>NC_092580.1:24405000-24746250 GCF_037975245.1 Apostichopus japonicus
ATTACAGGCGTCTGCAAAACATGCGTATTATTAAATAATCTTCATGCCATGCAGATCTCGTCATGCTGAAGTGTCGTGCATGTTCGGTAAAAGGCGAGGAGCTCGATGTTCTCATAATCAAGGGCGTAGGAACGGGGGGGGGGGGGGGCTGGGGAGCGCCAGCCCCCCAGTGAAAATATGGTGGGGCGGAAGTATCATTGCGCCCCCCCGCCTCGCAAGTCAGAAAACCCCTTTTTCATTTCCAAATGAGAAAAAAAAAACTCATTTGGAGCACCAAATTGCATCTAAGGCCAGGTGAAAATGCAAAATTATTTACAAAATGGAGTGGGTGTTGAAGTGTGCTATATTGCACCAAATTGCATCTGAGGCCACCTGAAAATGCAAAAAATTTCCAAAGGGGAGGGGGACACCCCTTCCCCTTAGACCCCTCCCCCAGGCCGGCCATCGGTCTTCAGCCCCCCCCCCCCACTCAAAAGTACCTAACTATCGGATCTAACAAATCAGCACAACGAATGTCCTTGCTCCATTATTTGCTGATAATATACATGAGGAAAACTCGAGCATAAAGAAGAAGAACGAACAGGTTAACAACTTAATTTGAAAGCTTTTCAATCTAAAAATTCTTTCAAGCATCGATAGGTCTTGAAAATAAAATCGTTGTAGAGATACATCCATCTCAGTAACACATCCTTGTATAAATCCTGCGACATCCAAACCTTAATAGACTGAGTGACCGTCATTATATTGATCAGCCGGGGGGGGGGGGATCAATTGGGATCTTTTTAGGGAATCCCCTCAATTGTCATGCCACGTCAGTTCACAAAGGTGCAAAAGTTGAAATCGAGGCCCCGATAAAAGGGATGTTCTTTAGGAATACTCCCATGGGAGACAATGTTACAATTATAAAGATGAGTATTTCATACTGTTAGTTGAAAACCCTACCTAAATATCTGTAATGGTTCAATATGCATGAAACAGTGACGTATTACTATTAGAAGCTGTGAAAACTAGAAGAAAAAAAAAGATACCAGAAACTTCAACTTACATTTACTTGAATAAACAACAGTGCCACTTACCTTGGTGAGTTGATTCAAGGTGAAAATTTTCAGTTCTTCAATTCATAAACTTTCACGAAATAAAGTGATGTTAATAAACGGTTGTGAAGGTAATGAAGTGTACCTGTTTTTAAGATTCTGCTTGGAGTCCTCGATATTCAGCAAGCAACAAGTTAAAACAATTTAAGTACAACAGCCACTGCTACTGAAAAAGTTCTAATTGTCCCTGCTTCGATGTGGAAATACTGTAATACCCACGTGTTCAAGTTATAAAGGCATGCAAACTGTCGCACGTAGTACTATAGAGTACCTATTTGGGTGCAGTATCCGTCGCACACGTATAGAAAGAACTGTCGACGAAAATAGAGGGCGTCTTGTTAATATCTCGAAAGGTTACATTGTAGACGACTGCACTTAACTGCACATATCCCTGCGAACAACTACAGGTGTAATGATCGTTTGGTCTCAAATATTCGTCTAATTTACTAAAAACATGGAGGTAAAACAGAACTAATCGAGTCTTCCTCGAAAAGAAACATCAATTAACAAGAGAACATTTAACACGGAACTTTAACGTGGCAGCTTCATTATTCAATGATTCGATACAATCGTTCCAAAACATTTAAATACTCATGATCGATAGGATCACACTTATTTCTTAACATTATTAGGGGAAAATCAAACATGAAGAGTATTTTTCGACTTTTTTCCCCCCAGTCTCCGCTGCTATGCCTGCAATGATTTTAGAGTCATCAACCCACTCATGAACTTCAACACTGATTCGATTTTAGTATTGATTATGTATATAGACTATAGCAATACGCAAAATGATGTTCACTGAGTGGTATCACTGCCGCAACGATACCCGTCAGGAACTCAAATCCAAGAAAAGCATGATGGAAAATTCATTATCAGAGCAACCATTACACGGTGGTTTCCGGAAATTTGACGCGTGTAAAGAGCATACATACAGACAGTGGTTTAATCATTCGATTACAGCAGCCCGACCTCGATATAGGCCTATAGCATGAATGGAATGGCGAAGAAGTTAATCTTCTAGTTTCCGATGTGAGAGACAAATTTTTAATGCAATGTTTTTATAGTAAGGGTAGTTTGGGAGTCTGGTGTTCTCAAAGACCATATTGAAGATTCTCACTGATGAAACGAGCTACTATCAATTTCCCTCATATATATGTATATAGAGAAAAGAAAAGAAAATTTCTAGGAAGTAAACCTAAAGACCACGGCACCATTCGGTTTAATCATCAGTAACGACCTGCCGTTCCAGATAAGTCATTACAATTCCTTTGAAGTTACGACGGAATCTGATTAAAATAATCCGACACGGATTGAAAATAATCTAAATTTCCAAAACCTTCTGCTAATTATGCAGAGATCAGTAAGTCGCATTGCCTTCCCTGCCATGCATATTGCTTCCGTGGTTGCATCTGAGGAATTGGGGTTTAGTCTGTATATTCGATTATTTCATCATTGTAGATGCTACTATTAACTTTTCTTTTTCTATTCTTAAGTTTTTCTTTCTTTTTTCTTTTTGGGGAGTCTCCTACTTTGTTAAGCCTAACAGGCTTTATAGGAGACTTCCCGTCACACTGTAAATTGTGATGAAACAAATAAATATATATATATATATATATATATATATATATATATATATATATATATATATATATATATATATATATATATATATATATAGTGATGAAGTTGAACATCAATTGTGTAAACGGTCATTTCTCTCCCACCCCCCCAAATGAAAGTAGCACAGCATTTGTATAATGGTCTCAAGAATGTCAATTTTTTTGGGCCTCTAGAAATCCTTTAATTAACCACTCATTTCCCTGGTTTGAAGAGCATACATGAAAAGTAAGACGTGGATCAACACTAAGAAATCAAAAGTTCGGCTTTCACATCGATCGTACAAATAATAGTTCTATGAGTCCGCAAGAACCGCTGCGTGGCAACGAACCTGAAGCTATCACAGGATTCATCCCAGGATTCAGATTCATCCCAGGATTCATCACAGGATTCATCCCAGGATTCAGATTCATCCCAGGATTCATCACAGGATTCATCCCAGGATTCAGATTCATCCAAGGATTCGAATCCTGGGATGAATCTGAATCCTGGGATGAATCCTATGATGAATCATGATTCATCCCAGGATTCAGATTCATCCAAGGATTCGAATCCTGGGATGAATCTGAATCCTGGGATGAATCCTGTGATGAATCCTGGGATGAATCTGAATCCTGGGATGAATCCTGTGATAGCTTCAGGTTGGTGGTCATGTGATGTGTTCCAGGGTGGTACTAATATACTACTCTCCCTATTACGCATGATGATTTCACCCAACTAGTACGTAAATGAGTTTGCGTGCTTAGAGCAGCAGACGACACCCGTTACCTAGCAATAACCGTGCCTGTAGCCTAACGTGATAGCTATATTCCCGTCGAGCAGCATAAGGCTCTGTTCCATGGAGAATTCCGTGGTTGCACTGAACTAAACATTTCCACACATTTCCCATTTCTACATTCACTTATAGCGTGTAGTAATAACGTTAGGCCATATGAGACAAAGCTTGCCCTAGAGCTGTATTAATAAGTAAGATTATGTAGAAAGCCTGCCTTCATTCAAGAGAATAAGGTTGAACGTTAGCATATTAGCACTATTTCGTACGCCTGAAGTACCAGTACCTTCTTATGCCGTTAGTTCCCATGTCCGAACCGACCAATCTTTCACGAAGTCACTAACACTGTTCTCGAACTGCTACAGAGAAATATCAGTATAGTACCACCCTGGAACACATCACATGACTCTCCATACATGGTACGCGCGCACCCAATTGACATGAATCCTCCAGATTCATTTATCTCGTTGTACTCTGTAGCTTCAGGTGGCATACTCCTATTAGCGTATATATCAATCCGCGGCAAATGTTCTCCTTCAGGAAAAGTGCCAATTAGGAGCAGAACAACTTTTTTGCTATGTTATCAATTAGGATGTGCTTTTTTGTGGCTTTGATGTTAAAGAACATGAATGGAAGCAAATTGGGTCAATTGAGGCAATTTTACACCCCTTTAGGCCTCCAAGGAGCAGCGTAGGAAATTTGTTTACCGCTGAGTAGAGAGGTTTGTTTACAAGTGACGAAAAGTTCCGGCTCTCGTAGCAAAAAAATCTACATGGTCATGGTACGGAAAATTGAAGGTGCCATGAAAGGCCAACTTGTCAGCTATCCAGTGATGGGTAGCGTTTAGCAAGTGAAAACTTCTATCTAGGCTTAGAGAAGACATTACTTTTGTGATTTAGTGTGTAAGTCAATGGGGCTTTTAATGGGCGTATGCTGCCTTAACTTAACCTTAAGGTGGCATACTCCTACTAGAGTCAATCCGCTCGATTGTTCTCCTTCAGGAAAAGTGCCGAAAAGCAGCAGGAGAACATCTTTTGTGACCTGTTATCAATCATAATCTAGTTTTTTTGTGGCTTGCATGTTGACGAGCATGAATGGAAGAACATGTGGTGAGAAAATTGGGTCGATTGAGGCAATTTTAGACCCCTTTAGGCCTCCCAGGAGCAGCGTGGGAAACTTGTTTACCACTGAGTGAAGAGGTTTGTTTACAAGTGACGAAAACTTCCGGCTCGGAAAGCAAAAAATCTACATTGTCATGATACGGAAAATTGATGGTGCCATGAAAGGCCAACTTGTCAGCTATCCGGTGATGGGTAGCGTTTATCTAGTGAAAACTTCTATCTAGACTAAAAGACCACATTACCTTTGTGATTTAGTGTGTAAGTCAATGGGGATTTTTGATGGGCGTATGCTACCATAGGAACATAGACTTGTCAAAGTCGTTTTCCTATGGAACGCCAAAAGGAATGTATATTTTGAAAAATTCACTGTGTCGTCGAATATAATTTGTTGAAGAAAAAAGAAGGTGACCCCTTTGTTATGTTAACATAGCTTTTGTAGTAAGGAGTCTACAATGGAACGCCAAAAGGACTGTATTTTTTGGGTAATTCACTATGTAGTCAAAATATAATTTGTTGAAGAAAAAAAAAGGTGACCCCTTTGTCATATTTTTTCCTTTTTCTGTTTTTAAGGTTTTCTTTCTTTTTTCTTTTTGGGGAGTGTCCTACATTTTTAAGCCTTGCAGGCTTTATAGGAGACTTCCCGTCACACTGTAAATTGTGTTGAAACAAATACAAAAACAAATATACAAATATTAACATAGCTTTTGTAGTAAGGAGTCTTTGTGGCCTCCAAGCAGGTAAGTTGACGAAGATCGACATATAACGTTGGGATTTACTTTATTTCACTTTATTTCCAGCACATTCAAAACCCAATTGTGTACATAACTTTTTGTGACACACGATTTTATTTGTGCCTCACAATGCTTCCAACTTGAAACAGATTTTAATAGATAGGCCCAAGGGAGTAGGGTACTAATACATTTTAAAATACCAGAGTGAATGGCCTTGCATGACACTGAAAGAACAGTTCGGCAAAAGACGTCATCACCCGGGGTTCGAACCACGGATGCAAAAGAGAGTCTCGATCATCAGCTCGCACAGTGCGCCAAGCCATTGCGCCACTGTATGGACTGAGATAATAGGTGGATTAACTAATACTTACAGCTCCCCGTGTACGCACGTACTGTAAAAGATCGGCAAAAGACGTCATCACCCGGGGTTCGAACCACGGATGCAAATTAAAAGAGAGTCTCGATCATCAGCTCGTACAGTGCGCCAAGCCATCCCGCCACTGTATGGACTGAAATATTAGGTGGATTAACTAATACTAACAGCTCCCCGTGTAGGCACGTGCTGTAAAAGATCGGCAAGAGACGTCATCACCCGGGGTTCGAACCACGGATGCAAAAGAGAGTCTCGATCATCAGCTCGCACAGTGCGCCAAGCCATCGCGCCACTGTATGGACTGAGATATTAGGTGGATTAACTAATACTTACAGCTCCCCGTGTAGGCACTTGCTGTAAAAGATCGGCAAAAGACGTCATCACCCGGGGTTCGAACCACGGATGCAAAAGAGAGTCTCGATCATCAGCTCGCACAGTGCGCCAAGCTATCGCGCCACTGTATGGACTGAAATATTAGGTGGATTAACTAATACTTACAGCTCCCCGTGTAGGCACTTGCTGTAAAAGATCGGCAAAAGACGTCATCACCCGGGTTCGAACCACGGATGCAAAAGAAAGTCTCGATCATCAATCAGCTCGCACAGTGCGCCAAGCTATCGCGCCACTGTATGGACTGAGATATTAGGTGGATTAACTAATACTTACAGCTCCCCGTGTAGGCACTTGCTGTAAAAGATCGGCAAAAGACGTCATCACCCGGGGTTCGAACCACGGATGCAAAAGAGAGTCTCGATCATCAATCAGCTCGCACAGTGCGCCAAGCCATCGCGCCACTGTATGGACTGAGATATTAGGTGGATTAACTAATACTTACAGCTCCCCGTGTAGGCACTTGCTGTAAAAGATCGGCAAAAGACGTCATCACCCGGGGTTCGAACCACGGATGCAAAAGAGAGTCTCGATCATCAATCAGCTCGCACAGTGCGCCAAGCCATCGCGCCACTGTATGGACTGAGATATTAGGTGGATTAACTAATACTTACAGCTCCCCGTGTAGGCACGTGCTGTAAAAGATCGGCAAAAGACGTCATCACCCGGGGTTCGAACCACGGATGCAAAAGAGAGTCTCAATCATCAGCTCGTACAGTGCGCCAAGCCATCCCGCCACTGTATGGACTGAGATATTAGGTGGATTAACTAATACTTACAGCTCCCCGTGTAGGCACGTGCTGTAAAAGATCGGCAAAAGACGTCATCACCCGGGGTTCGAACCACGGATGCAAAAGAGAGTCTCGATCATCAGCTCGTACAGTGCGCCAAGCTATCGCGCCACTGTATGGACTGAGATATTAGGGGATTAACTAATACTTACAGCTCCCTGTGTAGGCACTTGCTGTAAAAGATCGGCAAAAGACGTCATCACCCGGGGTTCGAACCACGGATGCAAAAGAGAGTCTCGATCATCAGCTCGTACAGTGCGCCAAGCTATCGCGCCACTGTATGGACTGAGATATTAGGGGATTAACTAATACTTACAGCTCCCCGTGTAGGCACTTGCTGTAAAAGATCGGCAAAAGACGTCATCACCCGGGGTTCGAACCACGGATGCAAAAGAGAGTCTCGATCATCAGCTCGCACAGTGCGCCAGGCCATCGCGCCACTGTATGGACTGAGATATTAGGTGGATTAACTAATACTTACAGCTCCCCGTGTAGGCACTTGCTGTAAAAGATCGGCAAAAGACGTCATCACCCGGGGTTCGAACCACGGATGCAAAAGAGAGTCTCGATCATCAGCTCGCACAGTGCGCCAAGCTATCGCGCCACTGTATAGACTGAAATATTAGGTGGATTAACTAATACTTACAGCTCCCCGTGTAGGCACTTGCTGTAAAAGATCGGCAAAAGACGTCAACACCCGGGGTTCGAACCACGGATGCAAAAGAGAGTCTCGATCATCAATCAGCTCGCACAGTGTGCCAAGCTATCGCGCCACTGTATGGACTGAGATATTAGGTGGATTAACTAATACTTACAGCTCCCCGTTTAGGCACTTGCTTTAAAAGATCGGCAAAAGACGTCATCACCCGGGGTTCGAACCACGGATGCAAAAGAGAGTCTCGATCATCAATCAGCTCGCACAGTGCGCCAAGCCATCGCGCCACTGTATGGACTGAAATATTAGGTGGATTAACTAATACTTACAGCTCCCCGTGTAGGCACTTGCTGTAAAAGATCGGCAAAAGACGTCATCACCCGGGGTTCGAACCACGGATGCAAAAGAGAGTCTCGATCATCAATCAGCTCGCACAGTGCGCCAAGCCATCGCGCCACTGTATGGACTGAGATATTAAGTGGATTAACTAATACTTACAGCTCCCCGTGTAGGCACTTGCTGTAAAAGATCGGCAAAAGACGTCATCACCCGGGGTTCGAACCACGGATGCAAAAGAGAGTCTCGATCATCAATCAGCACAGTGCGCCAAGCCATCGCGCCACTGTATGGACTGAGATATTAGGTGGATTAACTAATACTTACAGCTCCCCGTGTAGGCACTTGCTGTAAAAGATCGGCAAAAGACGTCATCACCCGGGGTTCGAACCACGGATGCAAAAGAGAGTCTCGATCATCAATCAGCTCGCACAGTGCGCCAAGCCATCGCGCCACTGTATGGACTGAGATATTAGGTGGATTAACTAATACTTACAGCTCCCCGTGTAGGCACTTGCTGTAAAAGATCGGCAAAAGACGTCATCACCCGGGGTTCGAACCACGGATGCAAAAGAGAGTCTCGATCATCAGCTCGCACAGTGCGCCAGGCCATCGCGCCACTGTATGGACTGAGATATTAGGTGGATTAACTAATACTTACAGCTCCCCGTGTAGGCACTTGCTGTAAAAGATCGGCAAAAGACGTCATCACCCGGGGTTCGAACCACGGATGCAAAAGAGAGTCTCGATCATCAGCTCGCACAGTGCGCCAAGCCATCGCGCCACTGTATGGACTGAAGTATTAGGTGGATTAACTAATACTTACAGCTCCCCGTGGAGGCACTTGCTGTAAAAGATCGGCAAAAGACGTCATCACCCGGGGTTCGAACCACGGATGCAAAAGAGAGTCTCGATCATCAGCTCGCACAGTGCGCCAAGCCATCGCGCCACTGTATGGACTGAAATATTAGGTGGATTAACTAATACTTACAGCTCCCCGTGTAGGCACTTGCTGTAAAAGATCGGCAAAAGACGTCATCACCCGGGGTTCGAACCACGGATGCAAAAGAGAGTCTCGATCATCAGCTCGCACAGTGCGCCAAGCCATCGCGCCACTGTATGGACTGAGATATTAGGTGGATTAACTAATACTTACAGCTCCCCGTGTAGGCACTTGCTGTAAAAGATCGGCAAAAGACGTCATCACCCGGGGTTCGAACCACGGATGCAAAAGAGAGTCTCGATCATCAGCTCGCACAGTGCGCCACGCTAACGCGCCACTGTATGGACTGAAATATTAGGTGGATTAACTAATACTTACATCTCCCCGTGTAGGCACTTGCTGTAAAAGATCGGCAAAAGACGTCACCACCCGGGGTTCGAACCACGGATGCAAAAGAGAGTCTCGATCATCAGCTCGCACAGTGCGCCAAGCTATCGCGCCACTGTATGGACTGAGATATTAGGTGGATTAACTAACTCTTACAGCTCCCCGTGTAGGCACTTGCTGTAAAAGATCGGCAAAAGACGTCATCACCCGGGTTCGAACCACGGATGCAAAAGAGAGTCTCGATCATCAGCTCGCACAGTGCGCCAAGCTATCGCGCCACTGTATGGACTGAGATATTAGGTGGATTAACTAATACTTACAGCTCCCCGTGTAGGCACTTGCTGTAAAAGATCGGCAAAAGACGTCATCACCAGGGGTTCGAACCACGGATGCAAAAGAGAGTCTCGATCATCAGCTCGCACAGTGCGCCAGGCCATCGCGCCACTGTATGGACTGAGATATTAGGTGGATTAACTAATACTTACAGCTCCCCGTGTAGGCACTTGCTGTAAAAGATCGGCAAAAGACGTCATCACCCGGGGTTCGAACCACGGATGCAAAAGAGAGTCTCGATCATCAGCTCGCACAGTGCGCCAAGCTATCGCGCCACTGTATGGACTGAAATATTAGGTGGATTAACTAATACTTACAGCTCCCCGTGTAGGCACTTGCTGTAAAAGATCGGCAAAAGACGTCAACACCCGGGGTTTGAACCACGGATGCAAAAGAGAGTCTCGATCATCAGCTCGCACAGTGCGCCAAGCCATCGCGCCACTGCATGGACTGAGATATTAGGTGGATTAACTAATACTTACAGCTCCCCGTGTAGGAACTTGCTGTAAAAGATCGGCAAAAGACGTCATCACCCGGGGTTCGAACCACGGATGCAAAAGAGAGTCTCGATCATCAGCTCGCACAGTGCGCCAAGCTATCGCGCCACTGTATGGACTGAAATATTAGGTGGATTAACTAATACTTACAGCTCCCCGTGAAGGCACTTGCTGTAAAAGATCGGCAAAAGACGTCATCACCCGGGGTTCGAACCACGGATGCAAAAGAGAGTCTCGATCATCAGCTCGCACAGTGCGCCAAACTATCGCGATACTGTATGTACTGAAATATTAGGTGGATTAACTAATACTTACAGCTCCCCGTGTAGGCACTTGCTGTAAAAGATCGGCAAAAGACGTCATCACCCGGGGTTCGAACCACGGATGCAAAAGAGAGTCTCGATCATCAATCAGCTCGCACAGTGCGCCAAGCCATCGCGCCACTGTATGGACTGAGATATTAGGTGGATTTACTAATACTTACAGCTCCCCGTGTAGGCACTTGCTGTAAAAGATCGGCAAAAGACGTCATCACCCGGGGTTCGAACCACGGATGCAAAAGAGAGTCTCGATCATCAGCTCGCACAGTGCGCCAAGCCATCGCGCCACTGTATGGACTGAGATATTAGGTGGATTAACTAATACTTACAGCTCCCCGTGTAGGCACTTGCTGTAAAAGATCGGCAAAAGACGTCATCACCCGGGGTTCGAACCACGGATGCAAAAGAGAGTCTCGATCATCAGCTCGCACAGTGCGCCAAGCCATCCCGCCACTGTATGGACTGAGATATTAGGTGGATTAACTAACTCTTACAACTCCCCGTGTAGGCACTTGCTGTAAAAGATCGGCAAAAGACGTCATCACCCGGGATCGAACCACGGATGCAAAAGAGAATCTCGATCATCAGCTCGCACAGTGCGCCAGGCCATCGCGCCACTGTATGGACTGAAATATTAGGTGGATTAACTAATATTTACAGCTCCCCGTGTAGGCACTTGCTGTAAAAGATCGGCAAAAGACGTCAACACCCGGGGTTCGAACCACGGATGCAAAAGAGAGTCTCGATCATCAGCTCGCACAGTGCGCCAAGCCATCGCGCCACTGCATGGACTGAGATATTAGGTGGATTAACTAATACTTACAGCTCCCCGTGTAGGCACTTGCTGTAAAAGATCGGCAAAAGACGTCATCACCCGGGGTTCGAACCACGGATGCAAAAGAGAGTCTCGATCATCAGCTCGCACAGTGCGCCAAGCCATCGCGCCACTGTATGGACTGAGATATTAGGTGGATTAACTAATAATTACAGCTCCCCGTGTAGGCACTTGCTGTAAAAGATCGGCAAAAGACGTCATCACCCGGGGTTCGAACCACGGATGCAAAAGAGAGTCTCGATCATCAGCTCGCACAGTGCGCCAAGCTAACGCGCCACTGTATGGACTGAGATATTAGGTGGATTAACTAATACTTACAGCTCCCCGTTTAGGCACTTGCTGTAAAAGATCGGCAAAAGACGTCATCACCCGGGGTTCGAACCACGGATGCAAAAGAGAGTCTCGATCATCAGCTCGCACAGTGCGCCAAGCTATCGCGCCACTGTATGGACTGAAATATTAGGTGGATTAACTAATACTTACAGCTCCCCGTGTAGGCACTTGCTGTAAAAGATCGGCAAAAGACGTCATCACCCGGGGTTCGAACCACGGATGCAAAAGAGAGTCTCGATCATCAGCTCGCACAGTGCGCCAAGCCATCCCGCCACTGTATGGACTGAGATATTAGGTGGATTAACTAACTCTTACAGCTCCCCGTGTAGGCACTTGCTGTAAAAGATCGGCAAAAGACGTCATCACCCGGGATCGAACCACGGATGCAAAAGAGAGTCTCGATCATCAGCTCGCACAGTGCGCCAGGCCATCGCGCCACTGTATGGACTGAAATATTAGGTGGATTAACTAATATTTACAGCTCCCCGTGTAGGCACTTGCTGTAAAAGATCGGCAAAAGACGTCAACACCCGGGGTTCGAACCACGGATGCAAAAGAGAGTCTCGATCATCAGCTCGCACAGTGCGCCAAGCCATCGCGCCACTGCATGGACTGAGATATTAGGTGGATTAACTAATACTTACAGCTCCCCGTGTAGGCACTTGCTGTAAAAGATCGGCAAAAGACGTCATCACCCGGGGTTCGAACCACGGATGCAAAAGAGAGTCTCGATCATCAGCTCGCACAGTGCGCCAAGCCATCGCGCCACTGTATGGACTGAGATATTAGGTGGATTAACTAATAATTACAGCTCCCCGTGTAGGCACTTGCTGTAAAAGATCGGCAAAAGACGTCATCACCCGGGGTTCGAACCACGGATGCAAAAGAGAGTCTCGATCATCAGCTCGCACAGTGCGCCAAGCTAACGCGCCACTGTATGGACTGAGATATTAGGTGGATTAACTAATACTTACAGCTCCCCGTTTAGGCACTTGCTGTAAAAGATCGGCAAAAGACGTCATCACCCGGGGTTCGAACCACGGATGCAAAAGAGAGTCTCGATCATCAGCTCGCACAGTGCGCCAAGCTATCGCGCCACTGTATGGACTGAAATATTAGGTGGATTAACTAATACTTACAGCTCCCCGTGTAGGCACTTGCTGTAAAAGATCGGCAAAAGACGTCATCACCCGGGGTTCGAACCACGGATGCAAAAGAGAGTCTCGATCATCAGCTCGCACAGTGCGCCAAGCTATCGCGCCACTGTATGGACTGAAATATTAGGTGGATTAACTAATACTTACAGCTTTCCTTGTAGGCACTTGCTGTAAAAGATCGGCAAAAGACGTCATCACCCGGGGTTCGAACCACGGATGCAAAAGAGAGTCTCGATCCTCAATCAGCTCGCACAGTGCGCCAAGCTATCGCGCCACTGTATTGACTGAAATATTAGGTGGATTAACTAATACTTACAGCTCCCCGTGTAGGCACTTGCTGTAAAAGATCGGCAAAAGACGTCATCACCCGGGGTTCGAACCACGGATGCAAAAGAGAGTCTCGATCATCAGCTCGCACAGTGCGCCAAGCCATCGCGCCACTGTATGGACTGAAATATTAGGTGGATTAACTAATACTTACAGCTCCCCGTGTAGGCACTTGCTGTAAAAGATCGGTAAAAGACGTCATCACCCGGGGTTCGAACCACGGATGCAAAAGAGAGTCTCGATCATCAGCTCGCACAGTGCGCCAAGCTATCGCGCCACTGTATGGACTGAAATATTAGGTGGATTAACTAATACTTACAGCTCCCCGTGTAGGCACTTGCTGTAAAAGATCGGCAAAAGACGTCATCACCCGGGGTTCGAACCACGGATGCAAAAGAGAGTCTCGATCATCAATCAGCTCGCACAGTGCGCCAAGCTATCGCGCCACTGTATGGACTGAGATATTAGGTGGATTAACTAATCCTTACAGCTCCCCGTGTAGGCACTTGCTGTAAAAGATCGGCAAAAGACGTCATCACCCGAGGTTCGAACCACGGATGCAAAAGAGAGTCTCGATCATCAATCAGCTCGCACAGTGCGCCAAGCCATCGCGCCACTGTATGGACTGAGATATTAGGTGGATTAACTAATACTTACAGCTCCCCGTGTAGGCACTTGCTGTAAAAGATCGGCAAAAGACGTCATCACCCAGGGTTCGAACCACGGATGCAAAGGAGAGTCTCGATCATCAGCTCGCACAGTGCGCCAGGCCATCGCGCCACTGTATGGACTGAGATATTAGGTGGATTAACTAATAATTACAGCTCCCCGTGTAGGCACTTGCTGTAAAAGATCGGCAAAAGACGTCATCACCCGGGGTTCGAACCACGGATGCAAAAGAGAGTCTCGATCATCAGCTCGCACAGTGCGCCAAGCTAACGCGCCACTGTATGGACTGAGATATTAGGTGGATTAACTAATACTTACAGCTCCCCGTGTAGGCACTTGCTGTAAAAGATCGGCAAAAGACGTCATCACCCGGGGTTCGAACCACGGATGCAAAAGAGAGTCTCGATCATCAGCTCGCACAGTGCGCCAAGCTATCGCGCCACTGTATGGACTGAAATATTAGGTGGATTAACTAATACTTACAGCTCCCCGTGAAGGCACTTGCTGTAAAAGATCGGCAAAAGACGTCATCACCCGGGGTTCGAACCACGGATGCAAAAGAGAGTCTCGATCATCAGCTCGCACAGTGCGCCAAGCTATCGCGCCACTGTATGGACTGAAATATTAGGTGGATTAACTAATACTTACAGCTCCCCGTGTAGGCACTTGCTGTAAAAGATCGGTAAAAGACGTCATCACCCGGGGTTCGAACCACGGATGCAAAAGAGAGTCTCGATCATCAGCTCGCACAGTGCGCCAAGCTATCGCGCCACTGTATGGACTGAAATATTAGGTGGATTAACTAATACTTACAGCTCCCCGTGTAGGCACTTGCTGTAAAAGATCGGCAAAAGACGTCATCACCCGGGGTTCGAACCACGGATGCAAAAGAGAGTCTCGATCCTCAATCAGCTCGCACAGTGCGCCAAGCTATCGCGCCACTGTATTGACTGAAATATTAGGTGGATTAACTAATACTTACAGCTCCCCGTGTAGGCACTTGCTGTAAAAGATCGGCAAAAGACGTCATCACCCGGGGTTCGAACCACGGATGCAAAAGAGAGTCTCGATCATCAGCTCGCACAGTGCGCCAAGCCATCGCGCCACTGTATGGACTGAAATATTAGGTGGATTAACTAATACTTACAGCTCCCCGTGTAGGCACTTGCTGTAAAAGATCGGTAAAAGACGTCATCACCCGGGGTTCGAACCACGGATGCAAAAGAGAGTCTCGATCATCAGCTCGCACAGTGCGCCAAGCTATCGCGCCACTGTATGGACTGAAATATTAGGTGGATTAACTAATACTTACAGCTCCCCGTGTAGGCACTTGCTGTAAAAGATCGGCAAAAGACGTCATCACCCGGGGTTCGAACCACGGATGCAAAAGAGAGTCTCGATCATCAATCAGCTCGCACAGTGCGCCAAGCTATCGCGCCACTGTATGGACTGAGATATTAGGTGGATTAACTAATACTTACAGCTCCCCGTGTAGGCACTTGCTGTAAAAGATCGGCAAAAGACGTCATCACCCGAGGTTCGAACCACGGATGCAAAAGAGAGTCTCGATCATCAATCAGCTCGCACAGTGCGCCAAGCCATCGCGCCACTGTATGGACTGAGATATTAGGTGGATTAACTAATACTTACAGCTCCCCGTGTAGGCACTTGCTGTAAAAGATCGGCAAAAGACGTCATCACCCAGGGTTCGAACCACGGATGCAAAGGAGAGTCTCGATCATCAGCTCGCACAGTGCGCCAGGCCATCGCGTCACTGTATGGACTGAGATATTAGGTGGATTAACTAATAATTACAGCTCCCCGTGTAGGCACTTGCTGTAAAAGATCGGCAAAAGACGTCATCACCCGGGGTTCGAACCACGGATGCAAAAGAGAGTCTCGATCATCAGCTCGCACAGTGCGCCAAGCCATCGCGCCACTGTATGGACTGAAATATTAGGTGGATTAACTAATACTTACAGCTCCCCGTGTAGGCACTTGCTGTAAAAGATCGGTAAAAGACGTCATCACCCGGGGTTCGAACCACGGATGCAAAAGAGAGTCTCGATCATCAGCTCGCACAGTGCGCCAAGCTATCGCGCCACTGTATGGACTGAAATATTAGGTGGATTAACTAATACTTACAGCTCCCCGTGTAGGCACTTGCTGTAAAAGATCGGCAAAAGACGTCATCACCCGGGGTTCGAACCACGGATGCAAAAGAGAGTCTCGATCATCAATCAGCTCGCACAGTGCGCCAAGCTATCGCGCCACTGTATGGACTGAGATATTAGGTGGATTAACTAATCCTTACAGCTCCCCGTGTAGGCACTTGCTGTAAAAGATCGGCAAAAGACGTCATCACCCGAGGTTCGAACCACGGATGCAAAAGAGAGTCTCGATCATCAATCAGCTCGCACAGTGCGCCAAGCCATCGCGCCACTGTATGGACTGAGATATTAGGTGGATTAACTAATACTTACAGCTCCCCGTGTAGGCACTTGCTGTAAAAGATCGGCAAAAGACGTCATCACCCAGGGTTCGAACCACGGATGCAAAGGAGAGTCTCGATCATCAGCTCGCACAGTGCGCCAGGCCATCGCGCCACTGTATGGACTGAGATATTAGGTGGATTAACTAATAATTACAGCTCCCCGTGTAGGCACTTGCTGTAAAAGATCGGCAAAAGACGTCATCACCCGGGGTTCGAACCACGGATGCAAAAGAGAGTCTCGATCATCAGCTCGCACAGTGCGCCAAGCTAACGCGCCACTGTATGGACTGAGATATTAGGTGGATTAACTAATACTTACAGCTCCCCGTGTAGGCACTTGCTGTAAAAGATCGGCAAAAGACGTCATCACCCGGGGTTCGAACCACGGATGCAAAAGAGAGTCTCGATCATCAGCTCGCACAGTGCGCCAAGCTATCGCGCCACTGTATGGACTGAAATATTAGGTGGATTAACTAATACTTACAGCTCCCCGTGAAGGCACTTGCTGTAAAAGATCGGCAAAAGACGTCATCACCCGGGGTTCGAACCACGGATGCAAAAGAGAGTCTCGATCATCAGCTCGCACAGTGCGCCAAGCTATCGCGCCACTGTATGGACTGAAATATTAGGTGGATTAACTAATACTTACAGCTCCCCGTGTAGGCACTTGCTGTAAAAGATCGGTAAAAGACGTCATCACCCGGGGTTCGAACCACGGATGCAAAAGAGAGTCTCGATCATCAGCTCGCACAGTGCGCCAAGCTATCGCGCCACTGTATGGACTGAAATATTAGGTGGATTAACTAATACTTACAGCTCCCCGTGTAGGCACTTGCTGTAAAAGATCGGCAAAAGACGTCATCACCCGGGGTTCGAACCACGGATGCAAAAGAGAGTCTCGATCCTCAATCAGCTCGCACAGTGCGCCAAGCTATCGCGCCACTGTATTGACTGAAATATTAGGTGGATTAACTAATACTTACAGCTCCCCGTGTAGGCACTTGCTGTAAAAGATCGGCAAAAGACGTCATCACCCGGGGTTCGAACCACGGATGCAAAAGAGAGTCTCGATCATCAGCTCGCACAGTGCGCCAAGCCATCGCGCCACTGTATGGACTGAAATATTAGGTGGATTAACTAATACTTACAGCTCCCCGTGTAGGCACTTGCTGTAAAAGATCGGTAAAAGACGTCATCACCCGGGGTTCGAACCACGGATGCAAAAGAGAGTCTCGATCATCAGCTCGCACAGTGCGCCAAGCTATCGCGCCACTGTATGGACTGAAATATTAGGTGGATTAACTAATACTTACAGCTCCCCGTGTAGGCACTTGCTGTAAAAGATCGGCAAAAGACGTCATCACCCGGGGTTCGAACCACGGATGCAAAAGAGAGTCTCGATCATCAATCAGCTCGCACAGTGCGCCAAGCTATCGCGCCACTGTATGGACTGAGATATTAGGTGGATTAACTAATACTTACAGCTCCCCGTGTAGGCACTTGCTGTAAAAGATCGGCAAAAGACGTCATCACCCGAGGTTCGAACCACGGATGCAAAAGAGAGTCTCGATCATCAATCAGCTCGCACAGTGCGCCAAGCCATCGCGCCACTGTATGGACTGAGATATTAGGTGGATTAACTAATACTTACAGCTCCCCGTGTAGGCACTTGCTGTAAAAGATCGGCAAAAGACGTCATCACCCAGGGTTCGAACCACGGATGCAAAGGAGAGTCTCGATCATCAGCTCGCACAGTGCGCCAGGCCATCGCGTCACTGTATGGACTGAGATATTAGGTGGATTAACTAATAATTACAGCTCCCCGTGTAGGCACTTGCTGTAAAAGATCGGCAAAAGACGTCATCACCCGGGGTTCGAACCACGGATGCAAAAGAGAGTCTCGATCATCAGCTCGCACAGTGCGCCAAGCTAACGCGCCACTGTATGGACTGAGATATTAGGTGGATTAACTAATACTTACAGCTCCCCGTGTAGGCACTTGCTGTAAAAGATCGGCAAAAGACGTCATCACCCGGGGTTCGAACCACGGATGCAAAAGAGAGTCTCGATCATCAGCTCGCACAGTGCGCCAAGCTATCGCGCCACTGTATGGACTGAAATATTAGGTGGATTAACTAATACTTACAGCTCCCCGTGTAGGCACTTGCTGTAAAAGATCGGCAAAAGACGTCATCACCCGGGGTTCGAACCACGGATGCAAAAGAGAGTCTCGATCATCAGCTCGCACAGTGCGCCAAGCTATCGCGCCACTGTATGGACTGAAATATTAGGTGGATTAACTAATACTTACAGCTCCCCGTGTAGGCACTTGCTGTAAAAGATCGGCAAAAGACGTCATCACCCGGGGTTCGAACCACGGATGCAAAAGAGAGTCTCGATCATCAGCTCGCACAGTGCGCCAAGCTATCGCGCCACTGTATGGACTGAAATATTAGGTGGATTAACTAATACTTACAGCTCCCCGTGTAGGCACTTGCTGTAAAAGATCGGCAAAAGACGTCATCACCCGGGGTTCGAACCACGGATGCAAAAGAGAGTCTCGATCCTCAATCAGCTCGCACAGTGCGCCAAGCCATCGCGCCACTGTATGGACTGAGATATTAGGTGGATTAACTAATACTTACAGCTCCCCGTGTAGGCACTTGCTGTAAAAGATCGGCAAAAGACGTCATCACCCGGGGTTCGAACCACGGATGCAAAAGAGAGTCTCGATCATCAATCAGCTCGCACAGTGCGCCAAGCCATCGCGCCACTGTATGGACTGAGATATTAGGTGGATTAACTAATACTTACAGCTCCCCGTGTAGGCACTTGCTGTAAAAGATCGGCAAAAGACGTCATCACCCGGGGTTCGAACCACGGATGCAAAAGAGAGTCTCGATCATCAATCAGCTCGCACAGTGCGCCAAGCCATCGCGCCACTGTATGGACTGAGATATTAGGTGGATTAACTAATACTTACAGCTCCCCGTGTAGGCACTTGCTGTAAAAGATCGGCAAAAGACGTCATCACCCGGGGTTCGAACCACGGATGCAAAAGAGAGTCTCGATCATCAGCTCGCACAGTGCGCCAAGCTATCGCGCCACTGTATGGACTGAAATATTAGGTGGATTAACTAATACTTACAGCTCCCCGTGTAGGCACTTGCTGTAAAAGATCGGCAAAAGACGTCATCACCCGGGGTTCGAACCACGGATGCAAAAGAGAGTCTCGATCATCAGCTCGCACAGTGCGCCAAGCTATCGCGCCACTGTATGGACTGAAATATTAGGTGGATTAACTAATACTTACCGCTCCCCGTGTAGGCACTTGCTGTAAAAGATCGGCAAAAGACGTCATCACCCGGGGTTCGAACCACGGATGCAAAAGAGAGTCTCGATCATCAGCTCGCACAGTGCGCCAGGCCATCGCGCCACTGTATGGACTGAGATATTAGGTGGATTAACTAATAATTACAGCTCCCCGTGTAGGCACTTGCTGTAAAAGATCGGCAAAAGACGTCATCACCCGGGGTTCGAACCACGGATGCAAAAGAGAGTCTCGATCATCAGCTCGCACAGTGCGCCAAGCTATCGCGCCACTGTATGGACTGAAATATTAGGTGGATTAACTAATACTTACAGCTCCCCGTGTAGGCACTTGCTGTAAAAGATCGGCAAAAGACGTCATCACCCGGGGTTCGAACCACGGATGCAAAAGAGAGTCTCGATCTTCAATCAGCTCGCACAGTGCGCCAAGCCATCGCGCCACTGTATGGACTGAGATATTAGGTGGATTAACTAATACTTACAGCTCCCCGTGTAGGCACTTGCTGTAAAAGATCGGCAAAAGACGTCATCACCCGGGGTTCGAACCACGGATGCAAAAGAGAGTCTCGATCATCAGCTCGCACAGTGCGCCAAGCTATCGCGCCACTGTATGGACTGAAATATTAGGTGGATTAACTAATACTTACAGCTCCCCGTGTAGGCACTTGCTGTAAAAGATCGGCAAAAGACGTCATCACCCGGGGTTCGAACCACGGATGCAAAAGAGAGTCTCGATCATCAGCTCGCACAGTGCGCCAAGCTATCGCGCCACTGTATGGACTGAAATATTAGGTGGATTAACTAATACTTACAGCTCCCCGTGTAGGCACTTGCTGTAAAAGATCGGCAAAAGACGTCATCACCCGGGGTTCGAACCACGGATGCAAAAGAGAGTCTCGATCATCAGCTCGCACAGTGCGCCAAACTATCGCGCCACTGTATGGACTGAAATATTAGGTGGATTAACTAATACTTACAGCTCCCCGTGTAGGCACTTGCTGTAAAAGATCGGCAAAAGACGTCATCACCCGGGGTTCGAACCACGGATGCAAAAGAGAGTCTCGATCATCAGCTCGCACAGTGCGCCAAGCTATCTCGCCACTGTATGGACTGAAATATTAGGTGGATTAACTAATACTTACAGCTCCCCGTGTAGGCACTTGCTGTAAAAGATCGGCAAAAGACGTCATCACCCGGGGTTCGAACCACGGATGCAAAAGAGAGTCTCGATCATCAGCTCGCACAGTGCGCCAAGCCATCGCGCCACTGTATGGACTGAGATATTAAGTGGATTAACTAATACTTACAGCTCCCCGTGTAGGCACTTGCTGTAAAAGATCGGCAAAAGACGTCATCACCCGGGGTTCGAACCACGGATGCAAAAGAGAGTCTCGATCATCAATCAGCTCGCACAGTGCGCCAAGCTATCGCGCCACTGTATGGACTGAAATATTAGGTGGATTAACTAATACTTACAGCTCCCCGTGTAGGCACTTGCTGTAAAAGATCGGCAAAAGACGTCATCACCCGGGGTTCGAACCACGGATGCAAAAGAGAGTCTCGATCCTCAATCAGCTCGCACAGTGCGCCAAGCCATCGCGCCACTGTATTGACTGAAATATTAGGTGGATTAACTAATACTTACAGCTCCCCGTGTAGGCACTTGCTGTAAAAGATCGGCAAAAGACGTCATCACCCGGGGTTCGAACCACGGATGCAAAAGAGAGTCTCGATCATCAGCTCGCACAGTGCGCCAAGCTATCGCGCCACTGTATGGACTGAAATATTAGGTGGATTAACTAATACTTACAGCTCCCCGTGTAGGCACTTGCTGTAAAAGATCGGTAAAAGACGTCATCACCCGGGGTTCGAACCACGGATGCAAAAGAGAGTCTCGATCATCAGCTCGCACAGTGCGCCAAGCTATCGCGCCACTGTATGGACTGAAATATTAGGTGGATTAACTAATACTTACAGCTCCCCGTGTAGGCACTTGCTGTAAAAGATCGGCAAAAGACGTCATCACCCGGGGTTCGAACCACGGATGCAAAAGAGAGTCTCGATCATCAGCTCGCACAGTGCGCCAAGCTTTCGCGCCACTGTATGGACTGAAATATTAGGTGGATTAACTAATACTTACAGCTCCCCGTGTAGGCACTTGCTGTAAAAGATCGGCAAAAGACGTCATCACCCGGGGTTCGAACCACGGATGCAAAAGAGAGTCTCGATCATCAGCTCGCACAGTGCGCCAAGCTATCGCGCCACTGTATGGACTGAAATATTAGGTGGATTAACTAATACTTACCGCTCCCCGTGTAGGCACTTGCTGTAAAAGATCGGCAAAAGACGTCATCACCCGGGGTTCGAACCACGGATGCAAAAGAGAGTCTCGATCCTCAATCAGCTCGCACAGTGCGCCAAGCCATCGCGCCACTGTATTGACTGAAATATTAGGTGGATTAACTAATACTTACAGCTCTCCGTGTAGGCACTTGCTGTAAAAGATCGGCAAAAGACGTCATCACCCGGGGTTCGAACCACGGATGCAAAAGAGAGTCTCGATCATCAGCTCGCACAGTGCGCCAAGCTATCGCGCCAATGTATGGACTGAAATATTAGGTGGATTAACTAATACTTACAGCTCCCCGTGTAGGCACTTGCTGTAAAAGATCGGTAAAAGACGTCATCACCCGGGGTTCGAACCACGGATGCAAAAGAGAGTATCGATCATCAGCTCGCACAGTGCGCCAAGCTATCGCGCCACTGTATGGACTGAAATATTAGGTGGATTAACTAATACTTACAGCTCCCCGTGTAGGCACTTGCTGTAAAAGATCGGCAAAAGACGTCATCACCCGGGGTTCGAACCACGGATGCAAAAGAGAGTCTCGATCATCAGCTCGCACAGTGCGCCAAGCCATCGCGCCACTGTATGGACTGAGATATTAGGTGGATTAACTAATACTTACAGCTCCCCGTGTAGGCACTTGCTGTAAAAGATCGGCAAAAGACGTCATCACCCGGGGTTCGAACCACGGATGCAAAAGAGAGTCTCGATCATCAATCAGCTCGCACAGTGCGCCAAGCCATCGCGCCACTGTATGGACTGAAATATTAGGTGGATTAACTAATACTTACCGCTCCCCGTGTAGGCACTTGCTGTAAAAGATCGGCAAAAGACGTCATCACCCGGGGTTCGAACCACGGATGCAAAAGAGAGTCTCGATCATCAGCTCGCAGAGTGCGCCAGGCCATCGCGCCACTGTATGGACTGAGATATTAGGTGGATTAACTAATAATTACAGCTCCCCGTGTAGGCACTTGCTGTAAAAGATCGGCAAAAGACGTCATCACCCGGGGTTCGAACCACGGATGCAAATGAGAGTCTCGATCATCAGCTCGCACAGTGCGCCAAGCTATCGCGCCACTGTATGGACTGAAATATTAGGTGGATTAACTAATACTTACAGCTCCCCGTGTAGGCACTTGCTGTAAAAGATCGGCAAAAGACGTCATCACCCGGGGTTCGAACCACGGATGCAAAAGAGAGTCTCGATCATCAGCTCGCACAGTGCGCCAAGCTATCGCGCCACTGTATGGACTGAGATATTAGGTGGATTAACTAATACTTACAGCTCCCCGTGTAGGCACTTGCTGTAAAAGATCGGCAAAAGACGTCATCACCCGGGGTTCGAACCACGGATGCAAAGGAGAGTCTCGATCTTCAATCAGCTCGCACAGTGCGCCAAGCCATCGCGCCACTGTATGGACTGAGATATTAGGTGGATTAACTAATACTTACAGCTCCCCGTGTAGGCACTTGCTGTAAAAGATCGGCAAAAGACGTCATCACCCGGGGTTCGAACCACGGATGCAAAAGAGAGTCTCGATCCTCAATCAGCTCGCACAGTGCGCCAAGCTATCGCGCCACTGTATGGACTGAGATATTAGGTGGATTAACTAATACTTACAGCTCCCCGTGTAGGCACTTGCTGTAAAAGATCGGCAAAAGACGTCATCACCCGGGGTTCGAACCACGGATGCAAAAGAGAGTCTCGATCATCAGCTCGCACAGTGCGCCAAGCTATCGCGCCACTGTATGGACTGAAATATTAGGTGGATTAACTAATACTTACAGCTCCCCGTGTAGGCACTTGCTGTAAAAGATCGGCAAAAGACGTCATCACCCGGGGTTCGAACCACGGATGCAAAAGAGAGTCTCGATCATCAGCTCGCACAGTGCGCCAAGCCATCGCGCCACTGTATGGACTGAGATATTAAGTGGATTAACTAATACTTACAGCTCCCCGTGTAGGCACTTGCTGTAAAAGATCGGCAAAAGACGTCATCACCCGGGGTTCGAACCACGGATGCAAAAGAGAGTCTCGATCATCAGCTCGCACAGTGCGCCAAGCTATCGCGCCACTGTATGGACTGAAATATTAGGTGGATTAACTAATACTTACAGCTCCCCGTGTAGGCACTTGCTGTAAAAGATCGGCAAAAGACGTCATCACCCGGGGTTCGAACCACGGATGCAAAAGAGAGTCTCGATCATCAGCTCGCACAGTGCGCCAAGCTATCTCGCCACTGTATGGACTGAAATATTAGGTGGATTAACTAATACTTACAGCTCCCCGTGTAGGCACTTGCTGTAAAAGATCGGCAAAAGACGTCATCACCCGGGGTTCGAACCACGGATGCAAAAGAGAGTCTCGATCATCAGCTCGCACAGTGCGCCAAGCTATCTCGCCACTGTATGGACTGAAATATTAGGTGGATTAACTAATACTTACAGCTCCCCGTGTAGGCACTTGCTGTAAAGATCGGCAAAAGACGTCATCACCCGGGGTTCGAACCACGGATGCAAAAGAGAGTCTCGCTCATCAGCTCGCACAGTGCGCCAAGCCATCGCGCCACTGTATGGACTGAGATATTAAGTGGATTAACTAATACTTACAGCTCCCCGTGTAGGCACTTGCTGTAAAAGATCGGCAAAAGACGTCATCACCCGGGGTTCGAACCACGGATGCAAAAGAGAGTCTCGATCATCAGCTCGCACAGTGCGCCAAGCTATCGCGCCACTGTATGGACTGAAATATTAGGTGGATTAACTAATACTTACAGCTCCCCGTGTAGGCACTTGCTGTAAAAGATCGGCAAAAGACGTCATCACCCGGGGTCCGAACCACGGATGCAAAAGAGAGTCTCGATCCTCAATCAGCTCGCACAGTGCGCCAAGCCATCGCGCCACTGTATTGACTGAAATATTAGGTGGATTAACTAATACTTACAGCTCCCCGTGTAGGCACTTGCTGTAAAAGATCGGCAAAAGACGTCATCACCCGGGGTTCGAACCACGGATGCAAAAGAGAGTCTCGATCATCAGCTCGCACAGTGCGCCAAGCTATCGCGCCACTGTATGGACTGAAATATTAGGTGGATTAACTAATACTTACAGCTCCCCGTGTAGGCACTTGCTGTAAAAGATCGGCAAAAGACGTCATCACCCGGGGTTCGAACCACGGATGCAAAAGAGAGTCTCGATCCTCAATCAGCTCGCACAGTGCGCCAAGCTATCGCGCCACTGTATGGACTGAAATATTAGGTGGATTAACTAATACTTACAGCTCCCCGTGTAGGCACTTGCTGTAAAAGATCGGCAAAAGACGTCATCACCCGGGGTTCGAACCACGGATGCAAAAGAGAGTCTCGATCCTCAATCAGCTCGCACAGTGCGCCAAGCCATCGCGCCACTGTATGGACTGAAATATTAGGTGGATTAACTAATACTTACAGCTCCCCGTGTAGGCACTTGCTGTAAAAGATCGGCAAAAGACGTCATCACCCGGGGTTCGAACCACGGATGCAAAAGAGAGTCTCGATCATCAGCTCGCACAGTGCGCCAAGCCATCGCGCCACTGTATGGACTGAGATATTAAGTGGATTAACTAATACTTACAGCTCCCCGTGTAGGCACTTGCTGTAAAAGATCGGCAAAAGACGTCATCACCCGGGGTTCGAACCACGGATGCAAAAGAGAGTCTCGATCATCAATCAGCTCGCACAGTGCGCCAAGCTATCGCGCCACTGTATGGACTGAAATATTAGGTGGATTAACTAATACTTACAGCTCCCCGTGTAGGCACTTGCTGTAAAAGATCGGCAAAAGACGTCATCACCCGGGGTTCGAACCACGGATGCAAAAGAGAGTCTCGATCATCAGCTCGCACAGTGCGCCAAGCTATCGCGCCACTGTATGGACTGAAATATTAGGTGGATTAACTAATACTTACCGCTCCCCGTGTAGGCACTTGCTGTAAAAGATCGGCAAAAGACGTCATCACCCGGGGTTCGAACCACGGATGCAAAAGAGAGTCTCGATCATCAGCTCGCAGAGTGCGCCAGGCCATCGCGCCACTGTATGGACTGAGATATTAGGTGGATTAACTAATAATTACAGCTCCCCGTGTAGGCACTTGCTGTAAAAGATCGGCAAAAGACGTCATCACCCGGGGTTCGAACCACGGATGCAAAAGAGAGTCTCGATCATCAGCTCGCACAGTGCGCCAAGCTATCGCGCCACTGTATGGACTGAAATATTAGGTGGATTAACTAATACTTACAGCTCCCCGTGTAGGCACTTGCTGTAAAGATCGGCAAAAGACGTCATCACCCGGGGTTCGAACCACGGATGCAAAAGAGAGTCTCGCTCATCAGCTCGCACAGTGCGCCAAGCCATCGCGCCACTGTATGGACTGAGATATTAAGTGGATTAACTAATACTTACAGCTCCCCGTGTAGGCACTTGCTGTAAAAGATCGGCAAAAGACGTCATCACCCGGGGTTCGAACCACGGATGCAAAAGAGAGTCTCGATCATCAGCTCGCACAGTGCGCCAAGCTATCGCGCCACTGTATGGACTGAAATATTAGGTGGATTAATTAATACTTACAGCTCTTCGTGTAGGCACTTGCTGTAAAAGATCGGCAAAAGACGTCATCACCCGGGGTTCGAACCACGGATGCAAAAGAGAGTCTCGATCATCAGCTCGCACAGTGCGCCAAGCTATCGCGCCACTGTATGGACTGAAATATTAGGTGGATTAACTAATACTTACAGCTCCCCGTGTAGGCACTTGCTGTAAAAGATCGGCAAAAGACGTCATCACCCGGGGTTCGAACCACGGATGCAAAAGAGAGTCTCGATCCTCAACAAGCTCGCACAGTGCGCCAAGCTATCGCGCCACTGTATGGACTGAAATATTAGGTGGATTAACTAATACTTACAGCTCCCCGTGTAGGCACTTGCTGTAAAAGATCGGCAAAAGACGTCATCACCCGGGGTTCGAACCACGGATGCAAAAGAGAGTCTCGATCCTCAATCAGCTCGCACAGTGCGCCAAGCCATCGCGCCACTGTATGGACTGAAATATTAGGTGGATTAACTAATACTTACAGCTCCCCGTGTAGGCACTTGCTGTAAAAGATCGGCAAAAGACGTCATCACCCGGGGTTCGAACCACGGATGCAAAAGAGAGTCTCGATCATCAGCTCGCACAGTGCGCCAAGCCATCGCGCCACTGTATGGACTGAGATATTAAGTGGATTAACTAATACTTACAGCTCCCCGTGTAGGCACTTGCTGTAAAAGATCGGCAAAAGACGTCATCACCCGGGGTTCGAACCACGGATGCAAAAGAGAGTCTCGATCATCAATCAGCTCGCACAGTGCGCCAAGCCATCGCGCCACTGTATGGACTGAGATATTAGGTGGATTAACTAATACTTACAGCTCCCCGTGTAGGCACTTGCTGTAAAAGATCGGCAAAAGACGTCATCACCCGGGGTTCGAACCACGGATGCAAAAGAGAGTCTCGATCATCAGCTCGCACAGTGCGCCAAGCTATCGCGCCACTGTATGGACTGAAATATTAGGTGGATTAACTAATACTTACAGCTCCCCGTGTAGGCACTTGCTGTAAAAGATCGGCAAAAGACGTCATCACCCGGGGTTCGAACCACGGATGCAAAAGAGAGTCTCGATCATCAGCTCGCACAGTGCGCCAAGCTATCGCGCCACTGTATGGACTGAAATATTAGGTGGATTAACTAATACTTACCGCTCCCCGTGTAGGCACTTGCTGTAAAAGATCGGCAAAAGACGTCATCACCCGGGGTTCGAACCACGGATGCAAAAGAGAGTCTCGATCATCAGCTCGCAGAGTGCGCCAGGCCATCGCGCCACTGTATGGACTGAGATATTAGGTGGATTAACTAATAATTACAGCTCCCCGTGTAGGCACTTGCTGTAAAAGATCGGCAAAAGACGTCATCACCCGGGGTTCGAACCACGGATGCAAAAGAGAGTCTCGATCATCAGCTCGCACAGTGCGCCAAGCTATCGCGCCACTGTATGGACTGAAATATTAGGTGGATTAACTAATACTTACAGCTCCCCGTGTAGGCACTTGCTGTAAAAGATCGGCAAAAGACGTCATCACCCGGGGTTCGAACCACGGATGCAAAAGAGAGTCTCGATCATCAGCTCGCACAGTGCGCCAAGCTATCGCGCCACTGTATGGACTGAGATATTAGGTGGATTAACTAATACTTACAGCTCCCCGTGTAGGCACTTGCTGTAAAAGATCGGCAAAAGACGTCATCACCCGGGGTTCGAACCACGGATGCAAAAGAGAGTCTCGATCTTCAATCAGCTCGCACAGTGCGCCAAGCCATCGCGCCACTGTATGGACTGAGATATTAGGTGGATTAACTAATACTTACAGCTCCCCGTGTAGGCACTTGCTGTAAAAGATCGGCAAAAGACGTCATCACCCGGGGTTCGAACCACGGATGCAAAAGAGAGTCTCGATCCTCAATCAGCTCGCACAGTGCGCCAAGCTATCGCGCCACTGTATGGACTGAGATATTAGGTGGATTAACTAATACTTACAGCTCCCCGTGTAGGCACTTGCTGTAAAAGATCGGCAAAAGACGTCATCACCCGGGGTTCGAACCACGGATGCAAAAGAGAGTCTCGATCATCAGCTCGCACAGTGCGCCAAGCTATCGCGCCACTGTATGGACTGAAATATTAGGTGGATTAACTAATACTTACAGCTCCCCGTGTAGGCACTTGCTGTAAAAGATCGGCAAAAGACGTCATCACCCGGGGTTCGAACCACGGATGCAAAAGAGAGTCTCGATCATCAGCTCGCACAGTGCGCCAAGCCATCGCGCCACTGTATGGACTGAGATATTAAGTGGATTAACTAATACTTACAGCTCCCCGTGTAGGCACTTGCTGTAAAAGATCGGCAAAAGACGTCATCACCCGGGGTTCGAACCACGGATGCAAAAGAGAGTCTCGATCATCAGCTCGCACAGTGCGCCAAGCTATCGCGCCACTGTATGGACTGAAATATTAGGTGGATTAACTAATACTTACAGCTCCCCGTGTAGGCACTTGCTGTAAAAGATCGGCAAAAGACGTCATCACCCGGGGTTCGAACCACGGATGCAAAAGAGAGTCTCGATCATCAGCTCGCACAGTGCGCCAAGCTATCTCGCCACTGTATGGACTGAAATATTAGGTGGATTAACTAATACTTACAGCTCCCCGTGTAGGCACTTGCTGTAAAGATCGGCAAAAGACGTCATCACCCGGGGTTCGAACCACGGATGCAAAAGAGAGT
The DNA here is from genome assembly GCF_037975245.1 of Apostichopus japonicus. Lineage (NCBI taxonomy): Eukaryota > Metazoa > Echinodermata > Holothuroidea > Aspidochirotida > Stichopodidae > Apostichopus > Apostichopus japonicus. The sequence continues at coordinate 24,434,203 of NC_092580.1, forward strand.
CTCGCTCATCAGCTCGCACAGTGCGCCAAGCCATCGCGCCACTGTATGGACTGAGATATTAAGTGGATTAACTAATACTTACAGCTCCCCGTGTAGGCACTTGCTGTAAAAGATCGGCAAAAGACGTCATCACCCGGGGTTCGAACCACGGATGCAAAAGAGAGTCTCGATCATCAGCTCGCACAGTGCGCCAAGCTATCGCGCCACTGTATGGACTGAAATATTAGGTGGATTAACTAATACTTACAGCTCCCCGTGTAGGCACTTGCTGTAAAAGATCGGCAAAAGACGTCATCACCCGGGGTCCGAACCACGGATGCAAAAGAGAGTCTCGATCCTCAATCAGCTCGCACAGTGCGCCAAGCCATCGCGCCACTGTATTGACTGAAATATTAGGTGGATTAACTAATACTTACAGCTCCCCGTGTAGGCACTTGCTGTAAAAGATCGGCAAAAGACGTCATCACCCGGGGTTCGAACCACGGATGCAAAAGAGAGTCTCGATCATCAGCTCGCACAGTGCGCCAAGCTATCGCGCCACTGTATGGACTGAAATATTAGGTGGATTAACTAATACTTACAGCTCCCCGTGTAGGCACTTGCTGTAAAAGATCGGCAAAAGACGTCATCACCCGGGGTTCGAACCACGGATGCAAAAGAGAGTCTCGATCCTCAATCAGCTCGCACAGTGCGCCAAGCTATCGCGCCACTGTATGGACTGAAATATTAGGTGGATTAACTAATACTTACAGCTCCCCGTGTAGGCACTTGCTGTAAAAGATCGGCAAAAGACGTCATCACCCGGGGTTCGAACCACGGATGCAAAAGAGAGTCTCGATCCTCAATCAGCTCGCACAGTGCGCCAAGCCATCGCGCCACTGTATGGACTGAAATATTAGGTGGATTAACTAATACTTACAGCTCCCCGTGTAGGCACTTGCTGTAAAAGATCGGCAAAAGACGTCATCACCCGGGGTTCGAACCACGGATGCAAAAGAGAGTCTCGATCATCAGCTCGCACAGTGCGCCAAGCCATCGCGCCACTGTATGGACTGAGATATTAAGTGGATTAACTAATACTTACAGCTCCCCGTGTAGGCACTTGCTGTAAAAGATCGGCAAAAGACGTCATCACCCGGGGTTCGAACCACGGATGCAAAAGAGAGTCTCGATCATCAGCTCGCACAGTGCGCCAAACTATCGCGCCACTGTATGGACTGAAATATTAGGTGGATTAACTAATACTTACAGCTCCCCGTGTAGGCACTTGCTGTAAAAGATCGGCAAAAGACGTCATCACCCGGGGTTCGAACCACGGATGCAAAAGAGAGTCTCGATCCTCAATCAGCTCGCACAGTGCGCCAAGCCATCGCGCCACTGTATTGACTGAAATATTAGGTGGATTAACTAATACTTACAGCTCACCGTGTAGGCACTTGCTGTAAAAGATCGGCAAAAGACGTCATCACCCGGGGTTCGAACCACGGATGCAAAAGAGAGTCTCGATCATCAGCTCGCACAGTGCGCCAAGCTATCGCGCCAATGTATGGACTGAAATATTAGGTGGATTAACTAATACTTACAGCTCCCCGTGTAGGCACTTGCTGTAAAAGATCGGTAAAAGACGTCATCACCCGGGGTTCGAACCACGGATGCAAAAGAGAGTATCGATCATCAGCTCGCACAGTGCGCCAAGCTATCGCGCCACTGTATGGACTGAAATATTAGGTGGATTAACTAATACTTACAGCTCCCCGTGTAGGCACTTGCTGTAAAAGATCGGCAAAAGACGTCATCACCCGGGGTTCGAACCACGGATGCAAAAGAGAGTCTCGATCATCAGCTCGCACAGTGCGCCAAGCCATCGCGCCACTGTATGGACTGAGATATTAGGTGGATTAACTAATACTTACAGCTCCCCGTGTAGGCACTTGCTGTAAAAGATCGGCAAAAGACGTCATCACCCGGGGTTCGAACCACGGATGCAAAAGAGAGTCTCGATCATCAATCAGCTCGCACAGTGCGCCAAGCCATCGCGCCACTGTATGGACTGAGATATTAGGTGGATTAACTAATACTTACAGCTCCCCGTGTAGGCACTTGCTGTAAAAGATCGGCAAAAGACGTCATCACCCGGGGTTCGAACCACGGATGCAAAAGAGAGTCTCGATCATCAGCTCGCACAGTGCGCCAAGCTATCGCGCCACTGTATGGACTGAAATATTAGGTGGATTAACTAATACTTACAGCTCCCCGTGTAGGCACTTGCTGTAAAAGATCGGCAAAAGACGTCATCACCCGGGGTTCGAACCACGGATGCAAAAGAGAGTCTCGATCATCAGCTCGCACAGTGCGCCAAGCTATCGCGCCACTGTATGGACTGAAATATTAGGTGGATTAACTAATACTTACAGCTCCCCGTGTAGGCACTTGCTGTAAAAGATCGGCAAAAGACGTCATCACCCGGGGTTCGAACCACGGATGCAAAAGAGAGTCTCGATCATCAGCTCGCACAGTGCGCCAAGCCATCGCGCCACTGTATGGACTGAGATATTAGGTGGATTAACTAATACTTACAGCTCCCCGTGTAGGCACTTGCTGTAAAAGATCGGCAAAAGACGTCATCACCCGGGGTTCGAACCACGGATGCAAAAGAGAGTCTCGATCTTCAATCAGCTCGCACAGTGCGCCAAGCCATCGCGCCACTGTATGGACTGAGATATTAGGTGGATTAACTAATACTTACAGCTCCCCGTGTAGGCACTTGCTGTAAAAGATCGGCAAAAGACGTCATCACCCGGGGTTCGAACCACGGATGCAAAAGAGAGTCTCGATCATCAGCTCGCACAGTGCGCCAAGCTATCGCGCCACTGTATGGACTGAGATATTAGGTGGATTAACTAATACTTACAGCTCCCCGTGTAGGCACTTGCTGTAAAAGATCGGCAAAAGACGTCATCACCCGGGGTTCGAACCACGGATGCAAAAGAGAGTCTCGATCCTCAATCAGCTCGCACAGTGCGCCAAGCCATCGCGCCACTGTATGGACTGAGATATTAAGTGGATTAACTAATACTTACAGCTCCCCGTGTAGGCACTTGCTGTAAAAGATCGGCAAAAGACGTCATCACCCGGGGTTCGAACCACGGATGCAAAAGAGAGTCTCGATCATCAGCTCGCACAGTGCGCCAAGCTTTCGCGCCACTGTATGGACTGAAATATTAGGTGGATTAACTAATACTTACAGCTCCCCGTGTAGGCACTTGCTGTAAAAGATCGGCAAAAGACGTCATCACCCGGGGTTCGAACCACGGATGCAAAAGAGAGTCTCGATCATCAGCTCGCACAGTGCGCCAAGCTATCTCGCCACTGTATGGACTGAAATATTAATTGGATTAACTAATACTTACAGCTCCCCGTGTAGGCACTTGCTGTAAAGATCGGCAAAAGACGTCATCACCCGGGGTTCGAACCACGGATGCAAAAGAGAGTCTCGCTCATCAGCTCGCACAGTGCGCCAAGCCATCGCGCCACTGTATGGACTGAGATATTAAGTGGATTAACTAATACTTACAGCTCCCCGTGTAGGCACTTGCTGTAAAAGATCGGCAAAAGACGTCATCACCCGGGGTTCGAACCACGGATGCAAAAGAGAGTCTCGATCATCAGCTCGCACAGTGCGCCAAGCTATCGCGCCACTGTATGGACTGAAATATTAGGTGGATTAACTAATACTTACAGCTCCCCGTGTAGGCACTTGCTGTTAAAGATCGGCAAAAGACGTCATCACCCGGGGTCCGAACCACGGATGCAAAAGAGAGTCTCGATCCTCAATCAGCTCGCACAGTGCGCCAAGCCATCGCGCCACTGTATTGACTGAAATATTAGGTGGATTAACTAATACTTACAGCTCCCCGTGTAGGCACTTGCTGTAAAAGATCGGCAAAAGACGTCATCACCCGGGGTTCGAACCACGGATGCAAAAGAGAGTCTCGATCATCAGCTCGCACAGTGCGCCAAGCTATCGCGCCACTGTATGGACTGAAATATTAGGTGGATTAACTAATACTTACAGCTCCCCGTGTAGGCACTTGCTGTAAAAGATCGGCAAAAGACGTCATCACCCGGGGTTCGAACCACGGATGCAAAAGAGAGTCTCGATCCTCAATCAGCTCGCACAGTGCGCCAAGCCATCGCGCCACTGTATGGACTGAGATATTAGGTGGATTAACTAATACTTACAGCTCCCCGTGTAGGCACTTGCTGTAAAAGATCGGAAAAAGACGTCATCACCCGGGGTTCGAACCACGGATGCAAAAGAGAGTCTCGATCCTCAATCAGCTCGCACAGTGCGCCAAGCTATCGCGCCACTGTATGGACTGAAATATTAGGTGGATTAACTAATACTTACAGCTCCCCGTGTAGGCACTTGCTGTAAAAGATCGGCAAAAGACGTCATCACCCGGGGTTCGAACCACGGATGCAAAAGAGAGTCTCGATCATCAGCTCGCACAGTGCGCCAAGCTATCGCGCCACTGTATGGACTGAAATATTAGGTGGATTAACTAATACTTACAGCTTTCCTTTTAGGCACTTGCTGTAAAAGATCGGCAAAAGACGTCATCACCCGGGGTTCGAACCACGGATGCAAAAGAGAGTCTCGATCCTCAATCAGCTCGCACAGTGCGCCAAGCCATCGCGCCACTGTATTGACTGAAATATTAGGTGGATTAACTAATACTTACAGCTCTCCGTGTAGGCACTTGCTGTAAAAGATCGGCAAAAGGCGTCATCACCCGGGGTTCGAACCACGGATGCAAAAGAGAGTCTCGATCATCAGCTCGCACAGTGCGCCAAGCTATCGCGCCACTGTATGGACTGAAATATTAGGTGGATTAACTAATACTTACAGCTCCCCGTGTAGGCACTTGCTGTAAAAGATCGGTAAAAGACGTCATCACCCGGGGTTCGAACCACGGATGCAAAAGAGAGTCTCGATCATCAGCTCGCACAGTGCGCCAAGCTATCGCGCCACTGTATGGACTGAAATATTAGGTGGATTAACTAATACTTACAGCTCCCCGTGTAGGCACTTGCTGTAAAAGATCGGCAAAAGACGTCATCACCCGGGGTTCGAACCACGGATGCAAAAGAGAGTCTCGATCATCAGCTCGCACAGTGCGCCAAGCCATCGCGCCACTGTATGGACTGAGATATTAGGTGGATTAACTAATACTTACAGCTCCCCGTGTAGGCACTTGCTGTAAAAGATCGGCAAAAGACGTCATCACCCGGGGTTCGAACCACGGATGCAAAAGAGAGTCTCGATCATCAGCTCGCACAATGCGCCAAGCCATCGCGCCACTGTATGAACTGAGGTATTTGGTGGATTAACTAATACTTACAGCTCCCCGTGTAGGCACTTGCTGTAAAAGATCGGCAAAAGACGTCATCACCCGGGGTTCGAACCACGGATGCAAAAGAGAGTCTCGATCATCAGCTCGCACAGTGCGCCAAGCTATCGCGCCAATGTATGGACTGAAATATTAGGTGGATTAACTAATACTTACAGCTCCCCGTGTAGGCACTTGCTGTAAAAGATCGGTAAAAGACGTCATCACCCGGGGTTCGAACCACGGATGCAAAAGAGAGTATCGATCATCAGCTCGCACAGTGCGCCAAGCTATCGCGCCACTGTATGGACTGAAATATTAGGTGGATTAACTAATACTTACAGCTCCCCGTGTAGGCACTTGCTGTAAAAGATCGGCAAAAGACGTCATCACCCGGGGTTCGAACCACGGATGCAAAAGAGAGTCTCGATCATCAGCTCGCACAGTGCGCCAAGCCATCGCGCCACTGTATGGACTGAGATATTAGGTGGATTAACTAATACTTACAGCTCCCCGTGTAGGCACTTGCTGTAAAAGATCGGCAAAAGACGTCATCACCCGGGGTTCGAACCACGGATGCAAAAGAGAGTCTCGATCATCAATCAGCTCGCACAGTGCGCCAAGCCATCGCGCCACTGTATGGACTGAGATATTAGGTGGATTAACTAATACTTACAGCTCCCCGTATAGGCACTTGCTGTAAAAGATCGGCAAAAGACGTCATCACCCGGGGTTCGAACCACGGATGCAAAAGAGAGTCTCGATCATCAGCTCGCACAGTGCGCCAAGCTATCGCGCCACTGTATGGACTGAAATATTAGGTGGATTAACTAATACTTACAGCTCCCCGTGTAGGCACTTGCTGTAAAAGATCGGCAAAAGACGTCATCACCCGGGGTTCGAACCACGGATGCAAAAGAGAGTCTCGATCATCAGCTCGCACAGTGCGCCAAGCTATCGCGCCACTGTATGGACTGAAATATTAGGTGGATTAACTAATACTTACCGCTCCCCGTGTAGGCACTTGCTGTAAAAGATCGGCAAAAGACGTCATCACCCGGGGTTCGAACCACGGATGCAAAAGAGAGTCTCGATCATCAGCTCGCAGAGTGCGCCAGGCCATCGCGCCACTGTATGGACTGAGATATTAGGTGGATTAACTAATAATTACAGCTCCCCGTGTAGGCACTTGCTGTAAAAGATCGGCAAAAGACGTCATCACCCGGGGTTCGAACCACGGATGCAAAAGAGAGTCTCGATCATCAGCTCGCACAGTGCGCCAAGCTATCGCGCCACTGTATGGACTGAAATATTAGGTGGATTAACTAATACTTACAGCTCCCCGTGTAGGCACTTGCTGTAAAAGATCGGCAAAAGACGTCATCACCCGGGGTTCGAACCACGGATGCAAAAGAGAGTCTCGATCATCAGCTCGCACAGTGCGCCAAGCTATCGCGCCACTGTATGGACTGAGATATTAGGTGGATTAACTAATACTTACAGCTCCCCGTGTAGGCACTTGCTGTAAAAGATCGGCAAAAGACGTCATCACCCGGGGTTCGAACCACGGATGCAAAAGAGAGTCTCGATCTTCAATCAGCTCGCACAGTGCGCCAAGCCATCGCGCCACTGTATGGACTGAGATATTAGGTGGATTAACTAATACTTACAGCTCCCCGTGTAGGCACTTGCTGTAAAAGATCGGCAAAAGACGTCATCACCCGGGGTTCGAACCACGGATGCAAAAGAGAGTCTCGATCATCAGCTCGCACAGTGCGCCAAGCTATCGCGCCACTGTATGGACTGAGATATTAGGTGGATTAACTAATACTTACAGCTCCCCGTGTAGGCACTTGCTGTAAAAGATCGGCAAAAGACGTCATCACCCGGGGTTCGAACCACGGATGCAAAAGAGAGTCTCGATCCTCAATCAGCTCGCACAGTGCGCCAAGCCATCGCGCCACTGTATGGACTGAGATATTAAGTGGATTAACTAATACTTACAGCTCCCCGTGTAGGCACTTGCTGTAAAAGATCGGCAAAAGACGTCATCACCCGGGGTTCGAACCACGGATGCAAAAGAGAGTCTCGATCATCAGCTCGCACAGTGCGCCAAGCTATCGCGCCACTGTATGGACTGAAATATTAGGTGGATTAACTAATACTTACAGCTCCCCGTGTAGGCACTTGCTGTAAAAGATCGGCAAAAGACGTCATCACCCGGGGTTCGAACCACGGATGCAAAAGAGAGTCTCGATCATCAGCTCGCACAGTGCGCCAAGCTATCTCGCCACTGTATGGACTGAAATATTAGGTGGATTAACTAATACTTACAGCTCCCCGTGTAGGCACTTGCTGTAAAGATCGGCAAAAGACGTCATCACCCGGGGTTCGAACCACGGATGCAAAAGAGAGTCTCGCTCATCAGCTCGCACAGTGCGCCAAGCCATCGCGCCACTGTATGGACTGAGATATTAAGTGGATTAACTAATACTTACAGCTCCCCGTGTAGGCACTTGCTGTAAAAGATCGGCAAAAGACGTCATCACCCGGGGTTCGAACCACGGATGCAAAAGAGAGTCTCGATCATCAGCTCGCACAGTGCGCCAAGCTATCGCGCCACTGTATGGACTGAAATATTAGGTGGATTAACTAATACTTACAGCTCCCCGTGTAGGCACTTGCTGTAAAAGATCGGCAAAAGACGTCATCACCCGGGGTTCGAACCACGGATGCAAAAGAGAGTCTCGATCCTCAATCAGCTCGCACAGTGCGCCAAGCCATCGCGCCACTGTATTGACTGAAATATTAGGTGGATTAACTAATACTTACAGCTCCCCGTGTAGGCACTTGCTGTAAAAGATCGGCAAAAGACGTCATCACCCGGGGTTCGAACCACGGATGCAAAAGAGAGTCTCGATCATCAGCTCGCACAGTGCGCCAAGCTATCGCGCCACTGTATGGACTGAAATATTAGGTGGATTAACTAATACTTACAGCTCCCCGTGTAGGCACTTGCTGTAAAAGATCGGCAAAAGACGTCATCACCCGGGGTTCGAACCACGGATGCAAAAGAGAGTCTCGATCCTCAATCAGCTCGCACAGTGCGCCAAGCCATCGCGCCACTGTATGGACTGAGATATTAGGTGGATTAACTAATACTTACAGCTCCCCGTGTAGGCACTTGCTGTAAAAGATCGGCAAAAGACGTCATCACCCGGGGTTCGAACCACGGATGCAAAAGAGAGTCTCGATCATCAGCTCGCACAGTGCGCCAAGCTATCGCGCCACTGTATGGACTGAAATATTAGGTGGATTAACTAATACTTACAGCTCCCCGTGTAGGCACTTGCTGTAAAAGATCGGCAAAAGACGTCATCACCCGGGGTTCGAACCACGGATGCAAAAGAGAGTCTCGATCATCAGCTCGCACAGTGCGCCAAGCTATCGCGCCACTGTATGGACTGAAATATTAGGTGGATTAACTAATACTTACAGCTTTCCTTTTAGGCACTTGCTGTAAAAGATCGGCAAAAGACGTCATCACCCGGGGTTCGAACCACGGATGCAAAAGAGAGTCTCGATCCTCAATCAGCTCGCACAGTGCGCCAAGCCATCGCGCCACTGTATTGACTGAAATATTAGGTGGATTAACTAATACTTACAGCTCTCCGTGTAGGCACTTGCTGTAAAAGATCGGCAAAAGGCGTCATCACCCGGGGTTCGAACCACGGATGCAAAAGAGAGTCTCGATCATCAGCTCGCACAGTGCGCCAAGCTATCGCGCCACTGTATGGACTGAAATATTAGGTGGATTAACTAATACTTACAGCTCCCCGTGTAGGCACTTGCTGTAAAAGATCGGTAAAAGACGTCATCACCCGGGGTTCGAACCACGGATGCAAAAGAGAGTATCGATCATCAGCTCGCACAGTGCGCCAAGCTATCGCGCCACTGTATGGACTGAAATATTAGGTGGATTAACTAATACTTACAGCTCCCCGTGTAGGCACTTGCTGTAAAAGATCGGCAAAAGACGTCATCACCCGGGGTTCGAACCACGGATGCAAAAGAGAGTCTCGATCATCAGCTCGCACAGTGCGCCAAGCCATCGCGCCACTGTATGGACTGAGATATTAGGTGGATTAACTAATACTTACAGCTCCCCGTGTAGGCACTTGCTGTAAAAGATCGGCAAAAGACGTCATCACCCGGGGTTCGAACCACGGATGCAAAAGAGAGTCTCGATCATCAGCTCGCACAGTGCGCCAAGCTATCGCGCCACTGTATGGACTGAAATATTAGGTGGATTAACTAATACTTACCGCTCCCCGTGTAGGCACTTGCTGTAAAAGATCGGCAAAAGACGTCATCACCCGGGGTTCGAACCACGGATGCAAAAGAGAGTCTCGATCATCAGCTCGCAGAGTGCGCCAGGCCATCGCGCCACTGTATGGACTGAGATATTAGGTGGATTAACTAATAATTACAGCTCCCCGTGTAGGCACTTGCTGTAAAAGATCGGCAAAAGACGTCATCACCCGGGGTTCGAACCACGGATGCAAAAGAGAGTCTCGATCATCAGCTCGCACAGTGCGCCAAGCTATCGCGCCACTGTATGGACTGAAATATTAGGTGGATTAACTAATACTTACAGCTCCCCGTGTAGGCACTTGCTGTAAAAGATCGGCAAAAGACGTCATCACCCGGGGTTCGAACCACGGATGCAAAAGAGAGTCTCGATCATCAGCTCGCACAGTGCGCCAAGCTATCGCGCCACTGTATGGACTGAGATATTAGGTGGATTAACTAATACTTACAGCTCCCCGTGTAGGCACTTGCTGTAAAAGATCGGCAAAAGACGTCATCACCCGGGGTTCGAACCACGGATGCAAAAGAGAGTCTCGATCTTCAATCAGCTCGCACAGTGCGCCAAGCCATCGCGCCACTGTATGGACTGAGATATTAGGTGGATTAACTAATACTTACAGCTCCCCGTGTAGGCACTTGCTGTAAAAGATCGGCAAAAGACGTCATCACCCGGGGTTCGAACCACGGATGCAAAAGAGAGTCTCGATCATCAGCTCGCACAGTGCGCCAAGCTATCGCGCCACTGTATGGACTGAGATATTAGGTGGATTAACTAATACTTACAGCTCCCCGTGTAGGCACTTGCTGTAAAAGATCGGCAAAAGACGTCATCACCCGGGGTTCGAACCACGGATGCAAAAGAGAGTCTCGATCCTCAATCAGCTCGCACAGTGCGCCAAGCCATCGCGCCACTGTATGGACTGAGATATTAAGTGGATTAACTAATACTTACAGCTCCCCGTGTAGGCACTTGCTGTAAAAGATCGGCAAAAGACGTCATCACCCGGGGTTCGAACCACGGATGCAAAAGAGAGTCTCGATCATCAGCTCGCACAGTGCGCCAAGCTATCGCGCCACTGTATGGACTGAAATATTAGGTGGATTAACTAATACTTACAGCTCCCCGTGTAGGCACTTGCTGTAAAAGATCGGCAAAAGACGTCATCACCCGGGGTTCGAACCACGGATGCAAAAGAGAGTCTCGATCATCAGCTCGCACAGTGCGCCAAGCTATCTCGCCACTGTATGGACTGAAATATTAGGTGGATTAACTAATACTTACAGCTCCCCGTGTAGGCACTTGCTGTAAAGATCGGCAAAAGACGTCATCACCCGGGGTTCGAACCACGGATGCAAAAGAGAGTCTCGCTCATCAGCTCGCACAGTGCGCCAAGCCATCGCGCCACTGTATGGACTGAGATATTAAGTGGATTAACTAATACTTACAGCTCCCCGTGTAGGCACTTGCTGTAAAAGATCGGCAAAAGACGTCATCACCCGGGGTTCGAACCACGGATGCAAAAGAGAGTCTCGATCATCAGCTCGCACAGTGCGCCAAGCTATCGCGCCACTGTATGGACTGAAATATTAGGTGGATTAACTAATACTTACAGCTCCCCGTGTAGGCACTTGCTGTAAAAGATCGGCAAAAGACGTCATCACCCGGGGTTCGAACCACGGATGCAAAAGAGAGTCTCGATCCTCAATCAGCTCGCACAGTGCGCCAAGCCATCGCGCCACTGTATGGACTGAAATATTAGGTGGATTAACTAATACTTACAGCTCCCCGTGTAGGCACTTGCTGTAAAAGATCGGCAAAAGACGTCATCACCCGGGGTTCGAACCACGGATGCAAAAGAGAGTCTCGATCATCAGCTCGCACAGTGCGCCAAGCTATCGCGCCACTGTATGGACTGAAATATTAGGTGGATTAACTAATACTTACAGCTCCCCGTGTAGGCACTTGCTGTAAAAGATCGGCAAAAGACGTCATCACCCGGGGTTCGAACCACGGATGCAAAAGAGAGTCTCGATCCTCAATCAGCTCGCACAGTGCGCCAAGCCATCGCGCCACTGTATGGACTGAGATATTAGGTGGATTAACTAATACTTACAGCTCCCCGTGTAGGCACTTGCTGTAAAAGATCGGCAAAAGACGTCATCACCCGGGGTTCGAACCACGGATGCAAAAGAGAGTCTCGATCATCAGCTCGCACAGTGCGCCAAGCTATCGCGCCACTGTATGGACTGAAATATTAGGTGGATTAACTAATACTTACAGCTCCCCGTGTAGGCACTTGCTGTAAAAGATCGGCAAAAGACGTCATCACCCGGGGTTCGAACCACGGATGCAAAAGAGAGTCTCGATCATCAGCTCGCACAGTGCGCCAAGCTATCGCGCCACTGTATGGACTGAAATATTAGGTGGATTAACTAATACTTACAGCTTTCCTTTTAGGCACTTGCTGTAAAAGATCGGCAAAAGACGTCATCACCCGGGGTTCGAACCACGGATGCAAAAGAGAGTCTCGATCCTCAATCAGCTCGCACAGTGCGCCAAGCCATCGCGCCACTGTATTGACTGAAATATTAGGTGGATTAACTAATACTTACAGCTCTCCGTGTAGGCACTTGCTGTAAAAGATCGGCAAAAGGCGTCATCACCCGGGGTTCGAACCACGGATGCAAAAGAGAGTCTCGATCATCAGCTCGCACAGTGCGCCAAGCTATCGCGCCACTGTATGGACTGAAATATTAGGTGGATTAACTAATACTTACAGCTCCCCGTGTAGGCACTTGCTGTAAAAGATCGGTAAAAGACGTCATCACCCGGGGTTCGAACCACGGATGCAAAAGAGAGTATCGATCATCAGCTCGCACAGTGCGCCAAGCTATCGCGCCACTGTATGGACTGAAATATTAGGTGGATTAACTAATACTTACAGCTCCCCGTGTAGGCACTTGCTGTAAAAGATCGGCAAAAGACGTCATCACCCGGGGTTCGAACCACGGATGCAAAAGAGAGTCTCGATCATCAGCTCGCACAGTGCGCCAAGCCATCGCGCCACTGTATGGACTGAGATATTAGGTGGATTAACTAATACTTACAGCTCCCCGTGTAGGCACTTGCTGTAAAAGATCGGCAAAAGACGTCATCACCCGGGGTTCGAACCACGGATGCAAAAGAGAGTCTCGATCATCAGCTCGCACAATGCGCCAAGCCATCGCGCCACTGTATGAACTGAGGTATTAGGTGGATTAACTAATACTTACAGCTCCCCGTGTAGGCACTTGCTGTAAAAGATCGGCAAAAGACGTCATCACCCGGGGTTCGAACCACGGATGCAAAAGAGAGTCTCGATCCTCAATCAGCTCGCACAGTGCGCCAAGCTATCGCGCCAATGTATGGACTGAAATATTAGGTGGATTAACTAATACTTACAGCTCCCCGTGTAGGCACTTGCTGTAAAAGATCGGCAAAAGACGTCATCACCCGGGGTTCGAACCACGGATGCAAAAGAGAGTCTCGATCATCAGCTCGCACAGTGCGCCAAGCCATCGCCCCACTGTATGGACTGAGATATTAGGTGGATTAACTAATACTTACAGCTCCCCGTGTAGGCACTTGCTGTAAAAGATCGGCAAAAGACGTCATCACCCGGGGTTCGAACCACGGATGCAAAAGAGAGTCTCGATCATCAGCTCGCACAGTGCGCCAAGCCATCGCCCCACTGTATGGACTGAGATATTAGGTGGATTAACTAATACTTACAGCTCCCCGTGTAGGCACTTGCTGTAAAAGATCGGCAAAAGACGTCATCACCCGGGGTTCGAACCACGGATGCAAAAGAGAGTCTCGATCATCAGCTCGCACAGTGCGCCAAGCTATCGCGCCACTGTATGGACTGAGATATTAGGTGGATTAACTAATACTTACAGCTCCCCGTGTAGGCACTTGCTGTAAAAGATCGGCAAAAGACGTCATCACCCGGGGTTCGAACCACGGATGCAAAAGAGAGTCTCGATCTTCAATCAGCTCGCACAGTGCGCCAAGCCATCGCGCCACTGTATGGACTGAGATATTAGGTGGATTAACTAATACTTACAGCTCCCCGTGTAGGCACTTGCTGTAAAAGATCGGCAAAAGACGTCATCACCCGGGGTTCGAACCACGGATGCAAAAGAGAGTCTCGATCATCAGCTCGCACAGTGCGCCAAGCTATCGCGCCACTGTATGGACTGAGATATTAGGTGGATTAACTAATACTTACAGCTCCCCGTGTAGGCACTTGCTGTAAAAGATCGGCAAAAGACGTCATCACCCGGGGTTCGAACCACGGATGCAAAAGAGAGTCTCGATCCTCAATCAGCTCGCACAGTGCGCCAAGCCATCGCGCCACTGTATGGACTGAGATATTAAGTGGATTAACTAATACTTACAGCTCCCCGTGTAGGCACTTGCTGTAAAAGATCGGCAAAAGACGTCATCACCCGGGGTTCGAACCACGGATGCAAAAGAGAGTCTCGATCATCAGCTCGCACAGTGCGCCAAGCTATCGCGCCACTGTATGGACTGAAATATTAGGTGGATTAACTAATACTTACAGCTCCCCGTGTAGGCACTTGCTGTAAAAGATCGGCAAAAGACGTCATCACCCGGGGTTCGAACCACGGATGCAAAAGAGAGTCTCGATCATCAGCTCGCACAGTGCGCCAAGCTATCTCGCCACTGTATGGACTGAAATATTAGGTGGATTAACTAATACTTACAGCTCCCCGTGTAGGCACTTGCTGTAAAGATCGGCAAAAGACGTCATCACCCGGGGTTCGAACCACGGATGCAAAAGAGAGTCTCGCTCATCAGCTCGCACAGTGCGCCAAGCCATCGCGCCACTGTATGGACTGAGATATTAAGTGGATTAACTAATACTTACAGCTCCCCGTGTAGGCACTTGCTGTAAAAGATCGGCAAAAGACGTCATCACCCGGGGTTCGAACCACGGATGCAAAAGAGAGTCTCGATCATCAGCTCGCACAGTGCGCCAAGCTATCGCGCCACTGTATGGACTGAAATATTAGGTGGATTAACTAATACTTACAGCTCCCCGTGTAGGCACTTGCTGTAAAAGATCGGCAAAAGACGTCATCACCCGGGGTTCGAACCACGGATGCAAAAGAGAGTCTCGATCCTCAATCAGCTCGCACAGTGCGCCAAGCCATCGCGCCACTGTATTGACTGAAATATTAGGTGGATTAACTAATACTTACAGCTCCCCGTGTAGGCACTTGCTGTAAAAGATCGGCAAAAGACGTCATCACCCGGGGTTCGAACCACGGATGCAAAAGAGAGTCTCGATCATCAGCTCGCACAGTGCGCCAAGCTATCGCGCCACTGTATGGACTGAAATATTAGGTGGATTAACTAATACTTACAGCTCCCCGTGTAGGCACTTGCTGTAAAAGATCGGCAAAAGACGTCATCACCCGGGGTTCGAACCACGGATGCAAAAGAGAGTCTCGATCCTCAATCAGCTCGCACAGTGCGCCAAGCCATCGCGCCACTGTATGGACTGAGATATTAGGTGGATTAACTAATACTTACAGCTCCCCGTGTAGGCACTTGCTGTAAAAGATCGGCAAAAGACGTCATCACCCGGGGTTCGAACCACGGATGCAAAAGAGAGTCTCGATCATCAGCTCGCACAGTGCGCCAAGCTATCGCGCCACTGTATGGACTGAAATATTAGGTGGATTAACTAATACTTACAGCTCCCCGTGTAGGCACTTGCTGTAAAAGATCGGCAAAAGACGTCATCACCCGGGGTTCGAACCACGGATGCAAAAGAGAGTCTCGATCATCAGCTCGCACAGTGCGCCAAGCTATCGCGCCACTGTATGGACTGAAATATTAGGTGGATTAACTAATACTTACAGCTTTCCTTTTAGGCACTTGCTGTAAAAGATCGGCAAAAGACGTCATCACCCGGGGTTCGAACCACGGATGCAAAAGAGAGTCTCGATCCTCAATCAGCTCGCACAGTGCGCCAAGCCATCGCGCCACTGTATTGACTGAAATATTAGGTGGATTAACTAATACTTACAGCTCTCCGTGTAGGCACTTGCTGTAAAAGATCGGCAAAAGGCGTCATCACCCGGGGTTCGAACCACGGATGCAAAAGAGAGTCTCGATCATCAGCTCGCACAGTGCGCCAAGCTATCGCGCCACTGTATGGACTGAAATATTAGGTGGATTAACTAATACTTACAGCTCCCCGTGTAGGCACTTGCTGTAAAAGATCGGTAAAAGACGTCATCACCCGGGGTTCGAACCACGGATGCAAAAGAGAGTATCGATCATCAGCTCGCACAGTGCGCCAAGCTATCGCGCCACTGTATGGACTGAAATATTAGGTGGATTAACTAATACTTACAGCTCCCCGTGTAGGCACTTGCTGTAAAAGATCGGCAAAAGACGTCATCACCCGGGGTTCGAACCACGGATGCAAAAGAGAGTCTCGATCATCAGCTCGCACAGTGCGCCAAGCCATCGCGCCACTGTATGGACTGAGATATTAGGTGGATTAACTAATACTTACAGCTCCCCGTGTAGGCACTTGCTGTAAAAGATCGGCAAAAGACGTCATCACCCGGGGTTCGAACCACGGATGCAAAAGAGAGTCTCGATCATCAGCTCGCACAATGCGCCAAGCCATCGCGCCACTGTATGAACTGAGGTATTAGGTGGATTAACTAATACTTACAGCTCCCCGTGTAGGCACTTGCTGTAAAAGATCGGCAAAAGACGTCATCACCCGGGGTTCGAACCACGGATGCAAAAGAGAGTCTCGATCCTCAATCAGCTCGCACAGTGCGCCAAGCTATCGCGCCAATGTATGGACTGAAATATTAGGTGGATTAACTAATACTTACAGCTCCCCGTGTAGGCACTTGCTGTAAAAGATCGGCAAAAGACGTCATCACCCGGGGTTCGAACCACGGATGCAAAAGAGAGTCTCGATCATCAGCTCGCACAGTGCGCCAAGCCATCGCCCCACTGTATGGACTGAGATATTAGGTGGATTAACTAATACTTACAGCTCCCCGTGTAGGCACTTGCTGTAAAAGATCGGCAAAAGACGTCATCACCCGGGGTTCGAACCACGGATGCAAAAGAGAGTCTCGATCATCAGCTCGCACAGTGCGCCAAGCCATCGCCCCACTGTATGGACTGAGATATTAGGTGGATTAACTAATACTTACAGCTCCCCGTGTAGGCACTTGCTGTAAAAGATCGGCAAAAGACGTCATCACCCGGGGTTCGAACCACGGATGCAAAAGAGAGTCTCGATCATCAGCTCGCACAGTGCGCCAAGCTATCGCGCCACTGTATGGACTGAAATATTAGCTGGATTAACTAATACTTACAGCTCCCCGTGTAGGCACTTGCTGTAAAAGATCGGCAAAAGACGTCATCATCCGGGGTTCGAACCACGGATGCAAAAGAGAGTCTCGATCATCAGCTTACACAGTGCGCCAAGCCATCGCGCAACTGTATGGACTGAGATATTAAGTGGATTAACTAATGCTTACAGCTCCCCGTGTAGGCACTTGCTGTAAAAGATCGGCAAAAGACGTCATCACCCGGGGTTCGAACCACGGATGCAAAAGAGAGTCTCGATCATCAGCTCGCACAGTGCGCCAAGCCATCGCGCCACTGTATGGACTGAAATATTAAGTGGATTAACTAATGCTTACAGCTCCCGTGTAGGCACTTGCTGTAAAAGATCGGCAAAAGACGTCATCACCCGGGGTTCGAACCACGGATGCAAAAGAGAGTCTCGATCATCAGCTCGCACAGTGCGCCAAGCCATCGCGCCACTGTACGGACTGAAATATTAGGTGGATTAACTAATACTTACAGCTCCCCGTGTAGGCACTTGCTGTAAAAGATCGGCAAAAGACGTCATCACCCGGGGTTCGAACCACGGATGCAAAAGAGAGTCTCGATCATCAGCTCGCACAGTGCGCCAAGCCATCGCGTCACTGTATGGACTGAGATATTAGGTGGATTAACTAATACTTACAGCTCCCCGTGTAGGCACTTGCTGTAAAAGATCGGCAAAAGACGTCATCACCCGGGGTTCGAACCACGGATGCAAAAGAGAGTCTCGATCATCAGCTCGCACAGTGCGCCAAGCTATCGCGCCACTGTATGGATTGAAATATTAGCTGGATTAACTAATACTTACAGCTCCCCGTGTAGGCACTTGCTGTAAAAGATCGGCAAAAGACGTCATCACCCGGGGTTCGAACCACGGATGCAAAAGAGAGTCTCGATCATCAGCTCGCACAGTGCGCCAAGCCATCGCCCCACTGTATGGACTGAGATATTAGGTGGATTAACTAATACTTACAGCTCCCCGTGTAGGCACTTGCTGTAAAAGATCGGCAAAAGACGTCATCACCCGGGGTTCGAACCACGGATGCAAAAGAGAGTCTCGATCATCAGCTCGCACAGTGCGCCAAGCTATCGCGCCACTGTATGGACTGAAATATTAGGTGGATTAACTAATACTTACAGCTCCCCGTGTAGGCACTTGCTGTAAAAGATCGGCAAAAGACGTCATCATCCGGGGTTCGAACCACGGATGCAAAAGAGAGTCTCGATCATCAGCTTACACAGTGCGCCAAGCCATCGCGCCACTGTATGGACTGAGATATTAAGTGGATTAACTAATGCTTACAGCTCCCCGTGTAGGCACTTGCTGTAAAAGATCGGCAAAAGACGTCATCACCCGGGGTTCGAACCACGGATGCAAAAGAGAGTCTCGATCATCAGCTCGCACAGTGCGCCAAGCCATCGCGCCACTGTATGGACTGAAATATTAAGTGGATTAACTAATGCTTACAGCTCCCGTGTAGGCACTTGCTGTAAAAGATCGGCAAAAGACGTCATCACCCGGGGTTCGAACCACGGATGCAAAAGAGAGTCTCGATCATCAGCTCGCACAGTGCGCCAAGCCATCGCGTCACTGTATGGACTGAGATATTAGGTGGATTAACTAATACTTACAGCTCCCCGTGTAGGCACTTGCTGTAAAAGATCGGCAAAAGACGTCATCACCCGGGGTTCGAACCACGGATGCAAAAGAGAGTCTCGATCATCAGCTCGCACAGTGCGCCAAGCTATCCCGCCACTGTATGGATTGAAATATTAGCTGAATTAACTAATACTTACAGCTCCCCGTGTAGGCACTTGCTGTAAAAGATCGGCAAAAGACGTCATCACCCGGGGTTCGAACCACGGATGCAAAAGAGAGTCTCGATCATCAGCTCGCACAGTGCGCCAAGCCATCGCCCCACTGTATGGACTGAGATATTAGGTGGATTAACTAATACTTACAGCTCCCCGTGTAGGCACTTGCTGTAAAAGATCGGCAAAAGACGTCATCACCCGGGGTTCGAACCACGGATGCAAAAGAGAGTCTCGATCATCAGCTCGCACAGTGCGCGAAGCCATCGCGCCACTGTACGGACTGAAATATTAGGTGGATTAACTAATTCTTACGCTCCCCGTGTAGGCACTTGCTGTAAAAGATCGGCAAAAGACGTCATCACCCGGGGTTCGAACCACGGATGCAAAAGAGAGTCTCGATCATCAGCTCGCACAGTGCGCCAAGCCATCGCGCCACTGTATGGACTGAGATATTAGGTGGATTAACTAATACTTACAGCTCCCCGTGTAGGCACTTGCTGTAAAAGATCGGCAAAAGACGTCATCACCCGGGGTTCGAACCACGGATGCAAAAGAGAGTCTCGATCATCAGCTCGCACAGTGCGCCAAGCCATCGCGCCACTGTATGGACTGAGATATTAGGTGGATTTACTAATACTTACAGCTCCCCGTGTAGGCACTTGCTGTAAAAGATCGGCAAAAGACGTCATCACCCGGGGTTCGAACCACGGATGCAAAAGAGAGTCTCGATCATCAGCTCGCACAGTGCGCCAAGCCATCGCGCCACTGTATGGACTGACATATTAGGTGGATTAACTAATACTTACAGCTCCCCGTGTAGGCACTTGCTGTAAAAGATCGGCAAAAGACGTCATCACCCGGGGTTCGAACCACGGATGCAAAAGAGAGTCTCGATCATCAGCTCGCACAGTGCGCCAAGCCATCGCGCCACTGTACGGACTGAAATATTAGGTGGATTAACTAATTCTTACAGCTCCCCGTGTAGGCACTTGCTGTAAAAGATCGGCAAAAGACATCACCCGGGGTTCGAACCACGGATGCAAAAGAGAGTCTCGATCATCAGCTCGCACAGTGCGCCAAGCCATCGCGCCACTGTACGGACTGAAATATTAGGTGGATTAACTAATTCTTACAGCTCCCCGTGTAGGCACTTGCTGTAAAAGATCGGCAAAAGACGTCATCACCCGGGGTTCGAACCACGGATGCAAAAGAGAGTCTCGATCATCAGCTCGCACAGTGCGCCAAGCCATCGCGCCACTGTATGGACTGACATATTAGGTGGATTAACTAATACTTACAGCTCCCCGTGTAGGCACTTGCTGTAAAAGATCGGCAAAAGACGTCATCACCCGGGGTTCGAACCACGGATGCAAAAGAGAGTCTCGATCATCAGCTCGCACAGTGCGCCAAGCCATCGCGCCACTGTATGGACTGAGATATTAGCTGGATTAACTAATACTTACAGCTCCCCGTGTAGGCACGTGCTGTAAAAGATCGGCAAAAGACGTCATCACCGGGATTCGAACCACGGATGCAAAAGAGAGTCTCGATCATCAGCTCGCACAGTGCGCCAAGCCATCGCGCCACTGTATGGACTGAGATATTAGGTGGATTAACTAATACTTACAGCTCCCCGTGTAGGCACTTGCTGTAAAAGATCGGCAAAAGACGTCATCACCCGGGGTTCGAACCACGGATGCAAAAGAGAGTCTCGATCATCAGCTCGCACAGTGCGCCAAGCCATCGCGCCACTGTATGGACTGAGATATTAGGTGGATTAACTAATACTTACAGCTCCCCGTGTAGGCACTTGCTGTAAAAGATCGGCAAAAGACGTCATCACCCGGGGTTCGAACCACGGATGCAAAAGAGAGTCTCGATCATCAGCTCGCACAGTGCGCCAAGCCATCGCGCCACTGTATGGACTGAGATATTAGGTGGATTAACTAATACTTACAGCTCCCCGTGTAGGCACTTGCTGTAAAAGATCGGCAAAAGACGTCATCACCCGGGGTTCGAACCACGGATGCAAAAGAGAGTCTCGATCATCAGCTCGCACAGTGCGCCAAGCCATCGCGCCACTGTATGGACTGAGATATTAGGTGGATTAACTAATACTTACAGCTCCCCGTGTAGGCACTTGCTGTAAAAGATCGGCAAAAGACGTCATCACCCGGGGTTCGAACCACGGATGCAAAAGAGAGTCTCGATCATCAGCTGGCACAGTGCGCCAAGCCATCGCGCTACTGTATGGATTGAAATATTAACTGGATTAACTAATACTTACAGCTCCCCGTGTAGGCACTTGCTGTAAAAGATCGGCAAAAGACGTCATCACCCGGGGTTCGAACCACGGATGCAAAAGAGAGTCTCGATCATCAGCTCGCACAGTGCGCCAAGCTATCGCGCCACTGTACGGACTGAAATATTAGGTGGATTAACTAATTCTTACAGCTCCCCGTGTAGGCACTTGCTGTAAAAGATCGGCAAAAGACGTCATCACCCGGGGTTCGAACCACGGATGCAAAAGAGAGTCTCGATCATCAGCTTGCACAGTGCGCCAAGCTATCGCGCCACTGTATGGACTGAAATATTAATTGGATTAACTAATACTTACAGCTCCCCGTGTAGGCACTTGCTGTAAAAGATCGGCAAAAGACGTCATCACTCGGGGTTCGAACCACGGATGCAAAAGAGAGTCTCGATCATCAGCTCGCACAGTGCGCCAAGCCATCGCGCCACTGTATGGACTGAGATATTAGCTGGATTAACTAATACTTACAGCTCCCCGTGTAGGCACTTGCTGTAAAAGATCGGCAAAAGACGTCATCACCCGGGGTTCGAACCACGGATGCAAAAGAGAGTCTCGATCATCAGCTCGCACAGTGCGCCAAGCCATCGCGCCACTGTATGGACTGAGATATTAGCTGGATTAACTAATACTTACAGCTCCCCGTGTAGGCACTTGCTGTAAAAGATCGGCAAAAGACGTCATCACCCGGGGTTCGAACCACGGATGCAAAAAAGAGTCTCGATCATCAGCTCGCACAGTGCGCCAAGCCATCGCGCCACTGTATGGACTGAGATATTAGCTGGATTAACTAATACTTACAGCTCCCCGTGTAGGCACTTGCTGTAAAAGATCGGCAAAAGACGTCATCATCCGGGGTTCGAACCACGGATGCAAAAGAGAGTCTCGATCATCAGCTTGCACAGTGCGCCAAGCCATCGCGCCACTGTATGGACTGAGATATTAAGTGGATTAACTAATACTTACAGCTCCCCGTGTAGGCACTTGCTGTAAAAGATCGGCAAAAGACGTCATCACCCGGGGTTCGAACCACGGATGCAAAAGAGAGTCTCGATCATCAGCTCGCACAGTGCGCCAAGCCATCGCG
This sequence comes from Apostichopus japonicus, assembly GCF_037975245.1. Taxonomy (NCBI): domain Eukaryota; kingdom Metazoa; phylum Echinodermata; class Holothuroidea; order Aspidochirotida; family Stichopodidae; genus Apostichopus; species Apostichopus japonicus. The sequence goes on from NC_092580.1 coordinate 24,456,621, forward strand.
CCACTGTATGGACTGAGATATTAGGTGGATTAACTAATACTTACAGCTCCCCGTGTAGGCACTTGCTGTAAAAGATCGGCAAAAGACGTCATCATCCGGGGTTCGAACCATGGATGCAAAAGAGAGTCTCGATCATCAGCTTGCACAGTGCGCCAAGCCATCGCGCCACTGTATGGACTGAGATATTAAGTGGATTAACTAATACTTACAGCTCCCCGTGTAGGCACTTGCTGTAAAAGATCGGCAAAAGACGTCATCACCCGGGGTTCGAACCACGGATGCAAAAGAGAGTCTCGATCATCAGCTCGCACAGTGCGCCAAGCCATCGCGCCACTGTACGGACTGAAATATTAGGTGGATTAACTAATTCTTACAGCTCCCCGTGTAGGCACTTGCTGTAAAAGATCGGCAAAAGACGTCATCACTCGGGGTTCGAACCACGGATGCAAAAGAGAGTCTCGATCATCAGCTCGCACAGTGCGCCAAGCCATCGCGCCACTGTACGGACTGAAATATTAGGTGGATTAACTAATTCTTACAGCTCCCCGTGTAGGCACTTGCTGTAAAAGATCGGCAAAAGACGTCATCACCCGGGGTTCGAACCACGGATGCAAAAGAGAGTCTCGATCATCAGCTCGCACAGTGCGCCAAGCCATCGCGCCACTGTACGGACTGAAATATTAGGTGGATTAACTAATTCTTACAGCTCCCTGTGTAGGCACTTGCTGTAAAAGATCGGCAAAAGACGTCATCACCCGGGGTTCGAACCACGGATGCAAAAGAGAGTCTCGATCATCAGCTTGCACAGTGCGCCAAGCTATCGCGACACTGTATGGACTGAAATATTAATTGGATTAACTAATACTTACAGCTCCCCGTGTAGGCACTTGCTGTAAAAGATCGGCAAAAGACGTCATCACTCGGGGTTCGAACCACGGATGCAAAAGAGAGTCTCGATCATCAGCTCGCACAGTGCGCGAAGCCATCGCGCCACTGTATGGACTGAGATATTAGGTGGATTAACTAATACTTACAGCTCCCCGTGTAGGCACTTGCTGTAAAAGATCGGCAAAAGACGTCATCACCCGGGGTTCGAACCACGGATGCAAAAGAGAGTCTCGATCATCAGCTCGCACAGTGCGCCAAGCCATCGCGCCACTGTATGGACTGAGATATTAGGTGGATTAACTAATACTTACCGCTCCCCGTGTAGGGACTTGCTGTAAAAGATCGGCAAAAGACGTCATCACCCGGGGTTCGAACCACGGATGCAAAAGAGAGTCTCGATCATCAGCTCGCACAGTGCGCCAAGCCATCGCGCCACTGTATGGACTGAGGTATTAGGTGGATTGACTAATACTTACAGCTCCCCGTGTAGGCACTTGCTGTAAAAGATCGGCAAAAGACGTCATCACCCGGGGTTCGAACCACGGATGCAAAAGAGAGTCTCGATCATCAGCTCGCACAGTGCGCCAAGCCATCTCGCCACTGTATGGACTGAGGTATTAGGTGGATTAACTAATACTTACAGCTCCCCGTGTAGGCACTTGCTGTAAAAGATCGGCAAAAGACGTCATCACCCGGGGTTCGAACCACGGATGCAAAAGAGAGTCTCGATCATCAGCTCGCACAGTGCGCCAAGCTATCGCGCCACTGTATGGATTGAAATATTAACTGGATTAACTAATACTTACAGCTCCCCGTGTAGGCACTTGCTGTAAAAGATCGGCAAAAGACGTCATCACCCGGGGTTCGAACCACGGATGCAAAAGAGAGTCTCGATCATCAGCTCGCACAGTGCGCCAAGCTATCGCGCCACTGTATGGACTGAAATATTAGCTGGATTAACTAATACTTACAGCTCCCCGTGTAGGCACTTGCTGTAAAAGATCGGCAAAAGACGTCATCATCCGGGGTTCGAACCACGGATGCAAAAGAGAGTCTCGATCATCAGCTAGCACAGTGCGCCAAGCCATCGCGCCACTGTATGGATTGAGATATTAGCTGGATTAACTAATACTTACAGCTCCCCGTGTAGGCACTTGCTGTAAAAGATCGGCAAAAGACGTCATCACCCGGGGTTCGAACCACGGATGCAAAAGAGAGTCTCGATCATCAGCTCGCACAGTGCGCCAAGCCATCGCGCCACTGTACGGACTGAAATATTAGGTGGATTAACTAATTCTTACAGCTCCCCGTGTAGGCACTTGCTGTAAAAGATCGGCAAAAGACGTCATCACCCGGGGTTCGAACCACGGATGCAAAAGAGAGTCTCGATCATCAGCTCGCACAGTGCGCCAAGCCATCGCGCCACTGTACGGACTGAAATATTAGGTGGATTAACTAATTCTTACAGCTCCCCGTGTAGGCACTTGCTGTAAAAGATCGGCAAAAGACGTCATCACCCGGGGTTCGAACCACGGATGCAAAAGAGAGTCTCGATCATCAGCTCGCACAGTGCGCCAAGCCATCGCGCCACTGTACGGACTGAAATATTAGGTGGATTAACTAATTCTTACAGCTCCCCGTGTAGGCACTTGCTGTAAAAGATCGGCAAAAGACGTCATCACCCGGGGTTCGAACCACGGATGCAAAAGAGAGTCTCGATCATCAGCTCGCACAGTGCGCCAAGCTATCGCGCCACTGTATGGACTGAAATATTAATTGGATTAACTAATACTTACAGCTCCCCGTGTAGGCACTTGCTGTAAAAGATCGGCAAAAGACGTCATCACTCGGGGTTCGAACCACGGATGCAAAAGAGAGTCTCGATCATCAGCTCGCACAGTGCGCCAAGCCATCGCGCCACTGTATGGACTGAGATATTAGCTGGATTAACTAATACTTACAGCTCCCCGTGTAGGCACTTGCTGTAAAAGATCGGCAAAAGACGTCATCACCCGGGGTTCGAACCACGGATGCAAAAGAGAGTCTCGATCATCAGCTCGCACAGTGCGCCAAGCCATCGCGCCACTGTATGGACTGAGATATTAGCTGGATTAACTAATACTTACCGCTCCCCGTGTAGGGACTTGCTGTAAAAGATCGGCAAAAGACGTCATCACCCGGGGTTCGAACCACGGATGCAAAAGAGAGTCTCGATCATCAGCTCGCACAGTGCGCCAAGTCATCGCGCCACTGTATGGACTGAGATATTAGCTGGATTAACTAATACTTACAGCTCCCCGTGTAGGCACTTGCTGTAAAAGATCGGCAAAAGACGTCATCACCCGGGGTTCGAACCACGGATGCAAAAGAGAGTCTCGATCATCAGCTCGCACAGTGCGCCAAGCTATCGCGCCACTGTATGGATTGAAATATTAACTGGATTAACTAATACTTACAGCTCCCCGTGTAGGCACTTGCTGTAAAAGATCGGCAAAAGACGTCATCACCCGGGGTTCGAACCACGGATGCAAAAGAGAGTCTCGATCATCAGCTCGCACAGTGCGCAAAGCCATCGCGCCACTGTACGGACTGAAATATTAGGTGGATTAACTAATTCTTACGCTCCCCGTGTAGGCACTTGCTGTAAAAGATCGGCAAAAGACGTCATCACCCGGGGTTCGAACCACGGATGCAAAAGAGAGTCTCGATCATCAGCTCGCACAGTGCGCCAAGTTATCGCGCCACTGTATGGACTGAAATATTAGGTGGATTAACTAATACTTACAGCTCCCCGTGTAGGCACTTGCTGTAAAAGATCGGCAAAAGACGTCATCACCCGGGGTTCGAACCACGGATGCAAAAGAGAGTCTCGATCATCAGCTCGCACAGTGCGCCAAGCCATCGCGCCACTGTATGGACTGAGATATTAGGTGGATTTACTAATACTTACAGCTCCCCGTGTAGGCACTTGCTGTAAAAGATCGGCAAAAGACGTCATCACCCGGGGTTCGAACCACGGATGCAAAAGAGAGTCTCGATCATCAGCTCGCACAGTGCGCCAAGCCATCGCGCCACTGTATGGACTGACATATTAGGTGGATTAACTAATACTTACAGCTCCCCGTGTAGGCACTTGCTGTAAAAGATCGGCAAAAGACGTCATCACCCGGGGTTCGAACCACGGATGCAAAAGAGAGTCTCGATCATCAGCTCGCACAGTGCGCCAAGCCATCGCGCCACTGTACGGACTGAAATATTAGGTGGATTAACTAATTCTTACAGCTCCCCGTGTAGGCACTTGCTGTAAAAGATCGGCAAAAGACGTCATCACTCGGGGTTCGAACCACGGATGCAAAAGAGAGTCTCGATCATCAGCTCGCACAGTGCGCCAAGCCATCGCGCCACTCTATGGACTGAGATATTAGGTGGATTAACTAATACTTACCGCTCCCCGTGTAGGGACTTGCTGTAAAAGATCGGCAAAAGACGTCATCACCCGGGGTTCGAACCACGGATGCAAAAGAGAGTCTCGATCATCAGCTCGCACAGTGCGCCAAGCCATCGCGCCACTGTATGGACTGAGATATTAGCTGGATTAACTAATACTTACAGCTCCCCGTGTAGGCACTTGCTGTAAAAGATCGGCAAAAGACGTCATCATCCGGGGTTCGAACCACGGATGCAAAAGAGAGTCTCGATCATCAGCTTGCACAGTGCGCCAAGCCATCGCGCCACTGTATGGACTGAGATATTAAGTGGATTAACTAATACTTACAGCTCCCCGTGTAGGCACTTGCTGTAAGAGATCGGCAAAAGACGTCATCACCCGGGGTTGGAACCACGGATGCAAAAGAGAGTCTCGATCATCAGCTCGCACAGTGCGCCAAGCCATCGCGCCACTGTATGGACTGAGATATTAGGTGGATTAACTAATACTTACAGCTCCCCGTGTAGGCACTTGCTGTAAAAGATCGGCAAAAGACGTCATCATCCGGGGTTCGAACCACGGATGCAAAAGAGAGTCTCGATCATCAGCTTGCACAGTGCGCCAAGCCATCGCGCCACTGTATGGACTGAGATATTAAGTGGATTAACTAATACTTACAGCTCCCCGTGTAGGCACTTGCTGTAAAAGATCGGCAAAAGACGTCATCACCCGGGGTTCGAACCACGGATGCAAAAGAGAGTCTCGATCATCAGCTCGCACAGTGCGCCAAGCCATCGCGCCACTGTACGGACTGAAATATTATGTGGATTAACTAATTCTTACAGCTCCCCGTGTAGGCACTTGCTGTAAAAGATCGGCAAAAGACGTCATCACTCGGGGTTCGAACCACGGATGCAAAAGAGAGTCTCGATCATCAGCTCGCACAGTGCGCCAAGCCATCGCGCCACTGTACGGACTGAAATATTAGGTGGATTAACTAATTCTTACAGCTCCCCGTGTAGGCACTTGCTGTAAAAGATCGGCAAAAGACGTCATCACCCGGGGTTCGAACCACGGATGCAAAAGAGAGTCTCGATCATCAGCTCGCACAGTGCGCCAAGCCATCGCGCCACTGTACGGACTGAAATATTAGGTGGATTAACTAGTTCTTACAGCTCCCCGTGTAGGCACTTGCTGTAAAAGATCGGCAAAAGACGTCATCACCCGGGGTTCGAACCACGGATGCAAAAGAGAGTCTCGATCATCAGCTTGCACAGTGCGCCAAGCTATCGCGCCACTGTATGGACTGAAATATTAATTGGATTAACTAATACTTACAGCTCCCCGTGTAGGCACTTGCTGTAAAAGATCGGCAAAAGACGTCATCACTCGGGGTTCGAACCACGGATGCAAAAGAGAGTCTCGATCATCAGCTCGCACAGTGCGCCAAGCCATCGCGCCACTGTATGGACTGAGATATTAGGTGGATTAACTAATACTTACAGCTCCCCGTGTAGGCACTTGCTGTAAAAGATCGGCAAAAGACGTCATCACCCGGGGTTCGAACCACGGATGCAAAAGAGAGTCTCGATCATCAGCTCGCACAGTGCGCCAAGCCATCGCGCCACTGTATGGACTGAGATATTAGGTGGATTAACTAATACTTACCGCTCCCCGTGTAGGGACTTGCTGTAAAAGATCGGCAAAAGACGTCATCACCCGGGGTTCGAACCACGGATGCAAAAGAGAGTCTCGATCATCAGCTCGCACAGTGCGCCAAGCCATCGCGCCACTGTATGGACTGAGGTATTAGGTGGATTAACTAATACTTACAGCTCCCCGTGTAGGCACTTGCTGTAAAAGATCGGCAAAAGACGTCATCACCCGGGGTTCGAACCACGGATGCAAAAGAGAGTCTCGATCATCAGCTCGCACAGTGCGCCAAGCCATCTCGCCACTGTATGGACTGAGGTATTAGGTGGATTAACTAATACTTACAGCTCCCCGTGTAGGCACTTGCTGTAAAAGATCGGCAAAAGACGTCATCACCCGGGGTTCGAACCACGGATGCAAAAGAGAGTCTCGATCATCAGCTCGCACAGTGCGCCAAGCTATCGCGCCACTGTATGGATTGAAATATTAACTGGATTAACTAATACTTACAGCTCCCCGTGTAGGCACTTGCTGTAAAAGATCGGCAAAAGACGTCATCACCCGGGGTTCGAACCACGGATGCAAAAGAGAGTCTCGATCATCAGCTCGCACAGTGCGCCAAGCTATCGCGCCACTGTATGGACTGAAATATTAGGTGGATTAACTAATACTTACAGCTCCCCGTGTAGGCACTTGCTGTAAAAGATCGGCAAAAGACGTCATCACCCGGGGTTCGAACCACGGATGCAAAAGAGAGTCTCGATCATCAGCTCGCACAGTGCGCCAAGCCATCGCGCCACTGTACGGACTGAAATATTATGTGGATTAACTAATTCTTACAGCTCCCCGTGTAGGCACTTGCTGTAAAAGATCGGCAAAAGACGTCATCACCCGGGGTTCGAACCACGGATGCAAAAGAGAGTCTCGATCATCAGCTCGCACAGTGCGCCAAGCCATCGCGCCACTGTACGGACTGAAATATTAGGTGGATTAACTAATTCTTACAGCTCCCCGTGTAGGCACTTGCTGTAAAAGATCGGCAAAAGACGTCATCACTCGGGGTTCGAACCACGGATGCAAAAGAGAGTCTCGATCATCAGCTCGCACAGTGCGCCAAGCCATCGCGCCACTGTACGGACTGAAATATTAGGTGGATTAACTAATTCTTACAGCTCCCCGTGTAGGCACTTGCTGTAAAAGATCGGCAAAAGACGTCATCACCCGGGGTTCGAACCACGGATGCAAAAGAGAGTCTCGATCATCAGCTCGCACAGTGCGCCAAGCTATCGCGCCACTGTATGGACTGAAATATTAATTGGATTAACTAATACTTACAGCTCCCCGTGTAGGCACTTGCTGTAAAAGATCGGCAAAAGACGTCATCACTCGGGGTTCGAACCACGGATGCAAAAGAGAGTCTCGATCATCAGCTCGCACAGTGCGCCAAGCCATCGCGCCACTGTATGGACTGAGATATTAGGTGGATTAACTAATACTTACAGCTCCCCGTGTAGGCACTTGCTGTAAAAGATCGGCAAAAGACGTCATCACCCGGGGTTCGAACCACGGATGCAAAAGAGAGTCTCGATCATCAGCTCGCACAGTGCGCCAAGCCATCGCGCCACTGTATGGACTGAGATATTAGGTGGATTAACTAATACTTACCGCTCCCCGTGTAGGGACTTGCTGTAAAAGATCGGCAAAAGACGTCATCACCCGGGGTTCGAACCACGGATGCAAAAGAGAGTCTCGATCATCAGCTCGCACAGTGCGCCAAGCCATCGCGCCACTGTATGGACTGACATATTAGGTGGATTAACTAATACTTACAGCTCCCCGTGTAGGCACTTGCTGTAAAAGATCGGCAAAAGACGTCATCACCCGGGGTTCGAACCACGGATGCAAAAGAGAGTCTCGATCATCAGCTCGCACAGTGCGCCAAGCCATCGCGCCACTGTATGGACTGAGATATTAGGTGGATTAACTAATACTTACAGCTCCCCGTGTAGGCACTTGCTGTAAAAGATCGGCAAAAGACGTCATCACCCGGGGTTCGAACCACGGATGCAAAAGAGAGTCTCGATCATCAGCTCGCACAGTGCGCCAAGCCATCGCGCCACTGTATGGACTGAGATATTAGGTGGATTAACTAATACTTACAGCTCCCCGTGTAGGCACTTGCTGTAAAAGATCGGCAAAAGACGTCATCACCCGGGGTTCGAACCACGGATGCAAAAGAGAGTCTCGATCATCAGCTCGCACAGTGCGCCAAGCCATCGCGCCACTCTATGGACTGAGATATTAGGTGGATTAACTAATACTTATCGCTCCCCGTGTAGGCACTTGCTGTAAAAGATCGGCAAAAGACGTCATCACTGGGGGTTCGAACCACGGATGCAAAAGAGAGTCTCGATCATCAGCTCGCACAGTGCGCCAAGCCATCGCGCCACTGTATGGACTGAGATATTAGGTGGATTAACTAATACTTACAGCTCCCCGTGTAGGCACTTGCTGTAAAAGATCGGCAAAAGACGTCATCACCCGGGGTTCGAACCACGGATGCAAAAGAGAGTCTCGATCATCAGCTCGCACAGTGCGCCAAGCTATCGCGCCACTGTATGGATTGAAATATTAGCTGGATTAACTAATACTTACAGCTCCCCGTGTAGGCACTTGCTGTAAAAGATCGGCAAAAGACGTCATCACCCGGGGTTCGAACCACGGATGCAAAAGAGAGTCTCGATCATCAGCTCGCACAGTGCGCCAAGCCATCGCGCCACTGTACGGACTGAAATATTAGGTGGATTAACTAATTCTTACAGCTCCCCGTGTAGGCACTTGCTGTAAAAGATCGGCAAAAGACGTCATCACCCGGGGTTCGAACCACGGATGCAAAAGAGAGTCTCGATCATCAGCTCGCACAGTGCGCCAAGCCATCGCGCCACTGTACGGACTGAAATATTAGGTGGATTAACTAGTTCTTACAGCTCCCCGTGTAGGCACTTGCTGTAAAAGATCGGCAAAAGACGTCATCACCCGGGGTTCGAACCACGGATGCAAAAGAGAGTCTCGATCATCAGCTTGCACAGTGCGCCAAGCTATCGCGCCACTGTATGGACTGAAATATTAATTGGATTAACTAATACTTACAGCTCCCCGTGTAGGCACTTGCTGTAAAAGATCGGCAAAAGACGTCATCACTCGGGGTTCGAACCACGGATGCAAAAGAGAGTCTCGATCATCAGCTCGCACAGTGCGCCAAGCCATCGCGCCACTGTATGGACTGAGATATTAGGTGGATTAACTAATACTTACAGCTCCCCGTGTAGGCACTTGCTGTAAAAGATCGGCAAAAGACGTCATCACCCGGGGTTCGAACCACGGATGCAAAAGAGAGTCTCGATCATCAGCTCGCACAGTGCGCCAAGCCATCGCGCCACTGTATGGACTGAGATATTAGGTGGATTAACTAATACTTACCGCTCCCCGTGTAGGGACTTGCTGTAAAAGATCGGCAAAAGACGTCATCACCCGGGGTTCGAACCACGGATGCAAAAGAGAGTCTCGATCATCAGCTCGCACAGTGCGCCAAGCCATCGCGCCACTGTATGGACTGAGGTATTAGGTGGATTAACTAATACTTACAGCTCCCCGTGTAGGCACTTGCTGTAAAAGATCGGCAAAAGACGTCATCACCCGGGGTTCGAACCACGGATGCAAAAGAGAGTCTCGATCATCAGCTCGCACAGTGCGCCAAGCCATCTCGCCACTGTATGGACTGAGGTATTAGGTGGATTAACTAATACTTACAGCTCCCCGTGTAGGCACTTGCTGTAAAAGATCGGCAAAAGACGTCATCACCCGGGGTTCGAACCACGGATGCAAAAGAGAGTCTCGATCATCAGCTCGCACAGTGCGTCAAGCTATCGCGCCACTGTATGGATTGAAATATTAGGTGGATTAACTAATACTTACAGCTCCCCGTGTAGGCACTTGCTGTAAAAGATCGGCAAAAGACGTCATCACCCGGGGTTCGAACCACGGATGCAAAAGAGAGTCTCGATCATCAGCTCGCACAGTGCGCCAAGCTATCGCGCCACTGTATGGACTGAAATATTAGGTGGATTAACTAATACTTACAGCTCCCCGTGTAGGCACTTGCTGTAAAAGATCGGCAAAAGACGTCATCACCCGGGGTTCGAACCACGGATGCAAAAGAGAGTCTCGATCATCAGCTCGCACAGTGCGCCAAGCCATCGCGCCACTGTACGGACTGAAATATTATGTGGATTAACTAATTCTTACAGCTCCCCGTGTAGGCACTTGCTGTAAAAGATCGGCAAAAGACGTCATCACCCGGGGTTCGAACCACGGATGCAAAAGAGAGTCTCGATCATCAGCTCGCACAGTGCGCCAAGCCATCGCGCCACTGTACGGACTGAAATATTAGGTGGATTAACTAATTCTTACAGCTCCCCGTGTAGGCACTTGCTGTAAAAGATCGGCAAAAGACGTCATCACTCGGGGTTCGAACCACGGATGCAAAAGAGAGTCTCGATCATCAGCTCGCACAGTGCGCCAAGTCATCGCGCCACTGTACGGACTGAAATATTAGGTGGATTAACTAATTCTTACAGCTCCCCGTGTAGGCACTTGCTGTAAAAGATCGGCAAAAGACGTCATCACCCGGGGTTCGAACCACGGATGCAAAAGAGAGTCTCGATCATCAGCTCGCACAGTGCGCCAAGCTATCGCGCCACTGTATGGACTGAAATATTAATTGGATTAACTAATACTTACAGCTCCCCGTGTAGGCACTTGCTGTAAAAGATCGGCAAAAGACGTCATCACTCGGGGTTCGAACCACGGATGCAAAAGAGAGTCTCGATCATCAGCTCGCACAGTGCGCCAAGCCATCGCGCCACTGTACGGACTGAAATATTATGTGGATTAACTAATTCTTACAGCTCCCCGTGTAGGCACTTGCTGTAAAAGATCGGCAAAAGACGTCATCACCCGGGGTTCGAACCACGGATGCAAAAGAGAGTCTCGATCATCAGCTCGCACAGTGCGCCAAGCCATCGCGCCACTGTATGGACTGAGATATTAGGTGGATTAACTAATACTTACCGCTCCCCGTGTAGGGACTTGCTGTAAAAGATCGGCAAAAGACGTCATCACCCGGGGTTCGAACCACGGATGCAAAAGAGAGTCTCGATCATCAGCTCGCACAGTGCGCCAAGTCATCGCGCCACTGTATGGACTGACATATTAGGTGGATTAACTAATACTTACAGCTCCCCGTGTAGGCACTTGCTGTAAAAGATCGGCAAAAGACGTCATCACCCGGGGTTCGAACCACGGATGCAAAAGAGAGTCTCGATCATCAGCTCGCACAGTGCGCCAAGCCATCGCGCCACTGTATGGACTGAGATATTAGGTGGATTAACTAATACTTACAGCTCCCCGTGTAGGCACTTGCTGTAAAAGATCGGCAAAAGACGTCATCACCCGGGGTTCGAACCACGGATGCAAAAGAGAGTCTCGATCATCAGCTCGCACAGTGCGCCAAGCCATCGCGCCACTGTATGGACTGAGATATTAGGTGGATTAACTAATACTTACAGCTCCCCGTGTAGGCACTTGCTGTAAAAGATCGGCAAAAGACGTCATCACCCGGGGTTCGAACCACGGATGCAAAAGAGAGTCTCGATCATCAGCTCGCACAGTGCGCCAAGCCATCGCGCCACTCTATGGACTGAGATATTAGGTGGATTAACTAATACTTATCGCTCCCCGTGTAGGGACTTGCTGTAAAAGATCGGCAAAAGACGTCATCACCCGGGGTTCGAACCACGGATGCAAAAGAGAGTCTCGATCATCAGCTCGCACAGTGCGCCAAGCCATCGCGCCACTGTATGGACTGAGATATTAGGTGGATTAACTAATACTTACAGCTCCCCGTGTAGGCACTTGCTGTAAAAGATCGGCAAAAGACGTCATCACCCGGGGTTCGAACCACGGATGCAAAAGAGAGTCTCGATCATCAGCTCGCACAGTGCGCCAAGCTATCGCGCCACTGTATGGATTGAAATATTAGCTGGATTAACTAATACTTACAGCTCCCCGTGTAGGCACTTGCTGTAAAAGATCGGCAAAAGACGTCATCACCCGGGGTTCGAACCACGGATGCAAAAGAGAGTCTCGATCATCAGCTCGCACAGTGCGCCAAGCCATCGCGCCACTGTATGGACTGAGATATTAGCTGGATTAACTAATTCTTACAGCTCCCCGTGTAGGCACTTGCTGTAAAAGATCGGCAAAAGACGTCATCACCCGGGGTTCGAACCACGGATGCAAAAGAGAGTCTCGATCATCAGCTCGCACAGTGCGCCAAGCTATCGCGCCACTGTATGGACTGAAATATTAGGTGGATTAACTAATACTTACAGCTCCCCGTGTAGGCACTTGCTGTAAAAGATCGGCAAAAGACGTCATCATCCGGGGTTCGAACCACGGATGCAAAAGAGAGTCTCGATCATCAGCTTGCACAGTGCGCCAAGCCATCGCGCCACTGTATGGACTGAGATATTAAGTGGATTAACTAATGCTTACAGCTCCCCGTGTAGGCACTTGCTGTAAAAGATCGGCAAAAGACGTCATCACCCGGGGTTCGAACCACGGATGCAAAAGAGAGTCTCGATCATCAGCTCGCACAGTGCGCCAAGCCATCGCGCCACTGTACGGACTGAGATATTAGGTGGATTAACTAATTCCTACAGCTCCCCGTGTAGGCACTTGCTGTAAAAGATCGGCAAAAGACGTCATCACCCGGGGTTCGAACCACGGATGCAAAAGAGAGTCTCGATCATCAGCTCGCACAGTGCGCCAAGCCATCGCGCCACTGTACGGACTGAAATATTAGGTGGATTAACTAATTCTTACAGCTCCCCGTGTAGGCACTTGCTGTAAAAGATCGGCAAAAGACGTCATCACCCGGGGTTCGAACCACGGATGCAAAAGAGAGTCTCGATCATCAGCTCGCACAGTGCGCCAAGCCATTTTTTTTTTTTTTTTTTTTTTTTCTCTTTTATTGGGAGATGAGCCCACTGGCTCACCCATTGACAACATTATTTACAAGGGTATTTTATACAGAATTAAAACTTAAGTATGATTTGTTTTAACTAGAACATTTAATAATAATTACCTTAACACTTACTCACTGTTTAAGTTAAGAGAAAACTAAATTACTAAACACCACAGACATAAGAAATTATATACAAAGACAACAATGTCTAAAGCAAAGTCAAAAGACCAGACCCTGATTACGTCAACACGCACTGTAAACAGGTTAACCCCTATCCAGATGGTAAGTATAGCTGTTCGATTCTTTCTTAGAGAGCACAATATCGTTCTGTGTAAATATATTAAAAAACCGTGAGGTATTGTTTTTGTGATAGTACACATCAAAAAGTAAACGAATTTTCTTCTTGAGTACATTGTGAAAAACTTTTTCAACATTACAAAGATAATTATTATTGAGGCGAGATATTCTGCAATTCCAAATTGTACACTTATATATATTGAAGATGAAGTCACACAAAATTCCTACAATACAGTTTTTTTTACGGCCAAGACCCAGAAGGGACAACCCCTTCCATTCATCAAAATTAACTACAGGATGTAAAGTGTTCAACTTATTAACCAAAAAGTGCCATAAATTTTCGACTTCAGAACACTCAATAAAAAGATGAATAGTACTTTCGTGCGTGGTTTTGCAAAAGGTGCAGTAAGGAGAATCGGTTAATCCAAACTTGTACAATTTATCGTTAGTGTAAAGAATATTATGTAATACTTTGAAGTCGATATCGGCGTCCAAGAAACACTTTGGAGAACGATATATGTTACTCCATCTATTAGAAAAATCAAGACTGGGAAAATGCTGCTTCCAGTATTCTTCGCCCTTGGGCGATGTGTTAAGATTGTCACGCAAAAGGCGTGAAGCTATTCTGCACGAAACAGAGGAGGCATCTATAATGTTTTTGCCATTTTGAAATTTTACAGTAGGAATATAGTCAATTTGCGTAGATACAATTGCATCAGAAGAAAATATATCACCTATCCAGTCAGAGGGGAAGGCGTGGAGAATGACATCGATATAATTCTGAACATCGAATACTGTAAGGGGATTATCAGGATTAGCAAGCTCAATGCACTCATGCACGGCCTTGGCTGGCAGAGAAGTGGGTATAATCTCATACATCAGATCACTTACAGAAACGATACCACCTTTAATGAAGTGACGATTAAAAAGTGTTTGACTATCATTGTCAACAATCAGGGTATTACTAAAGATAGGTTGATTGAGGATGTCTTCTCTGGTCTCTGGTGGCCAGAAACGGCCTTGAATTAGCCGATCCCATGCTAACATGAGTTCACAGTAATACGGGCTTAGCTTATGTACAGACTTGCGGTTAGGAGTAATTTGAAAGATACCACGCCCAAGGCTCATATCTTCATACATATTCAAAAAATACAACATTAGTTTTTGTAATTTAATATTAATGTTATTGCTTAATATCTTACTACAAAATTTAATCCTAAGAGCATCTCTTGTTAATTCAATGTCGCTCAAACTGAATCCCCCTCTGTCGATTGGTAAAAGCAAGTTAAGATACTTAATAGAAGGTTTTTTACCCCTCCAGATAAAATCGACTACACTCTGACGTAATGTGGTGATAACCCAATCAGGGACTGGTAAAACAGTGGTCAAATATACTAAGCGAGTTACGATGAGCGAATTTATAATGAGAGATTTACCCTTAAAAGATAAATTTCTACCTTTCCAGGTATTTAGTAATTTACGGCAGGAGGTGACTTTATTCTCCCAATTTTCTTTTTCGATTGACCTTTTATCGTTACCAATAGCAACACCTAATACTGTAATGAAATCTTTCCTCACAGGGAAGTCGAAATTGCTGGGATTAACATGGCTGCACCCAATGCTAAGTAGTTCAGTTTTATCAATATTACAACTAGAGCCAGAAGCACGTTCATACAATTTAATGATGTTAAAAATAGAATAAATACTTGTGATACTAGACACGAAAAAGGTAGTGTCGTCCGCATGCTGAAAAATTTTGGCTTCGACTTCACAAAATTTAATACCATGAATATATGGGCAATTAATTATAGCTTCATGAAATGGTTCGGCACAGAGAACATAGAGCATGGCTGAGAGTGGGCAGCCCTGCCGAACTCCCCTTTTGACAGGGAAGGGATCGGAAATATAACCATTGTGCTTGATTCGGCCCTCAATATTGGTATAAAACAGTTTGATCCATTTTAGGAGCTTAGGACCAAAACCCAATTTTTCAACTACTTCGAAGAGGTAGTTATGGTCAACTCTGTCAAAGGCTTTATATTGGTCTATTTTAAGAATAAAACCTGGTTTATTATATGAATTAACATACTCAATTACATTTTGCATAGTAAGCACGTTTTCAGAAATATCTCTTCCTGGAATACAACACGTTTGATCTTCTGAAATAATATTCTTACTGAAACTTGTGATACGTTTGGCGAGAACTTTGGCAATCATTTTGTAATCGACATTTAAGAGGCTTATTGGCCTCCAATTATTTAAACTGCGAAGATCTCCTTTCTTGGGTATAAGGGTAAGTATACTTATTTTCATGGATTCACAGAGTTCGTTGTCATGGAATGATGTCTCAATGAGTCTAGTAAAAATATCGATAAAATCCCGCCAAAACACTTTGTAAAATTCAGCAGTTAGTCCATCTAGTCCTGGACTTTTGTTCGGTTCCATTGCTAACAGAGCGGCTTTCAACTCATCTAATGAAATATTTGCTTCACATGCTTCAACGTCCATTGGCGAGAGAAATCTTCTGAGTTCACAAAGTATCTGATTCCGCGATTCGTTGTCGGTTTCTTCGGCTTGGTAGAGGTTTGTATAAAACTTTACTTGTTCTTTCATAATTTCGTGTTGATCGGTGATGATTAAGCTCTGGTCAGTTAGTAGTTGTTTCATTACTTTCTTTTTTTGCCTTGATTTTTCAAGATTAAAGAAAAACTTTGTTGATTTTTCACCCTCCTCGTGCCACTGAATTTTTGACCTGAGGAACGTTCCTTGTAATTCTCTTAATGAAAGTTCGTTCGACTCATCTTCTAGGTTTTTAAGATGGGTACAGTCGTAATCGGAGAATTTTTGAGCTTTGTATTTCTCGTAGTCAATTTGTTTTGTCAGCTTCTTCTTGGCCCGACGTAGTGATTTCTGTTTTCTTTTGCTAAATTTTATCGTTGCCTCTTTAATTCTTTTTTTGAGGCCGTCGTACCATGATAAGAAATTATTTTCAAAATCCTCGTGGAGTTTTGCTTCTCGAAGTAATTCACGAATTGATGTAAGGTAGCCATCATCATAAAGCAGGGAATTGTTAAAAATCCAACAACCTTGTCCACGTGGTTGACTAGAGAGATCTAGACTAATTACAACGAAATCGTGGTCTGACCGTGGGTATTTGGCTATATTGCTGTTAGAAACACAATTTACAATGGTTTCAGAGGTAAGTATTCTGTCTATCCTTGATGATGACAGGCCATTCATAGTATTCCGGATACATGTGAAGTTAACTTTGCGAGGGTTTCTCTTCCTCCATATGTCAACGAGATGATATTTTACCATGATGTCATTAAGAGGTTTACGAGAGGAATCTGGGTGAGCTCTGATAGGGAACTTGTCTAAATTGGTGTTCAAAACATTGTTGAAGTCTCCAGCTATTATAATTTCATTGTCGATTTTAGTAAGCTCATACTGTAGATTTTGATAGAAAACTCTTCTTTCTATCTGGTTGTTCGGAGCATATATTCCAATTACAGATAGTGGACGCTCATCAATGATAAAGTCTATTCGAATAAAACGACCACTGTCGTTTGTTATGCAGTTTGTAATATCAATATCACTATTTTTCCTGAACAGAACGGTTACTCCTTTTCTTTTCTGGTGGGCACAAAAGGAAGAGTACATTTTGCCACCCCATTCGACTAAAGCAGCTTTTTGGATTTCTTCGTCCCAGAAGGTTTCAACTAGAACTGTTATGTCATACCTTTTAGATTTTACAAGGCTGAAGAGTTCTCTCCTTTTTTCAGCATTCCGTAATCCATTACAGTTCAGTGTGATCAAGAGGAACATTGTTACGAGAAAAGGAGTCATGGTATCGTCTTTTCCTTGGGTTTGTACATCCTTGCTAACCGGAGATTTGGCGATATATTCATTTTGCGTGATATGGTGTGTATTTTTTGTTTTACCATTGTTTCAAGGAAAGCTTCTTCATCACTAGACGCAGTTCGCTTTGTCCCTGTTTTTCCTGGCTTCTGATCTGTTTTTGCTTTATTTTTTACACTTGACTTGTCATTAGTCTCCATTGTTTTGGTTTCGGCTGGGCTCTTCGTTGCCTTAGTAGTTGTGGCCGTGTCCATTGCATTAGAATCGGCCGGTACTGACAATTTTCTGTTTGTTGGTGTCGGTAATTCTGACGGTGTCGGTGTTGCTGACGGTGCTGGTGCTGGTGTCGCTTCTGTTTTACCTTCCATAGGTTCAGATTCAGAATGAGAGGCTGTGCTTTCTGCCTCACATAAAAAACTCTTATGTCCAAAATTGTTGCATTTGTAACACTTGACGCCTGGGCAGCGGCTCTCTGTGTGTCCCTGTGTGCCACATTCCCGGCAGGTATATTGTGGGCACTCTCTCATGATATGTTCATCACTTAAGCATTTGTTGCAGACTTTGGTTTGTCCGTTATGTTTGAGTCTGATGTGCTCGCCTCCAATGTTAATTGCGTACGGCAAACTTTTAGCCTTTGGAGGAAGTTCAATTCGAACGAAGCGGATTCCATTTTCTACTTCCGGGAATTCTGAATAGTATTTCCTTGTCCATTTAGACTTGATCAGGCAACCTAGATCTTTGAGTTTACCGGTCAGCTCGTCATCTTCGATATAGCATGGTACACCAAAGCAGCTAACAGTTACTATACTCTTTGTAACACCTGTCACAGTACACGAATCGTTTCCAATTCTCAATCCCGTTTCTTGTAAAAGATCCGCATCCTCTGTCGATTTCAATGTAATAATCCACTGCCCATTGGTCTTTACACATCCTCTCACGTTTTCCTTCCCAATATCCATTGTGACAGCACTAATCACATCAATAGGATTATAGGCATTATCAACTACTCTTACACTGTACGTTTTCAATATGGAACCACTAGTTTTCGCGGAATCCATACCGATACTAAGGCTTGCCCGTGCGTCGCGAGACGCCGTGGCCACCTAAGAATGGAGGAGAAATTGTCGAAAAATCCCAACTGATACACGGATGTCGACAAATCAGTCGGTTTGATGAAAATACAATCGTCCTTTCACAGAAAATAAAGGAGGAAAGAATAGTAAACCAACAAGTAGAAAGGTAGAATTCAGGGGACCAAACTGGTCTACTGAAAGTACGCCTCGAAAGGCCAAGCCATCGCGCCACTGTATGGACTGAAATATTAAGTGGATTAACTAATGCTTACAGCTCCCGTGTAGGCACTTGCTGTAAAAGATCGGCAAAAGACGTCATCACCCGGGGTTCGAACCACGGATGCAAAAGAGAGTCTCGATCATCAGCTCGCACAGTGCGCCAAGCCATCGCGCCACTGTATGGTCTGAAATATTAGGTGGATTAACTAATGCTTACAGCTCCCCGTGTAGGCACTTGCTGTAAAAGATCGGCAAAAGACGTCATCACCCGGGGTTCGAACCACGGATGCAAAAGAGAGTCTCGATCATCAGCTCCCACAGTGCGCCAAGCCATCGCGCCACTGTATGGACTGAGATATTAGGTGGATTAACTAATACTTACCGCTCCCTGTGTAGGGACTTGCTGTAAAAGATCGGCAAAAGACGTCATCACCCGGGGTTCGAACCACGGATGCAAAAGAGAGTCTCGATCATCAGCTCGCACAGTGCGCCAAGCCATCGCGCCACTGTATGGACTGAGATATTAGGTGGATTAACTAATACTTACAGCTCCCCGTGTAGGCACTTGCTGTAAAAGATCGGCAAAAGACGTCATCACCCGGGGTTCGAACCACGGATGCAAAAGAGAGTCTCGATCATCAGCTCGCACAGTGCGCCAAGCTATCGCGCCACTGTATGGATTGAAATATTAGGTGGATTAACTAATACTTACAGCTCCCCGTGTAGGCACTTGCTGTAAAAGATCGGCAAAAGACGTCATCACCCGGGTTCGAACCACGGATGCAAAAGAGAGTCTCGATCATCAGCTCGCACAGTGCGCCAAGCCATCGCCCCACTGTATGGACTGAGATAATAGGTGGATTAACTAATTCTTACAGCTCCCCGTGTAGGCACTTGCTGTAAAAGATCGGCAAAAGACGTCATCACCCGGGGTTCGAACCACGGATGCAAAAGAGAGTCTCGATCATCAGCTCGCACAGTGCGCCAAGCTATCGCGCCACTGTATGGACTGAAATATTAGGTGGATTAACTAATACTTACAGCTCCCCGTGTAGGCACTTGCTGTAAAAGATCGGCAAAAGACGTCATCACCCGGGGTTCGAACCACGGATGCAAAAGAGAGTCTCGATCATCAGCTCCCACAGTGCGCCAAGCCATCGCGCCACTGTATGGACTGAAATATTAGGTGGATTAACTAATACTTACAGCTCCCCGTGTAGGCACTTGCTGTAAAAGATCGGCAAAAGACGTCATCACCCGGGGTTCGAACCACGGATGCAAAAGAGAGTCTCGATCATCAGCTCGCACAGTGCGCCAAGCCATCGCGCCACTGTATGGACTGAGATATTAGGTGGATTAACTAATACTTACAGCTCCCCGTGTAGGCACTTGCTGTAAAAGATCGGCAAAAGACGTCATCACCCGGGGTTCGAACCACGGATGCAAAAGAGAGTCTCGATCATCAGCTCGCACAGTGCGCCAAGCTATCGCGCCACTGTATGGACTGAAATATTAGGTGGATTAACTAATACTTACAGCTTTCCTTGTAGGCACTTGCTGTAAAAGATCGGCAAAAGACGTCATCACCCGGGGTTCGAACCACGGATGCAAAAGAGAGTCTCGATCATCAGCTCGCACAGTGCGCCAAGCCATCGCGCCACTGTACGGACTGAGATATTAGGTGGATTAACTAATTCCTACAGCTCCCCGTGTAGGCACTTGCTGTAAAAGATCGGCAAAAGACGTCATCACCCGGGGTTCGAACCACGGATGCAAAAGAGAGTCTCGATCATCAGCTCGCACAGTGCGCCAAGCCATCGCGCCACTGTACGGACTGAAATATTAGGTGGATTAACTAATTCTTACAGCTCCCCGTGTAGGCACTTGCTGTAAAAGATCGGCAAAAGACGTCATCACCCGGGGTTCGAACCACGGATGCAAAAGAGAGTCTCGATCATCAGCTCGCACAGTGCGCCAAGCCATCGCGCCACTGTATGGACTGAAATATTAAGTGGATTAACTAATGCTTACAGCTCCCGTGTAGGCACTTGCTGTAAAAGATCGGCAAAAGACGTCATCACCCGGGGTTCGAACCACGGATGCAAAAGAGAGTCTCGATCATCAGCTCGCACAGTGCGCCAAGCCATCGCGCCACTGTATGGACTGAAATATTAGGTGGATTAACTAATGCTTACAGCTCCCCGTGTAGGCACTTGCTGTAAAAGATCGGCAAAAGACGTCATCACCCGGGGTTCGAACCACGGATGCAAAAGAGACTCTCGATCATCAGCTCCCACAGTGCGCCAAGCCATCGCGCCACTGTATGGACTGAGATATTAGGTGGATTAACTAATACTTACCGCTCCCTGTGTAGGGACTTGCTGTAAAAGATCGGCAAAAGACGTCATCACCCGGGGTTCGAACCACGGATGCAAAAGAGAGTCTCGATCATCAGCTCGCACAGTGCGCCAAGCCATCGCGCCACTGTATGGACTGAGATATTAGGTGGATTAACTAATACTTACAGCTCCCCGTGTAGGCACTTGCTGTAAAAGATCGGCAAAAGACGTCATCACCCGGGGTTCGAACCACGGATGCAAAAGAGAGTCTCGATCATCAGCTCGCACAGTGCGCCAAGCTATCGCGCCACTGTATGGATTGAAATATTAGGTGGATTAACTAATACTTACAGCTCCCCGTGTAGGCACTTGCTGTAAAAGATCGGCAAAAGACGTCATCACCCGGGTTCGAACCACGGATGCAAAAGAGAGTCTCGATCATCAGCTCGCACAGTGCGCCAAGCCATCGCCCCACTGTATGGACTGAGATATTAGGTGGATTAACTAATTCTTACAGCTCCCCGTGTAGGCACTTGCTGTAAAAGATCGGCAAAAGACGTCATCACCCGGGGTTCGAACCACGGATGCAAAAGAGAGTCTCGATCATCAGCTCGCACAGTGCGCCAAGCTATCGCGCCACTGTATGGACTGAAATATTAGGTGGATTAACTAATACTTACCGCTCCCCGTGTAGGCACTTGCTGTAAAAGATCGGCAAAAGACGTCATCACCCGGGGTTCGAACCACGGATGCAAAAGAGAGTCTCGATCATCAGCTCGCACAGTGCGCCAAGCCATCGCGCCACTGTACGGACTGAAATATTAGGTGGATTAACTAATACTTACAGCTCCCCGTGTAGGCACTTGCTGTAAAAGATCGGCAAAAGACGTCATCACCCGGGGTTCGAACCACGGATGCAAAAGAGAGTCTCGATCATCAGCTCGCACAGTGCGCCAAGCCATCGCGCCACTGTATGGACTGAAATATTAGGTGGATTAACTAATACTTACAGCTCCCCGTGTAGGCACTTGCTGTAAAAGATCGGCAAAAGACGTCATCACCCGGGGTTCGAACCACGGATGCAAAAGAGAGTCTCGATCATCAGCTCGCACAGTGCGCCAAGCCATCGCGCCACTGTATGGACTGAGATATTAGGTGGATTAACTAATACTTACAGCTCCCCGTGTAGGCACTTGCTGTAAAAGATCGGCAAAAGACGTCATCACCCGGGGTTCGAACCACGGATGCAAAAGAGAGTCTCGATCATCAGCTCGCACAGTGCGCCAAGCCATCGCGCCACTGTATGGACTGAGATATTAGGTGGATTAACTAATACTTACAGCTCCCCGTGTAGGCACTTGCTGTAAAAGATCGGCAAAAGACGTCATCACCCGGGGTTCGAACCACGGATGCAAAAGAGAGTCTCGATCATCAGCTCGCACAGTGCGCCAAGCTATCGCGCCACTGTATGGATTGAAATATTAGCTGGATTAACTAATACTTACAGCTCCCCGTGTAGGCACTTGCTGTAAAAGATCGGCAAAAGACGTCATCACCCGGGGTTCGAACCACGGATGCAAAAGAGAGTCTCGATCATCAGCTCGCACAGTGCGCCAAGCTATCGCGCCACTGTATGGACTGAAATATTAGCTGGATTAACTAATACTTACAGCTCCCCGTGTAGGCACTTGCTGTAAAAGATCGGCAAAAGACGTCATCACCCGGGGTTCGAACCACGGATGCAAAAGAGAGTCTCGATCATCAGCTCGCACAGTTCGCCAAGCCATCGCGCCACTGTATGGACTGAGATATTAAGTGGATTAACTAATGCTTACAGCTCCCCGTGTAGGCACTTGCTGTAAAAGATCGGCAAAAGACGTCATCACCCGGGGTTCGAACCACGGATGCAAAAGAGAGTCTCGATCATCAGCTCGCACAGTGCGCCAAGCCATCGCGCCACTGTACGGACTGAAATATTAGGTGGATTAACTAATTCTTACAGCTCCCCGTGTAGGCACTTGCTGTAAAAGATCGGCAAAAGACGTCATCACCCGGGGTTCGAACCACGGATGCAAAAGAGAGTCTCGATCATCAGCTGGCACAGTGCGCCAAGCTATCGCGCCACTGTATGGACTGAGATATTAGGTGGATTAACTAATACTTACAGCTCCCCGTGTAGGCACTTGCTGTAAAAGATCGGCAAAAGACGTCATCATCCGGGGTTCGAACCACGGATGCAAAAGAGAGTCTCGATCATCAGCTCGCACAGTGCGCCAAGCCATCGCGCCACTGTATGGACTGAGATATTAGGTGGATTAACTAATACTTACAGCTCCCCGTGTAGGCACTTGCTGTAAAAGATCGGCAAAAGACGTCATCACCCGGGGTTCGAACCACGGATGCAAAAGAGAGTCTCGATCATCAGCTCGCACAGTGCGCCAAGCTATCGCGCCACTGTATGGACTGAAATATTAGGTGGATTAACTAATACTTACAGCTCCCCGTGTAGGCACGTGCTGTAAAAGATCGGCAAAAGACGTCATCACCCGGGGTTCGAACCACGGATGCAAAAGAGAGTCTCGATCATCAGCTCGCACAGTGCGCCAAGCCATCGCGCCACTGTATGGACTGAGATATTAGGTGGATTAACTAATACTTATAGCTCCCCGTGTAGGCACTTGCTGTAAAAGATCGGCAAAAGACGTCATCACCCGGGGTTCGAACCACGGATGCAAAAGAGAGTCTCGATCATCATTTCGCACAGTACGCCAAGCCATCGCGCCACTGTATGGACTGAAATATTAGGTGGATTAACTAATACTTACAGCTCCCCGTGTAGGCACTTGCTGTAAAAGATCGGCAAAAGACGTCATCACCCGGGGTTCGAACCACGGATGCAAAAAGAGAGTCTCGATCATCAGCTCGCACAGTGCGCCAAGCCATCGTGCCACTGTATGGACTGAGATATTAGGTGGATTAACTAATACTTACAGCTCCCCGTGTAGGCAGGCACTTGCTGTAAAAGATCGGCAAAAGACGTCATCATCCGGGGTTCGAACCACGGATGCAAAAGAGAGTCTCGATCATCAGCTCGCACAGTGCGCCAAGTTATCGCGCCACTGTATGGACTGAAATATTAGGTGGATTAACTAATACTTACAGCTCCCCGTGTAGGCACTTGCTGTAAAAGATCGGCAAAAGACGTCATCACCCGGGGTTCGAACCACGGATGCAAAAGAGAGTCTCGATCATCAGCTCGCACAGTGCGCCAAGACATCGCGCCACTGTATGGACTGAGATATTAGGTGGATATACTAATACTTACAGCTCCCCGTGTAGGCACTTGCTGTAAAAGATCGGCAAAAGACGTCATCACCCGGGGTTCGAACCACGGATGCAAAAGAGAGTCTCGATCATCAGCTCGCACAGTGCGCCAAGCCATCGCGCCACTGTATGGACTGAGATATTAGGTGGATTAACTAATACTTACAGCTCCCCGTGTAGGCACTTGCTGTAAAAGATCGGCAAAAGACGTCATCACCCGGGGTTCGAACCACGGATGCAAAAGAGAGTCTCGATCATCAGCTCGCACAGTGCGCCAAGCCATCGCGCCACTGTATGGACTGAGATATTAGGTGGATTAACTAATACTTACAGCTCCCCGTGTAGGCACTTGCTGTAAAAGATCGGCAAAAGACGTCATCACCCGGGGTTCGAACCACGGATGCAAAAGAGAGTCTCGATCATCAGCTCGCACAGTGCGCCAAGCTATCGCGCCACTGTATGGATTGAAAAATTAGCTGGATTAACTAATACTTACAGCTCCCCGTGTAGGCACTTGCTGTAAAAGATCGGCAAAAGACGTCATCACCCGGGGTTCGAACCACGGATGCAAAAGAGAGTCTCGATCATCAGCTCGCACAATTCGCCAAGCCATCGCGCCACTGTATGGACTGAGATATTAAGTGGATTAACTAATGCTTACAGCTCCCCGTGTAGGCACTTGCTGTAAAAGATCGGCAAAAGACGTCATCACCCGGGGTTCGAACCACGGATGCAAAAGAGAGTCTCGATCATCAGCTCGCACAGTGCGCCAAGCCATCGCGCCACTGTACGGACTGAAATATTAGGTGGATTAACTAATTCTTACAGCTCCCCGTGTAGGCACTTGCTGTAAAAGATCGGCAAAAGACGTCATCACCCGGGGTTCGAACCACGGATGCAAAAGAGAGTCTCGATCATCAGCTCGCACAGTGCGCCAAGCTATCGCGCCACTGTATGGACTGAGATATTAGGTGGATTAACTAATACTTACAGCTCCCCGTGTAGGCACTTGCTGTAAAAGATCGGCAAAAGACGTCATCATCCGGGGTTCGAACCACGGATGCAAAAGAGAGTCTCGATCATCAGCTCGCACAGTGCGCCAAGCCATCGCGCCACTGTATGGACTGAAATATTAGGTGGATTAACTAATACTTACAGCTCCCCGTGTAGGCACTTGCTGTAAAAGATCGGCAAAAGACGTCATCACCCGGGGTTCGAACCACGGATGCAAAAGAGAGTCTCGATCATCAGCTCGCACAGTGCGCCAAGCCATCGCGCCACTGTATGGACTGAGATATTAGGTGGATTAACTAATACTTACAGCTCCCCGTGTAGGCACTTGCTGTAAAAGATCGGCAAAAGACGTCATCACCCGGGGTTCGAACCACGGATGCAAAAGAGAGTCTCGATCATCAGCTCGCACAGTGCGCCAAGCCATCGCGCCACTGTATGGATTGAAATATTAGCTGGATTAACTAATACTTACAGCTCCCCGTGTAGGCACTTGCTGTAAAAGATCGGCAAAAGACGTCATCACCCGGGGTTCGAACCACGGATGCAAAAGAGAGTCTCGATCATCAGCTTGCACAGTGCGCCAAGCTATCGCGCCACTGTATGGACTGAAATATTAGCTGGATTAACTAATACTTACAGCTCCCCGTGTAGGCACTTGCTGTAAAAGATCGGCAAAAGACGTCATCACTCGGGGTTCGAACCACGGATGCAAAAGAGAGTCTCGATCATCAGCTCGCACAGTGCGCCAAGCCATCGCGCCACTGTATGGACTGAGATATTAGGTGGATTAACTAATACTTACAGCTCCCCGTGTAGGCACTTGCTGTAAAAGATCGGCAAAAGACGTCATCACCCGGGGTTCGAAACACGGATGCAAAAGAGAGAGTCGATCATCAGCTCGCACAGTGCGCCAAGCCATCGCGCCACTGTACGGACTGAAATATTAGGTGGATTAACTAATTCTTACAGCTCCCCGTGTAGGCACTTGCTGTAAAAGATCGGCAAAAGACGTCATCACCCGGGGTTCGAACCACGGATGCAAAAGAGAGTCTCGATCATCAGCTCGCACAGTGCGCCAAGCCATCGCGCCACTGTACGGACTGAAATATTAGGTGGATTAACTAATTCTTACAGCTCCCCGTGTAGGCACTTGCTGTAAAAGATCGGCAAAAGACGTCATCACCCGGGGTTCGAACCACGGATGCAAAAGAGAGTCTCGATCATCAGCTTGCACAGTGCGCCAAGCTATCGCGCCACTGTATGGACTGAAATATTAGGTGGATTAACTAATACTTACAGCTCCCCGTGTAGGCACTTGCTGTAAAAGATCGGCAAAAGACGTCATCACTCGGGGTTCGAACCACGGATGCAAAAGAGAGTCTCGATCATCAGCTCGCACAGTGCGCCAAGCCATCGCGCCACTGTATGGACTGAGATATTAGCTGGATTAACTAATACTTACAGCTCCCCGTGTAGGCACTTGCTGTAAAAGATCGGCAAAAGACGTCATCACCCGGGGTTCGAACCACGGATGCAAAAGAGAGTCTCGATCATCAGCTCGCACAGTGCGCCAAGCCATCGCGCCACTGTATGGACTGAGATATTAGCTGGATTAACTAATACTTACAGCTCCCCGTGTAGGCACTTGCTGTAAAAGATCGGCAAAAGACGTCATCACCCGGGGTTCGAACCACGGATGCAAAAGAGAGTCTCGATCATCAGCTCGCACAGTGCGCCAAGCCATCGCGCCACTGTATGGACTGAGATATTAGCTGGATTAACTAATACTTACAGCTCCCCGTGTAGGCACTTGCTGTAAAAGATCGGCAAAAGACGTCATCACCCGGGGTTCGAACCACGGATGCAAAAGAGAGTCTCGATCATCAGCTCGCACAATGCGCCAAGCCATCGCGCCACTGTATGGACTGAGATATTAGGTGGATTAACTAATACTTACAGCTCCCCGTGTAGGCACTTGCTGTAAAAGATCGGCAAAAGACGTCATCACCCGGGGTTCGAACCACGGATGCAAAAGAGAGTCTCGACCATCAGCTTGCACAGTGCGCCAAGCTATCGCGCCACTGTATGGACTGAAATATTATGTGGATTAACTAATACTTACAGCTCCCCGTGTAGGCACTTGCTGTAAAAGATCGGCAAAAGACGTCATCATCCGGGGTTCGAACCACGGATGCAAAAGAGAGTCTCGATCATCAGCTCGCACAGTGCGCCAAGCTATCGCGCCACTGTATGGACTGAAATATTAGCTGGATTAACTAATACTTACAGCTCCCCGTGTAGGCACTTGCTGTAAAAGATCGGCAAAAGACGTCATCACCCGGGGTTCGAACCACGGATGCAAAAGAGAGTCTCGATCATCAGCTCGCACAGTGCGCCAAGCTATCGCGCCACTGTATGGACTGAAATATTAGCTGGATTAACTAATACTTACAGCTCCCCGTGTAGGCACTTGCTGTAAAAGATCGGCAAAAGACGTCATCACCCGGGGTTCGAACCACGGATGCAAAAGAGAGTCTCGATCATCAGCTCGCACAGTGCGCCAAGCCATCGCGCCACTGTACGGACTGAAATATTAGGTGGATTAACTAATACTTACAGCTCCCCGTGTAGGCACTTGCTGTAAAAGATCGGCAAAAGACGTCATCACCCGGGGTTCGAACCACGGATGCAAAAGAGAGTCTCGATCATCAGCTCGCACAGTGCGCCAAGCCATCGCGCCACTGTATGGACTGAAATATTAGGTGGATTAACTAATACTTACAGCTCCCCGTGTAGGCACTTGCTGTAAAAGATCGGCAAAAGACGTCATCACCCGGGGTTCGAACCACGGATGCAAAAGAGAGTCTCGATCATCAGCTCGCACAGTGCGCCAAGCCATCGCGCCACTGTATGGACTGAGATATTAGGTGGATTAACTAATACTTACAGCTCCCCGTGTAGGCACTTGCTGTAAAAGATCGGCAAAAGACGTCATCACCCGGGGTTCGAACCACGGATGCAAAAGAGAGTCTCGATCATCAGCTCGCACAGTGCGCCAAGCCATCGCGCCACTGTATGGACTGAGATATTAGGTGGATTAACTAATACTTACAGCTCCCCGTGTAGGCACTTGCTGTAAAAGATCGGCAAAAGACGTCATCACCCGGGGTTCGAACCACGGATGCAAAAGAGAGTCTCGATCATCAGCTCGCACAGTGCGCCAAGCTATCGCGCCACTGTATGGATTGAAATATTAGCTGGATTAACTAATACTTACAGCTCCCCGTGTAGGCACTTGCTGTAAAAGATCGGCAAAAGACGTCATCACCCGGGGTTCGAACCACGGATGCAAAAGAGAGTCTCGATCATCAGCTCGCACAGTGCGCCAAGCTATCGCGCCACTGTATGGACTGAAATATTAGCTGGATTAACTTATACTTACAGCTCCCCGTGTAGGCACTTGCTGTAAAAGATCGGCAAAAGACGTCATCACCCGGGGTTCGAACCACGGATGCAAAAGAGAGTCTCGATCATCAGCTCGCACAGTTCGCCAAGCCATCGCGCCACTGTATGGACTGAGATATTAAGTGGATTAACTAATGCTTACAGCTCCCCGTGTAGGCACTTGCTGTAAAAGATCGGCAAAAGACGTCATCACCCGGGGTTCGAACCACGGATGCAAAAGAGAGTCTCGATCATCAGCTCGCACAGTGCGCCAAGCCATCGCGCCACTGTACGGACTGAAATATTAGGTGGATTAACTAATTCTTACAGCTCCCCGTGTAGGCACTTGCTGTAAAAGATCGGCAAAAGACGTCATCACCCGGGGTTCGAACCACGGATGCAAAAGAGAGTCTCGATCATCAGCTGGCACAGTGCGCCAAGCTATCGCGCCACTGTATGGACTGAGATATTAGGTGGATTAACTAATACTTACAGCTCCCCGTGTAGGCACTTGCTGTAAAAGATCGGCAAAAGACGTCATCATCCGGGGTTCGAACCACGGATGCAAAAGAGAGTCTCGATCATCAGCTCGCACAGTGCGCCAAGCCATCGCGCCACTGTATGGACTGAGATATTAGGTGGATTAACTAATACTTACAGCTCCCCGTGTAGGCACTTGCTGTAAAAGATCGGCAAAAGACGTCATCACCCGGGGTTCGAACCACGGATGCAAAAGAGAGTCTCGATCATCAGCTCGCACAGTGCGCCAAGCTATCGCGCCACTGTATGGACTGAAATATTAGGTGGATTAACTAATACTTACAGCTCCCCGTGTAGGCACGTGCTGTAAAAGATCGGCAAAAGACGTCATCACCCGGGGTTCGAACCACGGATGCAAAAGAGAGTCTCGATCATCAGCTCGCACAGTGCGCCAAGCCATCGCGCCACTGTATGGACTGAGATATTAGGTGGATTAACTAATACTTATAGCTCCCCGTGTAGGCACTTGCTGTAAAAGATCGGCAAAAGACGTCATCACCCGGGGTTCGAACCACGGATGCAAAAGAGAGTCTCGATCATCATTTCGCACAGTACGCCAAGCCATCGCGCCACTGTATGGACTGAAATATTAGGTGGATTAACTAATACTTACAGCTCCCCGTGTAGGCACTTGCTGTAAAAGATCGGCAAAAGACGTCATCACCCGGGGTTCGAACCACGGATGCAAAAAGAGAGTCTCGATCATCAGCTCGCACAGTGCGCCAAGCCATCGTGCCACTGTATGGACTGAGATATTAGGTGGATTAACTAATACTTACAGCTCCCCGTGTAGGCAGGCACTTGCTGTAAAAGATCGGCAAAAGACGTCATCATCCGGGGTTCGAACCACGGATGCAAAAGAGAGTCTCGATCATCAGCTCGCACAGTGCGCCAAGTTATCGCGCCACTGTATGGACTGAAATATTAGGTGGATTAACTAATACTTACAGCTCCCCGTGTAGGCACTTGCTGTAAAAGATCGGCAAAAGACGTCATCACCCGGGGTTCGAACCACGGATGCAAAAGAGAGTCTCGATCATCAGCTCGCACAGTGCGCCAAGACATCGCGCCACTGTATGGACTTAGATATTAGGTGGATATACTAATACTTACAGCTCCCCGTGTAGGCACTTGCTGTAAAAGATCGGCAAAAGACGTCATCACCCGGGGTTCGAACCACGGATGCAAAAGAGAGTCTCGATCATCAGCTCGCACAGTGCGCCAAGCCATCGCGCCACTGTATGGACTGAGATATTAGGTGGATTAACTAATACTTACAGCTCCCCGTGTAGGCACTTGCTGTAAAAGATCGGCAAAAGACGTCATCACCCGGGGTTCGAACCACGGATGCAAAAGAGAGTCTCGATCATCAGCTGGCACAGTGCGCCAAGCTATCGCGCCACTGTATGGACTGAGATATTAGGTGGATTAACTAATACTTACAGCTCCCCGTGTAGGCACTTGCTGTAAAAGATCGGCAAAAGACGTCATCATCCGGGGTTCGAACCACGGATGCAAAAGAGAGTCTCGATCATCAGCTCGCACAGTGCGCCAAGCCATCGCGCCACTGTATGGACTGAGATATTAGGTGGATTAACTAATACTTACAGCTCCCCGTGTAGGCACTTGCTGTAAAAGATCGGCAAAAGACGTCATCACCCGGGGTTCGAACCACGGATGCAAAAGAGAGTCTCGATCATCAGCTCGCACAGTGCGCCAAGCTATCGCGCCACTGTATGGACTGAAATATTAGGTGGATTAACTAATACTTACAGCTCCCCGTGTAGGCACGTGCTGTAAAAGATCGGCAAAAGACGTCATCACCCGGGGTTCGAACCACGGATGCAAAAGAGAGTCTCGATCATCAGCTCGCACAGTGCGCCAAGCCATCGCGCCACTGTATGGACTGAGATATTAGGTGGATTAACTAATACTTATAGCTCCCCGTGTAGGCACTTGCTGTAAAAGATCGGCAAAAGACGTCATCACCCGGGGTTCGAACCACGGATGCAAAAGAGAGTCTCGATCATCATTTCGCACAGTACGCCAAGCCATCGCGCCACTGTATGGACTGAAATATTAGGTGGATTAACTAATACTTACAGCTCCCCGTGTAGGCACTTGCTGTAAAAGATCGGCAAAAGACGTCATCACCCGGGGTTCGAACCACGGATGCAAAAAGAGAGTCTCGATCATCAGCTCGCACAGTGCGCCAAGCCATCGTGCCACTGTATGGACTGAGATATTAGGTGGATTAACTAATACTTACAGCTCCCCGTGTAGGCAGGCACTTGCTGTAAAAGATCGGCAAAAGACGTCATCATCCGGGGTTCGAACCACGGATGCAAAAGAGAGTCTCGATCATCAGCTCGCACAGTGCGCCAAGTTATCGCGCCACTGTATGGACTGAAATATTAGGTGGATTAACTAATACTTACAGCTCCCCGTGTAGGCACTTGCTGTAAAAGATCGGCAAAAGACGTCATCACCCGGGGTTCGAACCACGGATGCAAAAGAGAGTCTCGATCATCAGCTCGCACAGTGCGCCAAGACATCGCGCCACTGTATGGACTTAGATATTAGGTGGATATACTAATACTTACAGCTCCCCGTGTAGGCACTTGCTGTAAAAGATCGGCAAAAGACGTCATCACCCGGGGTTCGAACCACGGATGCAAAAGAGAGTCTCGATCATCAGCTCGCACAGTGCGCCAAGCCATCGCGCCACTGTATGGACTGAGATATTAGGTGGATTAACTAATACTTACAGCTCCCCGTGTAGGCACTTGCTGTAAAAGATCGGCAAAAGACGTCATCACCCGGGGTTCGAACCACGGATGCAAAAGAGAGTCTCGATCATCAGCTCGCACAGTGCGCCAAGCTATCGCGCCACTGTATGGATTGAAAAATTAGCTGGATTAACTAATACTTACAGCTCCCCGTGTAGGCACTTGCTGTAAAAGATCGGCAAAAGACGTCATCACCCGGGGTTCGAACCACGGATGCAAAAGAGAGTCTCGATCATCAGCTCGCACAATTCGCCAAGCCATCGCGCCACTGTATGGACTGAAATATTAAGTGGATTAACTAATGCTTACAGCTCCCCGTGTAGGCAGGCACTTGCTGTAAAAGATCGGCAAAAGACGTCATCACCCGGGGTTCGAACCACGGATGCAAAAGAGAGTCTCGATCATCAGCTCGCACAGTGCGCCAAGCCATCGCGCCACTGTACGGACTGAAATATTAGGTGGATTAACTAATTCTTACAGCTCCCCGTGTAGGCACTTGCTGTAAAAGATCGGCAAAAGACGTCATCACCCGGGGTTCGAACCACGGATGCAAAAGAGAGTCTCGATCATCAGCTCGCACAGTGCGCCAAGCTATCGCGCCACTGTATGGACTGAGATATTAGGTGGATTAACTAATACTTACAGCTCCCCGTGTAGGCACTTGCTGTAAAAGATCGGCAAAAGACGTCATCATCCGGGGTTCGAACCACGGATGCAAAAGAGAGTCTCGATCATCAGCTCGCACAGTGCGCCAAGCCATCGCGCCACTGTATGGACTGAAATATTAGGTGGATTAACTAATACTTACAGCTCCCCGTGTAGGCACTTGCTGTAAAAGATCGGCAAAAGACGTCATCACCCGGGGTTCGAACCACGGATGCAAAAGAGAGTCTCGATCATCAGCTCGCACAGTGCGCCAAGCCATCGCGCCACTGTATGGACTGAGATATTAGGTGGATTAACTAATACTTACAGCTCCCCGTGTAGGCACTTGCTGTAAAAGATCGGCAAAAGACGTCATCACCCGGGGTTCGAACCACGGATGCAAAAGAGAGTCTCGATCATCAGCTCGCACAGTGCGCCAAGCCATCGCGCCACTGTATGGATTGAAATATTAGCTGGATTAACTAATACTTACAGCTCCCCGTGTAGGCACTTGCTGTAAAAGATCGGCAAAAGACGTCATCACCCGGGGTTCGAACCACGGATGCAAAAGAGAGTCTCGATCATCAGCTTGCACAGTGCGCCAAGCTATCGCGCCACTGTATGGACTGAAATATTAGCTGGATTAACTAATACTTACAGCTCCCCGTGTAGGCACTTGCTGTAAAAGATCGGCAAAAGACGTCATCACTCGGGGTTCGAACCACGGATGCAAAAGAGAGTCTCGATCATCAGCTCGCACAGTGCGCCAAGCCATCGCGCCACTGTATGGACTGAGATATTAGGTGGATTAACTAATACTTACAGCTCCCCGTGTAGGCACTTGCTGTAAAAGATCGGCAAAAGACGTCATCACCCGGGGTTCGAAACACGGATGCAAAAGAGAGAGTCGATCATCAGCTCGCACAGTGCGCCAAGCCATCGCGCCACTGTACGGACTGAAATATTAGGTGGATTAACTAATTCTTACAGCTCCCCGTGTAGGCACTTGCTGTAAAAGATCGGCAAAAGACGTCATCACCCGGGGTTCGAACCACGGATGCAAAAGAGAGTCTCGATCATCAGCTCGCACAGTGCGCCAAGCCATCGCGCCACTGTACGGACTGAAATATTAGGTGGATTAACTAATTCTTACAGCTCCCCGTGTAGGCACTTGCTGTAAAAGATCGGCAAAAGACGTCATCACCCGGGGTTCGAACCACGGATGCAAAAGAGAGTCTCGATCATCAGCTTGCACAGTGCGCCAAGCTATCGCGCCACTGTATGGACTGAAATATTAGGTGGATTAACTAATACTTACAGCTCCCCGTGTAGGCACTTGCTGTAAAAGATCGGCAAAAGACGTCATCACTCGGGGTTCGAACCACGGATGCAAAAGAGAGTCTCGATCATCAGCTCGCACAGTGCGCCAAGCCATCGCGCCACTGTATGGACTGAGATATTAGCTGGATTAACTAATACTTACAGCTCCCCGTGTAGGCACTTGCTGTAAAAGATCGGCAAAAGACGTCATCACCCGGGGTTCGAACCACGGATGCAAAAGAGAGTCTCGATCATCAGCTCGCACAGTGCGCCAAGCCATCGCGCCACTGTATGGACTGAGATATTAGCTGGATTAACTAATACTTACAGCTCCCCGTGTAGGCACTTGCTGTAAAAGATCGGCAAAAGACGTCATCACCCGGGGTTCGAACCACGGATGCAAAAGAGAGTCTCGATCATCAGCTCGCACAGTGCGCCAAGCCATCGCGCCACTGTATGGACTGAGATATTAGGTGGATTAACTAATACTTACAGCTCCCCGTGTAGGCACTTGCTGTAAAAGATCGGCAAAAGACGTCATCACCCGGGGTTCGAACCACGGATGCAAAAGAGAGTCTCGATCATCAGCTCGCACAATGCGCCAAGCCATCGCGCCACTGTATGGACTGAGATATTAGGTGGATTAACTAATACTTACAGCTCCCCGTGTAGGCACTTGCTGTAAAAGATCGGCAAAAGACGTCATCACCCGGGGTTCGAACCACGGATGCAAAAGAGAGTCTCGACCATCAGCTTGCACAGTGCGCCAAGCTATCGCGCCACTGTATGGACTGAAATATTATGTGGATTAACTAATACTTACAGCTCCCCGTGTAGGCACTTGCTGTAAAAGATCGGCAAAAGACGTCATCATCCGGGGTTCGAACCACGGATGCAAAAGAGAGTCTCGATCATCAGCTCGCACAGTGCGCCAAGCTATCGCGCCACTGTATGGACTGAAATATTAGCTGGATTAACTAATACTTACAGCTCCCCGTGTAGGCACTTGCTGTAAAAGATCGGCAAAAGACGTCATCACCCGGGGTTCGAACCACGGATGCAAAAGAGAGTCTCGATCATCAGCTCGCACAGTGCGCCAAGCCATCGCGCCACTGTATGGACTGAAATATTAGCTGGATTAACTAATACTTACAGCTCCCCGTGTAGGCACTTGCTGTAAAAGATCGGCAAAAGACGTCATCACCCGGGGTTCGAACCACGGATGCAAAAGAGAGTCTCGATCATCAGCTTGCACAGTGCGCCAAGCTATCGCGCCACTGTATGGACTGAAATATTATGTGGATTAACTAATACTTACAGCTCCCCGTGTAGGCACTTGCTGTAAAAGATCGGCAAAAGACGTCATCATCCGGGGTTCGAACCACGGATGCAAAAAGAGAGTCTCGATCATCAGCTCGCACAGTGCGCCAAGCTATCGCGCCACTGTATGGACTGAAATATTAGCTGGATTAACTAATACTTACAGCTCCCCGTGTAGGCACTTGCTGTAAAAGATCGGCAAAAGACGTCATCACCCGGGGTTCGAACCACGGATGCAAAAGAGAGTCTCGATCATCAGCTCGCACAGTGCGCCAAGCCATCGCGCCCCTGTATGGACTGAAATATTAGGTGGATTAACTAATACTTACAGCTCCCCGTGTAGGCACTTGCTGTAAAAGATCGGCAAAAGACGTCATCACCCGGGGTTCGAACCACGGATGCAAAAGAGAGTCTCGATCATCAGCTCGCACAGTGCGCCAAGCCATCGCGCCACTGTACG
This sequence comes from Apostichopus japonicus, assembly GCF_037975245.1. Taxonomy (NCBI): domain Eukaryota; kingdom Metazoa; phylum Echinodermata; class Holothuroidea; order Aspidochirotida; family Stichopodidae; genus Apostichopus; species Apostichopus japonicus. The sequence continues at coordinate 24,492,318 of NC_092580.1, forward strand.
GACTGAAATATTAGGTGGATTAACTAATACTTACAGCTCCCCGTGTAGGCACTTGCTGTAAAAGATCGGCAAAAGACGTCATCACCCGGGGTTCGAACCACGGATGCAAAAGAGAGTCTCGATCATCAGCTCGCACAGTGCGCCAAGCCATCGCGCCACTGTACGGACTGAAATATTAGGTGGATTAACTAATTCTTACAGCTCCCCGTGTAGGCACTTGCTGTAAAAGATCGGCAAAAGACGTCATCACCCGGGGTTCGAACCACGGATGCAAAAGAGAGTCTCGATCATCAGCTTGCACAGTGCGCCAAGCTATCGCGCCACTGTATGGACTGAAATATTAGGTGGATTAACTAATACTTACAGCTCCCCGTGTAGGCACTTGCTGTAAAAGATCGGCAAAAGACGTCATCACCCGGGGTTCGAACCACGGATGCAAAAGAGAGTCTCGATCATCAGCTCGCACAGTGCGCCAAGCCATCGCGCCACTGTATGGACTGAGATATTAGGTGGATTAACTAATACTTACAGCTCCCCGTGTAGGCACTTGCTGTAAAAGATCGGCAAAAGACGTCATCACCCGGGGTTCGAACCACGGATGCAAAAGAGAGTCTCGATCATCAGCTCGCACAATGCGCCAAGCCATCGCGCCACTGTATGGACTGAGATATTAGGTGGATTAACTAATACTTACAGCTCCCCGTGTAGGCACTTGCTGTAAAAGATCGGCAAAAGACGTCATCACCCGGGGTTCGAACCACGGATGCAAAAGAGAGTCTCGATCATCAGCTTGCACAGTGCGCCAAGCTATCGCGCCACTGTATGGACTGAAATATTATGTGGATTAACTAATACTTACAGCTCCCCGTGTAGGCACTTGCTGTAAAAGATCGGCAAAAGACGTCATCACCCGGGGTTCGAACCACGGATGCAAAAGAGAGTCTCGATCATCAGCTCGCACAGTGCGCCAAGCCATCGCGCCACTGTATGGACTGAAATATTAGGTGGATTAACTAATACTTACAGCTCCCCGTGTAGGCACTTGCTGTAAAAGATCGGCAAAAGACGTCATCACCCGGGGTTCGAACCACGGATGCAAAAGAGAGTCTCGATCATCAGCTCGCACAGTGCGCCAAGCCATCGCGCCACTGTACGGACTGAAATATTAGGTGGATTAACTAATACTTACAGCTCCCCGTGTAGGCACTTGCTGTAAAAGATCGGCAAAAGACGTCATCACCCGGGGTTCGAACCACGGATGCAAAAGAGAGTCTCGATCATCAGCTTGCACAGTGCGCCAAGCTATCGCGCCACTGTATGGACTGAAATATTATGTGGATTAACTAATACTTACAGCTCCCCGTGTAGGCACTTGCTGTAAAAGATCGGCAAAAGACGTCATCATCCGGGGTTCGAACCACGGATGCAAAAGAGAGTCTCGATCATCAGCTCGCACAGTGCGCCAAGCTATCGCGCCACTGTATGGACTGAAATATTAGCTGGATTAACTAATACTTACAGCTCCCCGTGTAGGCACTTGCTGTAAAAGATCGGCAAAAGACGTCATCACCCGGGGTTCGAACCACGGATGCAAAAGAGAGTCTCGATCATCAGCTCGCACAGTGCGCCAAGCCATCGCGCCCCTGTATGGACTGAAATATTAGGTGGATTAACTAATACTTACAGCTCCCCGTGTAGGCACTTGCTGTAAAAGATCGGCAAAAGACGTCATCACCCGGGGTTCGAACCACGGATGCAAAAGAGAGTCTCGATCATCAGCTCGCACAGTGCGCCAAGCCATCGCGCCACTGTACGGACTGAAATATTAGGTGGATTAACTAATACTTACAGCTCCCCGTGTAGGCACTTGCTGTAAAAGATCGGCAAAAGACGTCATCACCCGGGGTTCGAACCACGGATGCAAAAGAGAGTCTCGATCATCAGCTCGCACAGTGCGCCAAGCCATCGCGCCACTGTACGGACTGAAATATTAGGTGGATTAACTAATACTTACAGCTCCCCGTGTAGGCACTTGCTGTAAAAGATCGGCAAAAGACGTCATCATCCGGGGTTCGAACCACGGATGCAAAAGAGAGTCTCGATCATCAGCTCGCACAGTGCGCCAAGCTATCGCGCCACTGTACGGACTGAAATATTAGGTGGATTAACTAATTCTTACAGCTCCCCGTGTAGGCACTTGCTGTAAAAGATCGGCAAAAGACGTCATCACCCGGGGTTCGAACCACGGATGCAAAAGAGAGTCTCGATCATCAGCTTGCACAGTGCGCCAAGCTATCGCGCCACTGTATGGACTGAAATATTAGGTGGATTAACTAATACTTACAGCTCCCCGTGTAGGCACTTGCTGTAAAAGATCGGCAAAAGACGTCATCACCCGGGGTTCGAACCACGGATGCAAAAGAGAGTCTCGATCATCAGCTCGCACAGTGCGCCAAGCCATCGCGCCACTGTATGGACTGAGATATTAGGTGGATTAACTAATACTTACAGCTCCCCGTGTAGGCACTTGCTGTAAAAGATCGGCAAAAGACGTCATCACCCGGGGTTCGAACCACGGATGCAAAAGAGAGTCTCGATCATCAGCTCGCACAATGCGCCAAGCCATCGCGCCACTGTATGGACTGAGATATTAGGTGGATTAACTAATACTTACAGCTCCCCGTGTAGGCACTTGCTGTAAAAGATCGGCAAAAGACGTCATCACCCGGGGTTCGAACCACGGATGCAAAAGAGAGTCTCGATCATCAGCTTGCACAGTGCGCCAAGCTATCGCGCCACTGTATGGACTGAAATATTATGTGGATTAACTAATACTTACAGCTCCCCGTGTAGGCACTTGCTGTAAAAGATCGGCAAAAGACGTCATCACCCGGGGTTCGAACCACGGATGCAAAAGAGAGTCTCGATCATCAGCTCGCACAGTGCGCCAAGCCATCGCGCCACTGTATGGACTGAAATATTAGGTGGATTAACTAATACTTACAGCTCCCCGTGTAGGCACTTGCTGTAAAAGATCGGCAAAAGACGTCATCACCCGGGGTTCGAACCACGGATGCAAAAGAGAGTCTCGATCATCAGCTCGCACAGTGCGCCAAGCCATCGCGCCACTGTACGGACTGAAATATTAGGTGGATTAACTAATACTTACAGCTCCCCGTGTAGGCACTTGCTGTAAAAGATCGGCAAAAGACGTCATCACCCGGGGTTCGAACCACGGATGCAAAAGAGAGTCTCGATCATCAGCTCGCACAGTGCGCCAAGCCATCGCGCCACTGTACGGACTGAAATATTAGGTGGATTAACTAATACTTACAGCTCCCCGTGTAGGCACTTGCTGTAAAAGATCGGCAAAAGACGTCATCACCCGGGGTTCGAACCACGGATGCAAAAGAGAGTCTCGATCATCAGCTCGCACAGTGCGCCAAGCCATCGCGCCACTGTACGGACTGAAATATTAGGTGGATTAACTAATTCTTACAGCTCCCCGTGTAGGCACTTGCTGTAAAAGATCGGCAAAAGACGTCATCACCCGGGGTTCGAACCACGGATGCAAAAGAGAGTCTCGATCATCAGCTTGCACAGTGCGCCAAGCTATCGCGCCACTGTATGGACTGAAATATTAGGTGGATTAACTAATACTTACAGCTCCCCGTGTAGGCACTTGCTGTAAAAGATCGGCAAAAGACGTCATCACTCGGGGTTCGAACCACGGATGCAAAAGAGAGTCTCGATCATCAGCTCGCACAGTGCGCCAAGCCATCGCGCCACTGTATGGACTGAGATATTAGGTGGATTAACTAATACTTACAGCTCCCCGTGTAGGCACTTGCTGTAAAAGATCGGCAAAAGACGTCATCACCCGGGGTTCGAACCACGGATGCAAAAGAGAGTCTCGATCATCAGCTCGCACAGTGCGCCAAGCCATCGCGCCACTGTACGGACTGAAATATTAGGTGGATTAACTAATTCTTACAGCTCCCCGTGTAGGCACTTGCTGTAAAAGATCGGCAAAAGACGTCATCACCCGGGGTTCGAACCACGGATGCAAAAGAGAGTCTCGATCATCAGCTCGCACAGTGCGCCAAGCCATCGCGCCACTGTACGGACTGAAATATTAGGTGGATTAACTAATTCTTACAGCTCCCCGTGTAGGCACTTGCTGTAAAAGATCGGCAAAAGACGTCATCACCCGGGGTTCGAACCACGGATGCAAAAGAGAGTCTCGATCATCAGCTTGCACAGTGCGCCAAGCTATCGCGCCACTGTATGGACTGAAATATTAGCTGGATTAACTAATACTTACAGCTCCCCGTGTAGGCACTTGCTGTAAAAGATCGGCAAAAGACGTCATCACTCGGGGTTCGAACCACGGATGCAAAAGAGAGTCTCGATCATCAGCTCGCACAGTGCGCCAAGCCATCGCGCCACTGTATGGACTGAGATATTAGGTGGATTAACTAATACTTACAGCTCCCCGTGTAGGCACTTGCTGTAAAAGATCGGCAAAAGACGTCATCACCCGGGGTTCGAACCACGGATGCAAAAGAGAGTCTCGATCATCAGCTCGCACAGTGCGCCAAGCCATCGCGCCACTGTATGGACTGAGATATTAGCTGGATTAACTAATACTTACAGCTCCCCGTGTAGGCACTTGCTGTAAAAGATCGGCAAAAGACGTCATCACCCGGGGTTCGAACCACGGATGCAAAAGAGAGTCTCGATCATCAGCTCGCACAGTGCGCCAAGCCATCGCGCCACTGTATGGACTGAGATATTAGCTGGATTAACTAATACTTACAGCTCCCCGTGTAGGCACTTGCTGTAAAAGATCGGCAAAAGACGTCATCACCCGGGGTTCGAACCACGGATGCAAAAGAGAGTCTCGATCATCAGCTCGCACAATGCGCCAAGCCATCGCGCCACTGTATGGACTGAGATATTAGGTGGATTAACTAATACTTACAGCTCCCCGTGTAGGCACTTGCTGTAAAAGATCGGCAAAAGACGTCATCACCCGGGGTTCGAACCACGGATGCAAAAGAGAGTCTCGATCATCAGCTCGCACAGTGCGCCAAGCCATCGCGCCACTGTATGGACTGAGATATTAGGTGGATTAACTAATACTTACAGCTCCCCGTGTAGGCACTTGCTGTAAAAGATCGGCAAAAGACGTCATCACCCGGGGTTCGAACCACGGATGCAAAAGAGAGTCTCGATCATCAGCTCGCACAGTGCGCCAAGCTATCGCGCCACTGTATGGATTGAAATATTAGCTGGATTAACTAATACTTACAGCTCCCCGTGTAGGCACTTGCTGTAAAAGATCGGCAAAAGACGTCATCACCCGGGGTTCGAACCACGGATGCAAAAGAGAGTCTCGATCATCAGCTCGCACAGTGCGCCAAGCCATCGCGCCACTGTATGGACTGAGATATTAGCTGGATTAACTAATACTTACAGCTCCCCGTGTAGGCACTTGCTGTAAAAGATCGGCAAAAGACGTCATCACCCGGGGTTCGAACCACGGATGCAAAAGAAAGTCTCGATCATCAGCTCGCACAGTGCGCCAAGCTATCGCGCCACTGTATGGATTGAAATATTAGGTGGATTAACTAATACTTACAGCTCCCCGTGTAGGCACTTGCTGTAAAAGATCGGCAAAAGACGTCATAACTCGGGGTTCGAACCACGGATGCAAAAGAGAGTCTCGATCATCAGCTCGCACAGTGCGCCAAGCCATCGCGCCACTGTATGGACTGAGATATTAGGTGGATTAACTAATACTTACAGCTCCCCGTGTAGGCACTTGCTGTAAAAGATCGGCAAAAGACGTCATCACCCGGGGTTCGAACCACGGATGCAAAAGAGAGTCTCGATCATCAGCTCGCACAGTGCGCCAAGCCATCGCGCCACTGTATGGACTGAGATATTAGGTGGATTAACTAATACTTACAGCTCCCCGTGTAGGCACTTGCTGTAAAAGATCGGCAAAAGACGTCATCACCCGGGGTTCGAACCACGGATGCAAAAGAGAGTCTCGATCATCAGCTCGCACAGTGCGCCAAGCTATCGCGCCACTGTATGGATTGAAATATTAGGTGGATTAACTAATACTTACAGCTCCCCGTGTAGGCACTTGCTGTAAAAGATCGGCAAAAGACGTCATAACTCGGGGTTCGAACCACGGATGCAAAAGAGAGTCTCGATCATCAGCTCGCACAGTGCGCCAAGCCATCGCGCCACTGTATGGACTGAGATATTAGGTGGATTAACTAATACTTACAGCTCCCCGTGTAGGCACTTGCTGTAAAAGATCGGCAAAAGACGTCATCACCCGGGGTTCGAACCACGGATGCAAAAGAGAGTCTCGATCATCAGCTCGCACAGTGCGCCAAGCCATCGCGCCACTCTATGGACTGAGATATTAGGTGGATTAACTAATACTTACAGCTCCCCGTGTAGGCACTTGCTGTAAAAGATCGGCAAAAGACGTCATCACCCGGGTTCGAACCACGGATGCAAAAGAGAGTCTCGATCATCAGCTCGCACAGTGCGCCAAGCCATCGCGCCACTCTATGGACTGAGATATTAGGTGGATTAACTAATACTTACAGCTCCCCGTGTAGGCACTTGCTGTAAAAGATCGGCAAAAGACGTCATCACCCGGGGTTCGAACCACGGATGCAAAAGAGAGTCTCGATCATCAGCTTGCACAGTGCGCCAAGCTATCGCGCCACTGTATGGAATGAAATATTAGGTGGATTAACTAATACTTACAGCTCCCCGTGTAGGCACTTGCTGTAAAAGATCGGCAAAAGACGTCATCACTCGGGGTTCGAACCACGGATGCAAAAGAGAGTCTCGATCATCAGCTCGCACAGTGCGCCAAGCTATCGCGCCACTGTATGGACTGAAATATTAGGTGGATTAACTAATACTTACAGCTCCCCGTGTAGGCACTTGCTGTAAAAGATCGGCAAAAGACGTCATCACTCGGGGTTCGAACCACGGATGCAAAAGAGAGTCTCGATCATCAGCTCGCACAGTGCGCCAAGCCATCGCGCCACTGTATGGACTGAGATATTAGGTGGATTAACTAATACTTACAGCTCCCCGTGTAGGCACTTGCTGTAAAAGATCGGCAAAAGACGTCATCACCCGGGGTTCGAACCACGGATGCAAAAGAGAGTCTCGATCATCAGCTCGCACAGTGCGCCAAGCCATCGCGCCACTGTATGGACTGAGATATTAGGTGGATTAACTAATACTTACAGCTCCCCGTGTAGGCACTTGCTGTAAAAGATCGGCAAAAGACGTCATCACCCGGGGTTCGAACCACGGATTCAAAAGAGAGTCTCGATCATCAGCTCGCACAGTGCGCCAAGCCATCGCGCCACTGTATGGACTGAGATATTAGGTGGATTAACTAATACTTACAGCTCCCCATGTAGGCACTTGCTGTAAAAGATCGGCAAAAGACGTCATCACCCGGGGTTCGAACCACGGATGCAAAAGAGAGTCTCGATCATCAGCTCGCACAATGCGCCAAGCCATCGCGCCACTGTATGGACTGAGATATTAGGTGGATTAACTAATACTTACAGCTCCCCGTGTAGGCACTTGCTGTAAAAGATCGGAAAAAGACGTCATCACCCGGGGTTCGAACCACGGATGCAAAAGAGAGTCTCGATCATCAGCTCGCACAGTGCGCCAAGCTATCGCGCCACTGTATGGACTGAAATATTAGGTGGATTAACTAATACTTACAGCTCCCCGTGTAGGCACGTGCTGTAAAAGATCGGCAAAAGACGTCATCACCCGGGGTTCGAACCACGGATGCAAAAGAGAGTCTCGATCATCAGCTCGCACAGTGCGCCAAGCCATCGCGCCACTGTATGGACTGAGATATTAGGTGGATTAACTAATACTTACAGCTCCCCGTGTAGGCACTTGCTGTAAAAGATCGGCAAAAGACGTCATCACCCGGGGTTCGAACCACGGATGCAAAAGAGAGTCTCGATCATCAGCTTGCACAGTGCGCCAAGCTATCGCGCCACTGTATGGAATGAAATATTAGGTGGATTAACTAATACTTACAGCTCCCCGTGTAGGCACTTGCTGTAAAAGATCGGCAAAAGACGTCATCACTCGGGGTTCGAACCACGGATGCAAAAGAGAGTCTCGATCATCAGCTCGCACAGTGCGCCAAGCTATCGCGCCACTGTATGGACTGAAATATTAGGTGGATTAACTAATACTTACAGCTCCCCGTGTAGGCACTTGCTGTAAAAGATCGGCAAAAGACGTCATCACTCGGGGTTCGAACCACGGATGCAAAAGAGAGTCTCGATCATCAGCTCGCACAGTGCGCCAAGCCATCGCGCCACTGTATGGACTGAGATATTAGGTGGATTAACTAATACTTACAGCTCCCCGTGTAGGCACTTGCTGTAAAAGATCGGCAAAAGACGTCATCACCCGGGGTTCGAACCACGGATGCAAAAGAGAGTCTCGATCATCAGCTCGCACAGTGCGCCAAGCCATCGCGCCACTGTATGGACTGAGATATTAGGTGGATTAACTAATACTTACAGCTCCCCGTGTAGGCACTTGCTGTAAAAGATCGGCAAAAGACGTCATCACCCGGGGTTCGAACCACGGATGCAAAAGAGAGTCTCGATCATCAGCTCGCACAGTGCGCCAAGCCATCGCGCCACTGTATGGACTGAGATATTAGGTGGATTAACTAATACTTACAGCTCCCCGTGTAGGCACTTGCTGTAAAAGATCGGCAAAAGACGTCATCACCCGGGGTTCGAACCACGGATGCAAAAGAGAGTCTCGATCATCAGCTCGCACAGTGCGCCAAGCCATCGCGCCACTGTATGGACTGAGATATTAGGTGGATTAACTAATACTTACAGCTCCCCATGTAGGCACTTGCTGTAAAAGATCGGCAAAAGACGTCATCACCCGGGGTTCGAACCACGGATGCAAAAGAGAGTCTCGATCATCAGCTCGCACAATGCGCCAAGCCATCGTGCCACTGTATGGACTGAGATATTAGGTGGATTAACTAATACTTACAGCTCCCCGTGTAGGCACTTGCTGTAAAAGATCGGAAAAAGACGTCATCACCCGGGGTTCGAACCACGGATGCAAAAGAGAGTCTCGATCATCAGCTCGCACAGTGCGCCAAGCTATCGCGCCACTGTATGGACTGAAATATTAGGTGGATTAACTAATACTTACAGCTCCCCGTGTAGGCACGTGCTGTAAAAGATCGGCAAAAGACGTCATCACCCGGGGTTCGAACCACGGATGCAAAAGAGAGTCTCGATCATCAGCTCGCACAGTGCGCCAAGCCATCGCGCCACTGTATGGACTGAGATATTAGGTGGATTAACTAATACTTACAGCTCCCCGTGTAGGCACTTGCTGTAAAAGATCGGCAAAAGACGTCATCACCCGGGGTTCGAACCACGGATGCAAAAGAGAGTCTCGATCATTAGCTCGCACAATGCGCCAAGCCATCGCGCCACTGTATGGACTGAGATATTAGGTGGATTAACTAATACTTACAGCTCCCCGTGTAGGCACTTGCTGTAAAAGATCGGCAAAAGACGTCATCACCCGGGGTTCGAACCACGGATGCAAAAGAGAGTCTCGATCATCAGCTCGCACAGTGCGCCAAGCCATCGCGCCACTGTATGGACTGAGATATTAGGTGGATTAACTAATACTTACAGCTCCCCGTGTAGGCACTTGCTGTAAAAGATCGGCAAAAGACGTCATCACCCGGGGTTCGAACCACGGATGCAAAAGAGAGTCTCGATCATCAGCTCGCACAGTGCGCCAAGCTATCGCGCCACTGTATGGACTGAAATATTAGGTGGATTAACTAATACTTACAGCTCCCCGTGTAGGCACGTGCTGTAAAAGATCGGCAAAAGACGTCATCACCCGGGGTTCGAACCACGGATGCAAAAGAGAGTCTCGATCATCAGCTCGCACAGTGCGCCAAGCCATCGCGCCACTGTATGGACTGAGATATTAGGTGGATTAACTAATACTTACAGCTCCCCGTGTAGGCACTTGCTGTAAAAGATCGGCAAAAGACGTCATCACCCGGGGTTCGAACCACGGATGCAAAAGAGAGTCTCGATCATCAGCTCGCACAGTGCGCCAAGCCATCGCGCCACTGTATGGACTGAGATATTATGTGGATTAACTAATACTTACAGCTCCCCGTGTAGGGACTTGCTGTAAAAGATCGGCAAAAGACGTCATCACCCGGGGTTCGAACCACGGATGCAAAAGAGAGTCTCGATCATCAGCTCGCACAGTGCGCCAAGCCATCGCGCCACTGTATGGACTGAGATATTAGGTGGATTAACTAATACTTACCGCTCCCCGTGTAGGGACTTGCTGTAAAAGATCGGCAAAAGACGTCATCACCCGGGGTTCGAACCACGGATGCAAAAGAGAGTCTCGATCATCAGCTCGCACAGTGCGCCAAGCCATCGCGCCACTGTATGGACTGAGATATTAGGTGGATTAACTAATACTTACAGCTCCCCGTGTAGGCAGTTGCTGTAAAAGATCGGCAAAAGACGTCATCACCCGGGGTTCGAACCACGGATGCAAAAGAGAGTCTCGATCATCAGCTCGCACAGTGCGCCAAGCTATCGCGCCACTGTATGGATTGAAATATTAGGTGGATTAACTAATACTTACAGCTCCCCGTGTAGGCACTTGCTGTAAAAGATCGGCAAAAGACGTCATCACCCGGGGTTCGAACCACGGATGCAAAAGAGAGTCTCGATCATCAGCTCGCACAGTGCGCCAAGCCATCGCGCCACTGTATGGACTGAGATATTAGGTGGATTAACTAATACTTACAGCTCCCCGTGTAGGCACTTGCTGTAAAAGATCGGCAAAAGACGTCATCACCCGGGGTTCGAACCACGGATGCAAAAGATAGTCTCGATCATCAGCTCGCACAGTGCGCCAAGCTATCGCGCCACTGTATGGACTGAAATATTAGGTGGATTAACTAATACTTACAGCTCCCCGTGTAGGCACGTGCTGTAAAAGATCGGCAAAAGACGTCATCACCCGGGGTTCGAACCACGGATGCAAAAGAGAGTCTCGATCATCAGCTCGCACAGTGCGCCAAGCCATCGCGCCACTGTATGGACTGAGATATTAGGTGGATTAACTAATACTTACAGCTCCCCGTGTAGGGACTTGCTGTAAAAGATCGGCAAAAGACGTCATCACCCGGGGTTCGAACCACGGATGCAAAAGAGAGTCTCGATCATCAGCTCGCACAGTGCGCCAAGCTATCGCGCCACTGTATGGACTGAAATATTAGGTGGATTAACTAATACTTACAGCTCCCCGTGTAGGCACTTGCTGTAAAAGATCGGCAAAAGACGTCATCACCCGGGGTTCGAACCACGGATGCAAAAGAGAGTCTCGATCATCAGCTCGCACAGTGCGCCAAGCCATCGCGCCACTGTATGGACTGAGATATTAGGTGGATTAACTAATACTTACAGCTCCCCGTGTAGGCACTTGCTGTAAAAGATCGGCAAAAGACGTCATCACCCGGGGTTCGAACCACGGATGCAAAAGAGAGTCTCGATCATCAGCTCGCACAGTGCGCCAAGCTATCGCGCCACTGTATGGACTGAGATATTAGGTGGATTAACTAATACTTACAGCTCCCCGTGTAGGCACTTGCTGTAAAAGATCGGCAAAAGACGTCATCACCCGGGGTTCGAACCACGGATGCAAAAGAGAGTCTCGATTATCAGCTCGCACAGTGCGCCAAGCCATCGCGCCACTGTATGGACTGAAATATTAGGTGGATTAACTAATACTTACAGCTCCCCGTGTAGGCACTTGCTGTAAAAGATCGGCAAAAGACGTCATCACCCGGGGTTCGAACCACGGATGCAAAAGAGAGTCTCGATCATCAGCTCGCACAGTGCGCCAAGTTATCGCGCCACTGTATGGACTGAGATATTAGGTGGATTAACTAATACTTACAGCTCCCCGTGTAGGCACTTGCTGTAAAAGATCGGCAAAAGACGTCATCACCCGGGGTTCGAACCACGGATGCAAAAGAGAGTCTCGATCATCAGCTCGCACAGTGCGCCAAGCTATCGCGCCACTGTATGGACTGAAATATTAGGTGGATTAACTAATACTTACAGCTCCCCGTGTAGGCACGTGCTGTAAAAGATCGGCAAAAGACGTCATCACCCGGGGTTCGAACCACGGATGCAAAAGAGAGTCTCGATCATCAGCTCGCACAGTGCGCCAAGCCATCGCGCCACTGTATGGACTGAGATATTAGGTGGATTAACTAATACTTACAGCTCCCCGTGTAGGCACTTGCTGTAAAAGATCGGCAAAAGACGTCATCACCCGGGGTTCGAACCACGGATGCAAAAGAGAGTCTCGATCATCAGCTCGCACAGTGCGCCAAGCCATCGCGCCACTGTATGGACTGAGATATTAGGTGGATTAACTAATACTTACAGCTCCCCGTGTAGGGACTTGCTGTAAAAGATCGGCAAAAGACGTCATCACCCGGGGTTCGAACCACGGATGCAAAAGAGAGTCTCGATCATCAGCTCGCACAGTGCGCCAAGCCATCGCGCCACTGTATGGACTGAGATATTAGGTGGATTAACTAATACTTACCGCTCCCCGTGTAGGGACTTGCTGTAAAAGATCGGCAAAAGACGTCATCACCCGGGGTTCGAACCACGGATGCAAAAGAGAGTCTCGATCATCAGCTCGCACAGTGCGCCAAGCCATCGCGCCACTGTATGGACTGAGATATTAGGTGGATTAACTAATACTTACAGCTCCCCGTGTAGGCACTTGCTGTAAAAGATCGGCAAAAGACGTCATCACCCGGGGTTCGAACCACGGATGCAAAAGAGAGTCTCGATCATCAGCTCGCACAGTGCGCCAAGCTATCGCGCCACTGTATGGATTGAAATATTAGCTGGATTAACTAATACTTACAGCTCCCCGTGTAGGCACTTGCTGTAAAAGATCGGCAAAAGACGTCATCATCCGGGGTTCGAACCACGGATGCAAAAGAGAGTCTCGATCATCAGCTCGCACAGTGCGCCAAGCCATCGCGCCACTGTATGGACTGAGATATTAGGTGGATTAACTAATACTTACAGCTCCCCGTGTAGGCACTTGCTGTAAAAGATCGGCAAAAGACGTCATCACCCGGGGTTCGAACCACGGATGCAAAAGAGAGTCTCGATCATCAGCTCGCACAGTGCGCCAAGCTATCGCGCCACTGTATGGACTGAAATATTAGGTGGATTAACTAATACTTACAGCTCCCCGTGTAGGCACGTGCTGTAAAAGATCGGCAAAAGACGTCATCACCCGGGGTTCGAACCACGGATGCAAAAGAGAGTCTCGATCATCAGCTCGCACAGTGCGCCAAGCCATCGCGCCACTGTATGGACTGAGATATTAGGTGGATTAACTAATACTTACAGCTCCCCGTGTAGGCACTTGCTGTAAAAGATCGGCAAAAGACGTCATCACCCGGGGTTCGAACCACGGATGCAAAAGAGAGTCTCGATCATCAGCTCGCACAGTGCGCCAAGCTATCGCGCCACTGTATGGACTGAAATATTAGGTGGATTAACTAATACTTACAGCTCCCCGTGTAGGCACGTGCTGTAAAAGATCGGCAAAAGACGTCATCACCCGGGGTTCGAACCACGGATGCAAAAGAGAGTCTCGATCATCAGCTCGCACAATGCGCCAAGCCATCGCGCCACTGTATGGACTGAGATATTAGGTGGATTAACTAATACTTACAGCTCCCCGTGTAGGGACTTGCTGTAAAAGATCGGCAAGAGACGTCATCACCCGGGGTTCGAACCACGGATGCAAAAGAGAGTCTCGATCATCAGCTCGCACAGTGCGCCAAGCCATCGCGCCACTGTATGGACTGAGATATTAGCTGGATTAACTAATACTTACCGCTCCCCGTGTAGGGACTTGCTGTAAAAGATCGGCAAAAGACGTCATCACCCGGGGTTCGAACCACGGATGCAAAAGAGAGTCTCGATCATCAGCTCGCACAGTGCGCCAAGCCATCGCGCCACTGTATGGACTGAGATATTAGCTGGATTAACTAATACTTACAGCTCCCCGTGTAGGCACTTGCTGTAAAAGATCGGCAAAAGACGTCATCACCCGGGGTTCGAACCACGGATGCAAAAGAGAGTCTCGATCATCAGCTCGCACAGTGCGCCAAGCTATCGCGCCACTGTATGGATTGAAATATTAGCTGGATTAACTAATACTTACAGCTCCCCGTGTAGGCACTTGCTGTAAAAGATCGGCAAAAGACGTCATCATCCGGGGTTCGAACCACGGATGCAAAAGAGAGTCTCGATCATCAGCTCGCACAGTGCGCCAAGCCATCGCGCCACTGTATGGACTGAGATATTAGGTGGATTAACTAATACTTACAGCTCCCCGTGTAGGCACTTGCTATAAAAGATCGGCAAAAGACGTCATCACCCGGGGTTCGAACCACGGATGCAAAAGAGAGTCTCGATCATCAGCTCGCACAGTGCGCCAAGCTATCGCGCCACTGTATGGACTGAAATATTAGGTGGATTAACTAATACTTACAGCTCCCCGTGTAGGCACGTGCTGTAAAAGATCGGCAAAAGACGTCATCACCCGGGGTTCGAACCACGGATGCAAAAGAGAGTCTCGATCATCAGCTCGCACAGTGCGCCAAGCCATCGCGCCACTGTATGGACTGAGATATTAGGTGGATTAACTAATACTTACAGCTCCCCGTGTAGGCACTTGCTGTAAAAGATCGGCAAAAGACGTCATCACCCGGGGTTCGAACCACGGATGCAAAAGAGAGTCTCGATCATCAGCTCGCACAGTGCGCCAAGCTATCGCGCCACTGTATGGACTGAAATATTAGGTGGATTAACTAATACTTACAGCTCCCCGTGTAGGCACGTGCTGTAAAAGATCGGCAAAAGACGTCATCACCCGGGGTTTGAACCACGGATGCAAAAGAGAGTCTCGATCATCAGCTCGCACAGTGCGCCAAGCCATCGCGCCACTGTATGGACTGAGATATTAGGTGGATTAACTAATACTTACAGCTCCCCGTGTAGGCACTTGCTGTAAAAGATCGGCAAAAGACGTCATCATCCGGGGTTCGAACCACGGATGCAAAAGAGAGTTTTGATCATCAGCTCGCACAGTGCGCCAAGCTATCGCGCCACTGTATGGACTGAGATATTAGGTGGATTAACTAATACTTACAGCTCCCCGTGTAGGGACTTGCTGTAAAAGATCGGCAAAAGACGTCATCACCCGGGGTTCGAACCACGGATGCAAAAGAGAGTCTCGATCATCAGCTCGCACAGTGCGCCAAGTTATCGCGCCACTGTATGGACTGAGATATTAGGTGGATTAACTAATACTTACAGCTCCCCGTGTAGGCACTTGCTGTAAAAGATCGGCAAAAGACGTCATCACCCGGGGTTCGAACCACGGATGCAAAAGAGAGTCTCGATCATCAGCTCGCACAGTGCGCCAAGCCAACGCGCCACTGTATGGACTGAGACATTAAGTGGATTAACTAATGCTTACAGCTCCCCGTGTAGGCACTTGCTGTAAAAGATCGGCAAAAGACGTCATCACCCGGGGTTCGAACCACGGATGCAAAAGAGAGTCTCGATGATCAGCTCGCACAGTGCGCCAAGTCATCGCGCCACTGTATGGACTGAAATATTAGGTGGATTAACTAATACTTACAGCTCCCCGTGTAGGCACTTGCTGTAAAAGATCGGCAAAAGACGTCATCACCCGGGGTTCGAACCACGGATGCAAAAGAGAGTCTCGATCATCAGCTCGCACAGTGCGCAAAGCCATCGCGCCACTGTATGGACTGAGATATTAAGTGGATTAACTAATACTTACAGCTCCCCGTGTAGGCACTTGATTTGATTTGATTTGATTGTATGTATGAAGATATGTATATGTATGAAGATATGAGCCTTGGGCGTGTTATCTTTCAAATTACTCCTAACCGCAAGTCTGTTCATAAGCTAAGCCCGTATTACACATGTGAACTCATGTTAGCATGGGATCGGCTAATTCAATGCCGTTTCTGGCTACCAGAGACCAGAGAAGACATCTTCAATCAACCTATCTTTAGTAATACCCTGATTGTTGACAATGATAGTCAAACACTTTTTAATCGTCACTTCATTAAAGGTGGTATCGTTTCTGTAAGTGTTCTGATGTATGAGATGATACCCACTTCTCTGCCAGCCAAGGCCGTGCATGAGTGCATTGAGCTTGCTAATCCTGATAATCCCCTTACAGTAACCGATGTTCAGAATTATTTTGATTTGATTTGATTTATTTGTTTTTCACGTGTAAATTTACAGTGTGAAGGAAGTCTTCCAAAAAGCGTACAACAGCTTAACGAAATTATATCGATGTAATTCTCCACGCCTTCCCCTCTGACTGGTTAGGTGATATATTTTCTTCTGATGCAATTGTATCTACGCAAATTGACTATAATCCTACTGTGAAATTTCAAAATGGCAAAAACATTATAGATGCCTCCTCAGTTTCGTGCAGAATAGCTTCACGCCTTTTGCGTGACAATCTTAACACATCGCCCAAGGGCGAAGAATACTGGAAGCAGCATTTTCCCAGTCTTGATTTTTCTAATAGATGGAGTAACATATATCGTTCTCCAAAGTGTTTCTTTGACGCCGATATCGACTTCAAAGTATTACATAATATTCTTTACACTAACGACAAATTGTACAAGTTTGGATTAACCACGCACGAAAGTACTATTCATCTTTTTATTGAGTGTTCTGAAGTCGAAAATGTATGGCACTTTTTGGTTAATAAGTTGCATACTTTACAACCGGTAGTTAATTTTGATGAATGGAAGGGGTTGTCCCTTCTGGGTCTTGGCCGTAAAAACAACTGTATTGTAGGAATTTTGTGTGACTTCATCTTCAATATATATAAGTGTACAATTTGGAATTGCAGAATATCTCGCCTCAATAATAACTATCTTTGTAATATTGAAAAAGTTTTTCACAATGTACTCAAGAAGAAAATTCGGTTACTTTTTGATGTGTACTATCACAAAAACAATACCTCACGTTTTTTTCATATATTTACACAGAAGGATATTGTGCTCTCTAAGAAAGAATCGAACAGCTATACTTACTATCTGGATAAAGGTTAATTTGTATACAATACGTGTTGACGTAATCAGGGTCTGGTCTTTTGACTTTGCTTTAGACATTGTTGTCTTTTGTACATAATTTCTTATGTCTGTGGTGTTTAGTATTTTAGTTTTCTCTTAACCTAAACATGAGTAAATGTTAAGGTAATTATTAATTAATGTTCTAGTTGAAACAAATCATACTTAAGTTTTAATTCTGTAAAAAATACCCTTGAAAAAAATATTGTCAATGGGTGAGCCAGTGGGCTCATCTCCGAATAAAAGAGGCAAAAAATGGCGTGGCTCACTGTACGAGCTGATGATCGGGACTCTCTTTTGCATCCGTGGTTCGAACCCCGGGTGATGACGTCTTTTGCCGATCTTTTACAGCAAGTGCCTACACGGGGAGCTGTAAGTATTAGTTAATCCACCAAATATCTTAGTCCATACAGTGGCGCGATGGCTTGGCGCACTGTGCGAGCTGATGATCGAGACTCTCTTTTGCATCCGTGGTTCGAACCCCGGGTGATGACGTCTTTTGCCGATCTTTTACAGCAAGTGCCTACACGGGGAGCTGTAAGTATTAGTTAATCCACTTAATATCTCAGTCCATACAGTGGGGCGATGGCTTGGCGCACTGTGCGAGCTGATGATCGAGACTCTCTTTTGCATCCGTGGTTCGAACCCCGGGTGATGACGTCTTTTGCCGATCTTTTACAGCAAGTGCCTACACGGGGAGCTGTAAGCATTAGTTAATCCACCTAATATCTCAGTCCATACAGTGGCGCGATGGCTTGGCGCACTGTGCGAGCTGATTGATGATCGAGACTCTCTTTTGCATCCGTGGTTCGAACCCCGGGTGATGACGTCTTTTGCCGATCTTTTACAGCAAGTGCCTACACGGGGAGCTGTAAGTATTAGTTAATCCACCAAATATCTCAGTCCATACAGTGGCGCGATGGCTTGGCGCACTGTGCGAGCTGATGATCGAGACTCTCTTTTGCATCCGTGGTTCGAACCCCGGGTGATGACGTCTTTTGCCGATCTTTTACAGCAAGTGCCTACACGGGGAGCTGTAAGTATTAGTTAATCCACTTAATATCTCAGTCCATACAGTGGGGCGATGGCTTGGCGCACTGTGCGAGCTGATGATCGAGACTCTCTTTTGCATCCGTGGTTCGAACCCCGGGTGATGACGTCTTTTGCCGATCTTTTACAGCAAGTGCCTACACGGGGAGCTGTAAGCATTAGTTAATCCACCTAATATCTCAGTCCATACAGTGGCGCGATGGCTTGGCGCACTGTGCGAGCTGATGATCGAGACTCTCTTTTGCATCCGTGGTTCGAACCCCGGGTGATGACGTCTTTTGCCGATCTTTTACAGCAAGTGCCTACACGGGGAGCTGTAAGTATTAGTTAGTCCAGCTAATATCTCAGTCCATACAGTGGCGCGATGGCTTGGCGCACTGTGCGAGCTGATGATCGAGACTCTCTTTTGCATCCGTGGTTCGAACCCCGGGTGATGACGTCTTTTGCCGATCTTTTACAGCAAGTGCCTACACGGGGAGCTGTAAGTATTAGTTAATCCACCTAATGTCTCAGTCCATACAGTGGCGCGATAGCTTGGCGCACTGTGCGAGCTGATGATCGAGACTCTCTTTTGCATCCGTGGTTCGAACCCCGGGTGATGACGTCTTTTGCCGATCTTTTACAGCAAGTGCCTACACGGGGAGCTGCAAGTATTAGTTAATCCACCTAATATCTCAGTCCATACAGTGGCGCGATGGCTTGGCGCACTGTGCGAGCTGATGATCGAGACTCTCTTTTGCATCCGTGGTTCGAACCCCGGGTGATGACGTCTTTTGCCGATCTTTTACAGCAAGTGCCTACACGGGGAGCTGTAAGTATTAGTTAATCCACCTAATATTTCAGTCCATACAGTGGCGCGATAGCTTGGCGCACTGTGCGAGCTGATGATCGAGACTCTCTTTTGCATCCGTGGTTCGAACCCCGGGTGATGACGTCTTTTGCCGATCTTTTACAGCAAGTGCCTACACGGGGAGCTGTAAGTATTAGTTAATCCAGCTAATATCTCAGTCCATACAGTGGCGCGATGGCTTGGCGCACTGTGCGAGCTGATGATCGAGACTCTCTTTTGCATCCGTGGTTCGAACCCCGGGTGATGACGTCTTTTGCCGATCTTTTACAGCAAGTGCCTACACGGGGAGCTGCAAGTATTAGTTAATCCACCTAATATCTCAGTCCATACAGTGGCGCGATGGCTTGGCACACTGTGCGAGCTGATGATCGAGACTCTCTTTTGCATCCGTGGTTCGAACCCCAGGTGATGACGTCTTTTGCCGATCTTTTACAGCAAGTGCCTACACGTGGAGCTGTAAGTATTAGTTAATCCACCTAATATTTCAGTCCATACAGTGGCGCGATAGCTTGGCGCACTGTGCGAGCTGATGATCGAGACTCTCTTTTGCATCCGTGGTTCGAACCCCGGGTGATGACGTCTTTTGCCGATCTTTTACAGCAAGTGCCTACACGAGGAGCTGTAAGTATTAGTTAATCCACCTAATATCTCAGTCCATACAGTGGCGCGATGGCTTGGCGCACTGTGCGAGCTGATGATCGAGACTCTCTTTTGCATCCGTGGTTCGAACCCCGGGTGATGACGTCTTTTGCCGATCTTTTACAGCAAGTGCCTACACGGGGAGCTGTAAGTATTAGTTAATCCACCTAATATCTCAGTCCATACAGTGGCGCGATGGCTTGGCGCACTGTGCGAGCTGATGATCGAGACTCTCTTTTGCATCCGTGGTTCGAACCCCGGGTGATGACGTCTTTTGCCGATCTTTTACAGCAAGTGCCTACACGGGGAGCTGTAAGTATTAGTTAATCCAGCTAATATTTCAGTCCATACAGTGGCGCGATGGCTTGGCGCACTGTGCGAGCTGATGATCGAGACTCTCTTTTGCATCCGTGGTTCGAACCCCGGGTGATGACGTCTTTTGCCGATCTTTTACAGCAAGTGCCTACACGAGGAGCTGTAAGTATTAGTTAATCCACCTAATATTTCAGTCCATACAGTGGCGCGATAGCTTGGCGCACTGTGCGAGCTGATGATCGAGACTCTCTTTTGCATCCGTGGTTCGAACCCCGGGTGATGACGTCTTTTGCCGATCTTTTACAGCAAGTGCCTACACGGGGAGCTGTAAGTATTAGTTAATCCACCTAATATCTCAGTCCATACAGTGGCGCGATGGCTTGGCGCACTGTGCGAGCTGATGATCGAGACTCTCTTTTGCATCCGTGGTTCGAACCCCAGGTGATGACGTCTTTTGCCGATCTTTTACAGCAAGTGCCTACACGGGGAGCTGTAAGTATTAGTTAATCCACCTAATATTTCAGTCCATACAGTGGCGCGATAGCTTGGCGCACTGTGCGAGCTGATGATCGAGACTCTCTTTTGCATCCGTGGTTCGAACCCCGGGTGATGACGTCTTTTGCCGATCTTTTACAGCAAGTGCCTACACGGGGAGCTGTAAGTATTAGTTAATCCAGCTAATATCTCAGTCCATACAGTGGCGCGATGGCTTGGCGCACTGTGCGAGCTGATGATCGAGACTCTCTTTTGCATCCGTGGTTCGAACCCCGGGTGATGACGTCTTTTGCCGATCTTTTACAGCAAGTGCCTACACGAGGAGCTGTAAGTATTAGTTAATCCACCTAATATTTCAGTCCATACAGTGGCGCGATAGCTTGGCGCACTGTGCGAGCTGATGATCGAGACTCTCTTTTGCATCCGTGGTTCGAACCCCGGGTGATGACGACTTTTGCCGATCTTTTACAGCAAGTGCCTACACGAGGAGCTGTAAGTATTAGTTAATCCACCTAATATTTCAGTCCATACAGTGGCGCGATGGCTTGGCGCACTGTGCGAGCTGATGATCGAGACTCTCTTTTGCATCCGTGGTTCGAACCCCGGGTGATGACGACTTTTGCCGATCTTTTACAGCAAGTGCCTACACGGGGAGCTGTAAGTATTAGTTAATCCACCTAATATTTCAGTCCATACAGTGGCGCGATAGCTTGGCGCACTGTGCGAGCTGATGATCGAGACTCTCTTTTGCATCCGTGGTTCGAACCCCGGGTGATGACGTCTTTTGCCGATCTTTTACAGCAAGTGCCTACACGGGGAGCTGTAAGTATTAGTTAATCCACCTAATATCTCAGTCCATACAGTGGCGCGATGGCTTGGCGCACTGTGCGAGCTGATGATCGAGACTCTCTTTTGCATCCGTGGTTCGAACCCCAGGTGATGACGTCTTTTGCCGATCTTTTACAGCAAGTGCCTACACGGGGAGCTGTAAGTATTAGTTAATCCACCTAATATTTCAGTCCATACAGTGGCGCGATAGCTTGGCGCACTGTGCGAGCTGATGATCGAGACTCTCTTTTGCATCCGTGGTTCGAACCCCGGGTGATGACGTCTTTTGCCGATCTTTTACAGCAAGTGCCTACACGGGGAGCTGTAAGTATTAGTTAATCCAGCTAATATCTCAGTCATTACAGTGGCGCGATGGCTTGGCGCACTGTGCGAGCTGATGATCGAGACTCTCTTTTGCATCCGTGGTTCGAACCCCGGGTGATGACGTCTTTTGCCGATCTTTTACAGCAAGTGCCTACACGAGGAGCTGTAAGTATTAGTTAATCCACCTAATATTTCAGTCCATACAGTGGCGCGATAGCTTGGCGCACTGTGCGAGCTGATGATCGAGACTCTCTTTTGCATCCGTGGTTCGAACCCCGGGTGATGACGACTTTTGCCGATCTTTTACAGCAAGTGCCTACACGAGGAGCTGTAAGTATTAGTTAATCCACCTAATATTTCAGTCCATACAGTGGCGCGATGGCTTGGCGCACTGTGCGAGCTGATGATCGAGACTCTCTTTTGCATCCGTGGTTCGAACCCCGGGTGATGACGACTTTTGCCGATCTTTTACAGCAAGTGCCTACACGGGGAGCTGTAAGTATTAGTTAATCCAGCTAATATTTCAGTCCATACAGTGGCGCGATAGCTTGGCGCACTGTGCGAGCTGATGATCGAGACTCTCTTTTGCATCCGTGGTTCGAACCCCGGGTGATGACGTCTTTTGCCGATCTTTTACAGCAAGTGCCTACACGGGGAGCTGTAAGTATTAGTTAATCCAGCTAATATCTCAGTCCATACAGTGGCGCGATGGCTTGGCGCACTGTGCGAGCTGATGATCGAGACTCTCTTTTGCATCCGTGGTTCGAACCCCGGGTGATGACGTCTTTTGCCGATCTTTTACAGCAAGTGCCTACACGGGGAGCTGTAAGTATTAGTTAATCCAGCTAATATCTCAGTCCATACAGTGGCGCGATGGCTTGGCGCACTGTGCGAGCTGATGATCGAGACTCTCTTTTGCATCCGTGGTTCGAACCCCGGGTGATGACGTCTTTTGCCGATCTTTTACAGCAAGTGCCTACACGAGGAGCTGTAAGTATTAGTTAATCCAGCTAATATTTCAGTCCATACAGTGGCGCGATAGCTTGGCGCACTGTGCGAGCTGATGATCGAGACTCTCTTTTGCATCCGTGGTTCGAACCCCGGGTGATGACGACTT
The DNA here is from genome assembly GCF_037975245.1 of Apostichopus japonicus. Lineage (NCBI taxonomy): Eukaryota > Metazoa > Echinodermata > Holothuroidea > Aspidochirotida > Stichopodidae > Apostichopus > Apostichopus japonicus. Next base: position 24,515,289 of record NC_092580.1, read on the forward strand.
TTGCCGATCTTTTACAGCAAGTGCCTACACGAGGAGCTGTAAGTATTAGTTAATCCACCTAATATTTCAGTCCATACAGTGGCGCGATGGCTTGGCGCACTGTGCGAGCTGATGATCGAGACTCTCTTTTGCATCCGTGGTTCGAACCCCGGGTGATGACGACTTTTGCCGATCTTTTACAGCAAGTGCCTACACGAGGAGCTGTAAGTATTAGTTAATCCACCTAATATTTCAGTCCATACAGTGGCGCGATAGCTTGGCGCACTGTGCGAGCTGATGATCGAGACTCTCTTTTGCATCCGTGGTTCGAACCCCGGGTGATGACGTCTTTTGCCGATCTTTTACAGCAAGTGCCTACACGGGGAGCTGTAAGTATTAGTTAATCCAGCTAATATCTCAGTCCATACAGTGGCGCGATAGCTTGGCGCACTGTGCGAGCTGATGATCGAGACTCTCTTTTGCATCCGTGGTTCGAACCCCGGGTGATGACGTCTTTTGCCGATCTTTTACAGCAAGTGCCTACACGGGGAGCTGTAAGTATTAGTTATATATTTTATATTTTATAGAATAAGAATTTTTTAATTTTTTTCAGAATAATTTTTTTAGAATTTTTTTAGAATAATTTTAGAATTTTTTTAGAATTTTTTTTAGAATTTTTTTTAGAATTTTTTTAGAATAATTTTTTAGAATAAGAATAATAATTTTTTAAAATATTTTATAGAATAATAAGAATATATTTTAATAACAAGTTTTATGATGCCAGAAATAATTCGAAGAATACCTGGAATATCATTATTGAAATTCTTCATAATGACCGTAAAAAATCAACTTATCCTGCTTCTTTCAAAAATGGCGATCAAGAGATTACCCTTGAGATTACCCGATATTGCAAACGACTTCAATAACTTCTTTATCAATCTTGGTCCTTCATTGGCAGACAAGATTACGAGCAAAGGGACGCATAATGAGTTTATGCATAAAACTAGTCACAACAATTCGATTTTTACATTTCCTGTATGTGAGGAGGAACTCCTTAACGTTGCGACTGCTTGTCTAAAACCTAATAAAGCAGCAGGATATGATGATTTTAAGCCAGGTATCATTAAACACATTATTCCTTTAATTACTAAGCCTTTGACTCATATTTGTAACTTATCTTTTAATACTGGAACATTTCCAGATTCGTTGAAAATTGCAAAGGTTATTCCGATTTTTAAAAAGGGCGACGCAGATTTATACGAAAACTATAGACCCATTTCATTGCTTTCATGTTTCTCGAAAATCATTGAAAGACTTATGTTTAATCGAATTTTTAATTTTCTTAACAAATATGACATTCTATGCAACCAACAATATGGCTTTCGACCACATCATTCTACTGAACTTGCACTGGCAGATGCCGTTGACAAATTGTACAGCAGTCTTGATAATAATAGATCTTGCTTGGGAGTGTTCCTAGATCTTTCCAAAGCGTTCGACACTATTGATCACACCATTCTACTTAGTAAATTACAACATTATGGCATCAGAGGAACGACGCTGAACTGGATCGATAGTTATATATCTAATCGGCATCAATATATCTCTTACAAAAACACTCATTCTCATCTTGCAGAAATTCAATGTGGTGTTCCACAAGGCTCAATTCTAGGCCCTTTACTGTTTATTATATATGTCAATGACATCTGCCACGTATCAGAAATCGCAAACATTACGTTATTTGCCGACGACACAAATATTTTTTTCGAATCAAATGAAAATGAAAATTTATTTCATATTAAAGTGTCTTCTGAATTAAATAAATTTAACGTCTGGTTTGCCTCTAATAAGCTATCGCTTAACATTGGCAAAACGAATTATATTGTTTTTAATACATCCCGAAATTTCAGCTGGGATAAAGATATTTTTATGGGAGGTAAAATTCTCAAAGAAGTATTTTCTAATAAATTCTTAGGTGTACATATTGATCATAAACTTTCATGGGGTGATCATATTTCCATAGTGTGCAAGAAAGTTGCAAAGAATATAGGAATATTATCTAAATTGAAACACTACCTGCCACAACACATATTAAAGACCCTTTATCAAACTTTAGTGGTCCCACATTTTTCTTATTGCTCGATAATTTGGTCTGATACACGTGATACTAATCTTAAGCCACTTATTATATTACAAAAGAAAGCTGTCCGCCACATATCACATGCTGCACCACGTGATCACACCAACCTTCTATTCAAGGATCTGAATGTATTGAAAATTAATGACATAATACGTGTAAATCTTGCCACCTTCACTTATAAGGCTTGGAATGGACTCCTACCAAATGCATTTCATAATTATTTAATCAGTAATTCGGATATACATCACCACAACACAAGACACGCAAATCATGCGCATTATCACAACACGAATACCTCAACAGGAATGTTAAGCCTCAGAAATCGAGCAATAAAAGCCTGGAATTCTATTACTGACATTATTAAAAATAAATTATCGTGTAGAACATTTAGAAAATGTTATATTAAAGAGATAATTGCATCATATTAATTAAAATATCATATAATTGATTTATTGTCGAAACGTTTAATTTAATCTTTAATTTTTCTTCTCTTTTCTTTCTTCAGGGAGTCTTCTACATTGTTAAGCTATTGTATGCTTTATAGAAGACTTCTTTTCACCTTGTATATTTGCACGTGAAAAAACAAAATCAAATCAAATCAAATATTAAAAAAATACAACATTAATTTTTGTAATTTAACATTAATGTTATTGCTTAATATCTGACTACAAAATTTAATTCTAAGAGCATCGCTTGTTAATTCAATGTCGCTCAAACTGAATCCACCTCTGTCGATTGGTAAAAGCAAGTTAAGAAGGTTTTTTACCTCTCCAGATAAAATCGACTACACTCTGACGTAATGTGGTGATAAACCAATCAGGGACTGGTAAAACAGTAGTCAAATATACTAAGGGAGTTACGATGAGCGAATTTATTATGAGAGATTTACCCTTAAAAGATAATTTAAAAGGTATTTAAAAGGTAAAAAGGTATTTAGTAATTTACGGCAGGAGGTAACTTTTTTTCTCCCAATTTTTTTTCGATTGATTTTTTATCGTTACCAATAGCAACACCTAATACTGTAATGAAATCTTTCCTCACAGGGAAGTCGAAATTGCTGGGATTAACATGGCTGCACCCAATGCTAAGTAATTCAGTTTTATCAATATTACAACTAGAGCCAGAAGCACGTTCATACAATTTAATGATGTTAAAAATAGAATAAATACTTGTGATACTAGACACGAAAAAGGTAGTGTCGTCCGCGTGCTGAAAAATTTTGGCTTCGACTTCACAAAATTTAATACCATGAATATATGGACAATTAATTATAGTTCCAAGAAACGGTTCGGCACAGAGAACATAGAGCATGGCTGAGAGTGGGCAGCCCTGCCGAACTCCCCTTTTGACAGGGAAGGGATCAGATATATAACCATTGTGCTTGATTCGGCCCTCGATATTGGTAAAAAACAGTTTGATCCATTTTAGGAGCTTAGGGCCAAAACCCAATTTTTCAGCGACTTCGAAGAGGTAGTTATGGTCAACTCTGTCAAAGGCTTTATATTGGTCTATTTTAAGAATAAAACCTGGTTTATTATATGAATTTACATACTCAATTACATTTTGCATACTAAGCACGTTTTCAGAAATATCTCTTGATTGAATACAACACGTTTGATCTTCTGAAATAATATTCTTACTGATACTTGTGATTCGTTTGGCAGGCTTTTGCAATCATTTTGTAATCGACATTTGAGAGGCTTATTGGCCTCCAATTATTTAAACTACAAAGATCTCCTTTCTTGGGTATAAGGGTAAGTATACTTATTTTCATGGATTCACAGAGTTCGTTGTCATGGAATGATGTCTCAATGAGTCTAGTAAAAATGTCGATAAAATCCCGCCAAAACACTTTGTAAAATTCAGCAGTTAGTCCATCTAGTCCTGGACTTTTGTTCGGTTCCATTGCTAACAGAGCGGCTTTCAACTCATCTAATGAAATATTTGCTTCACATGCTTCATCGTCCATTGGCGAGAGAAATCTTCTGAGTTCACAAAGTATCTGATTCCGCGATTCGTTGTCGGTTTCTCCGGCTTGGTAGAGGTTTGTATAAAACTTTACTTGTTCTTTCATAATTTCGTGTTGATCGTGATGATTAAGCTCTGGTCAGTTAGTAGTTGTTTCATTACCTTCATTTTTTTCGTTGATTTTTCAAGATTAAAGAAAAACTTTGTTGATTTTTCACCCTCCTCGTGCCACTGAATTTTAGACCTGAGGAAGGTTCCTTGTAATTCTCTTAATGAAAGTTGGTTCGACTCATCTTCTAGGTTTTTAAAATGGGTACAGTCGTAATCGGAGAATTTTTGAGCTTTGTGTTTCTCGTAGTCAATTTGTTTTGTTGTATAATTGTATTGATTGTATAATTGAGGATTAGCTTTAGTTTTAAAGTTACCTTATGCGATTAAACACCACGAACTTCTGGGAGGGAAAATTATGTGATAATAATCCTGCATGAGAATGCATTACATGGGAGGGCAAGTGTTACAGGCCCCTAAGTAATCTCAATAATTTGTATGATTTTTGCAACAATTAGTTGTATTATAAATCAATATCATAGAATATTATATATTAATCTAAGAATCATAGTATAGAACTGCCTGGTGTGTGTGCATATCTGGTGTGTGCAGAATATTTGGAAAAGTTGAGAAGCTTCTAGAAGAGTTAGAACATTTGAGAACAATGTAGAACATCTCAACAGTACACATTGGAACAAGCTAGAACATTGGAGTGCCGCCAAGGGGACATCCCCTGTGCTATTTTCAGAACACTAGGTGAGGATTTCCTGGAAAGGTGAAGTGACCTTTTGGGTTGGTTGAACTGAGCTGGAGCTACTGTAAGATGCTTCTAGAATGGATGGACATTTCAAGATCTTTCTGGACTTGTGAAGAGGCTATAAAAGCACCTGATAATTTGAGATCAAGAGTTTTAACCATCTTGGCTCCAGGAGTTTAATAACCTCTCGCTCAAGTGAAACCTACAATTCCAGTGTGAGTAAATACTCACTTAGTTTGACAGTAAAGTTATAGCTGTCTTTTTATTTGTGGATTTGCTACAAGTTTACCGGCTTCGAAGTCGCCCATCGTTGTGTAGCCGTCTTCGGTTCTGTGCCAGTCAGCACTAATTATTGTGGCCTCTGAGTTACCCAAGGACAGGAATCCAAGGATAAACAAGCTGCAAGCACAACTTGGACATTCATTAGTAGTCGACCTCCGAAGTGGAAGTCATCAAGTTGGGAGCTGGATTTCTTCAATATTGGACATTCGTCCGTCTACAAGTTTCGCTGGAATATTCGTCAGGACCTTTTGTCACTGCGCTCGCGTCGCGGCACACACCAGGTCGTGAGTAAATTATAGTATAACTTATTAAATCTGTTTTAGTGTAAACTGCTTAGATATTGATAAATGATCTTTGTTTGATTTTAACTACCTTGAACACACAATTAAATAAATACTTATTGTTATATTTAAAGTTAAATTTTACAGTGTGCTGTTTAGTCATTTGAGTTGTGAACCCAAGGGGAGGTGTATTCTGGCCTTGATCGAGTTGATCGTAACAGCAAGTAATCCCTTCGTTCGTGTAATGTCTCAGTAGAATCTCAATCAAACTTCAACCTATGGTCTCGTTTAATTTAACGATTCTACTTCCCCATTACACTTCACTACGGAACTACTTGAGATTTCAAAGCAGTGTTCAAGCGCATACGAACAGAAAGATTACAAACGAACACAAATTCAAAGTTTGTATCTTTTTTAAATTGCTTGCTGAGCAACAGAAACATTTCTTTTCTTTTTAAACAAGAACTGAGGTAATTTCATAACCACTTGGTACAAAGGATAACATAACATTCTTACTTTCCATACTTTGAAAATAAAAAAAGCCTGGATATAAATATCATCAATGTAGCTCAGGTTAGAAATACCCAATTTCCTGAGCTCAGCCAGAATAGGTTTGAGTAGTTTAGTAAAAATGCGAGGTGCTGAGGCCATCCCATTTTGTAGGCAAGTATACTGATAAAGTTTGTCTTTGCACGCAAGTCTCAAAAATTTTCGACTTAAAGAACTAATAGGTACTGAATAATAGGCGTATGCACTGCAGAAACACATGCACTTTTGGTATTAGCCTGGATATAAATATCATCAATGTAGCTCAGGCAAGAAATACCCAATTTCCTGAGCTCAGCCAGAATAGGTTTGAGTAGTTTTCTGAAGCTAATCCTCAATTATACAATCTCTCTTTTTAAAGTTACCAATAATTCAAAATTTGGAATTCACTGTCAATAACTTTAAAAACTAAGAAAACAAGCTCCACATTTAGTAAATGGCTTAATCATATTAACTAAAATATCATATAATGGATTTATTGTCGAAATGTTTAATTCGATTTTTAATTTTTTCTTCGCTTTTCTTTCTTCAGGGAGTCTTCTATATTGTTAAGCTATTGTATGCTTTATAGAAGACTTCCTTTCACCTTGTATATTTGCACGTGAAAAAAAACAAAATCAACCAAATCAAATCAAACCAAATTCCTACCAAGAATAACAGACCAATGAACTTCATATACAGGCGAAATTATAAACCAGATAAAATCAGGCTTTTTAACTATGAAATCGAAAACAAAAACTGGAACGATGTTTTAAGCCAAACTGATGTTAATGCTGCTTAAAACACCTTTCTTTGAATCCTTTAATTATACCTATAATAATTGTTTTCCAATATGTTATGTAAGCAAAAGGAAACGACGTAAAAAGAAACATCCATGGATTACAACTGGAATGTTGACATCTATCAAAAGAAAGAACAAGCTCTTTAAAAGTTATTTAACAGCACCTACTGATGTTAACAAGGCTACGTATAAGCATTATCGCAATGAGCTTAACCATATTATTAGATTTTCTAACAGATTGTATTTCTATGATAAATTCAAAAATAATAGAAATAATATAAGTGTAATTTGGAATACAATTAACGAAGTTCTAAACACCAACCGAAAAAAGGTGGATATCCTGCTGCTTTTAAAACTGGTGATCAAGAAATAAGCAACGAGAATGACATTGCCAGCTACTTTAACAAATATTTTGTAAACATTGGACCCTCACTTGCAAGAAATATTACAAATAAAGGTAGAACAGAATATATTATTCATAATAATAACAGAAACAGTCAATCTATGTTCATTAATCCTGTCAGTGAGGAAGAACTTTCAATAGTTGCTATTTACAGCCTGAAACCCAAAAAAGCAGCGGGATATGACGATTTTAAACCAGATATAATAAGAAATGTTATTCACTTTATCGCCAAACCATTGACTTATATTTGTAATTTATCTTTTACTTCTGGTACATTTCCAGATAAACTCAAGATTGCTAAGGTTATACCAATTTTTAAAAAAGGTGACCAAGATGTATATAAAAATTACCGTCCTATTTCTTTTTATCATGTTTTTCAAACATTATCGAAAGGCTTATGTACAATCGTATCTTTAAGTTTCTAACCAAGTTTAATATCCTGTGCAATGATCAATATGGCCTCCGCCCAAAGCATTCTACAGAACTTGCTTTGGCAAATGCTATTGAAAGAAATATGTACTAGTCTTGATAATACCAAAATATGTATTGGAGTGTTCCTTGATCTCTCCAAGGCATTTGATACTATTGACCATACCATTTTGCTAAGTAAATTATCTTTGTATGGTGTAAGGGGAACAACCCTTGACCGGTTGAGCAGCTATTTATCCAATAGACATCAGTATACTTCATATAAAAACTCTAAATCCGAACACGCTTTAACCCGTTGTGGTGTTCCACAGGGCTCAATATTAGGACCACTGTTGTTCATAATATATGTCAATGACATTTGCCAGGTGTCAACAATTGCCAAGACTATTTTGTTTGCTGATGATACCAATATTTTCTTCGAGTTCGAAAACGTACATAGAATACATGATACTGTCTCTACTGAATTAACTAAATTCACTTACTGGTTTGCTGCTAATAAGTTATCACTTAATGCAGACAAAACTAACTATATAGTATTTAATGGAAGAAGAACGCTTAACTGGAATAATTACATAATAATGGACGGTAAAGTAATGAAACAAGTATCAACTACTAAATTCTAGGGGTTAATATTGATAGTAAACTTCCATGGAGTGACCATATTACAAAAGTTTGCAACAGCGTTGCAAGAGGTGCAGGAATTCTATTTTTTATTTATTTTTTTATTTTTTTGCCACAAAAGCCACAAAAGTTTTAGCAATGCTAAAACATTTCCTTCCCCAGAATATACTCATAATGCTTTATCAAACTTTAATAGCACCACTGACATCTGTAGTACTGCTTGATTATCTGGTCTGGTACAAGTGTTTCTCATTTAAGTCACCTTAAATTACTTCAAAAGAGTGCAATACGTCATATATCTCACGCAGCAACCCGTGAACATACAAGCCCCCTCTTTAAGAAACTCAATTTATTGAAATTAGATGACATTATAAAAGTTAATATTGCAACATTTACATACAAGGCTTGGAATGGATCATTGCCAATCAGTTTTCGAAATTTATTAAATAGCAACACAGATTTCCATAATCATAATACCAGAACGGCTAGCAACGCACATTATAAATCATATAAAACACGTACTGGTATGTTAAGCCTCAGAAACCGTGCAACCAAAATTTGGAATTCTCTGTCAATAACTTTAAAAACTAAGAAAACAAACTCCACATTTAGTAAATGTCTTACTAAAGAAATTATCATGTCTTATTAATTATGATTTAGCTGCATAGTCGCATAGCAGCATATTCACATATTGAAGCGTATACGTATTGTTATTAACATTATTTTCACTATTTTCTATCTTTTCTTCATGGGAGTCTTCTGTTTTGTTAAGCCAGCATAGGCTTTTCATAAGACTTCCATTCACATTGTAATATTTATGTGAAAAAAAAACAAATAAATGAATGAATGAATATATATATATATATATATATATAAACATTAGTGAGAGAGGAAAAATGTCCATATCTTATGGATGAAATAAATCTCTGTCTATCTAATATCCTCATCAATAAAAATACTGTTAAAAAGAGTTTCATCGTTCTCTTCGCGTAAGAGAGGGTTTTGTTAAATTGGTTGGATAAGCATCTCCTCTCTTGGCATAAAGGGGACTTATATAGGGCGCGAACACTCGCGCAAAAAGAAACGTATAATGCCGGTAATCTAACCTAGTTTCGAATGAGATGTAACAAAAGTGTTGGACACCACCGTCGATCCCAGAAAATACACACACACAGCTTGCTACCATCGGTAATTAGACACTAGTGTACAGTCAGTGCATACAGCTGCGGTCAATACCTACAACACAGTGTACAGACAATACAGCGATGGACATCTTAGGTCCAGCTAAAATATAACAAGGTATCACGTTTCATTGCCGTACTGTACTGTCTGCACTTTGTAGCGACACGAACAAATCGTCACTTGCAAGCCACGGAAAGTTAACTTTTTCAGCTCGCCGAACGTGGTTTTGGGCGACTCTCCAATGCCTTTAAATTGAACCAATTTTGGTTCAACTACAAAACTCCCCAGCCCCCTAGCTGCCATCCATGCACTTAAAAGCTTCTTGAAGGATCTTATTACTTAATTTCTGTTTTCATACGTTTTTAAAATAAACAATTAAGATGACAAGCAAGAAACATAACATATGTAAAGACATTCTAGTCATTCATGCTCTTCAACATGCAAGCCACAAAAAAAAAAAAAAAAAAAAAAAAAATCAAGATTGATAACGGGTCAAAAAAAGATGTTCTCCTGATGCTTTTTGGAACATTTCCCGAGATAGAATAACAATCGGGCGGATCGATATCGACTCTAATAGTAGTATGCCACCCTAAATCAAAAAACTTTATTGAAATGTGCAGACGACACTGCCATACAATTTTACAAACACATATTTTGTATAAAACGTGCGTAGGCCTAGGCTAACAATGGTTTTGTATTGTTTTAAAGAAAACATCTTGCCTTGCTGTGCGGCCTGATGTAGCCACCGAAATGGAGATGGAGTTCGTTTCTACAAAGACGAAAGATTTAGGAGACAAAATTTCAACTGCATGACGGTCTAGAGGCCTACCAAGCTGTTTGAGGTGGGGATAGGCATAGGGCCACAGGCACTACTACTAATCGGTACTAGGCTAGGCCTAGGCTTCAACAACTAGTATTACGGCAGTAAGAGTAGATCGGCATATTTTGGTCATAAAGTCCAGGATTTCCTGTTTAGTTCCATTTTAGGCTTGGCTTACTACTTATTTGAGATCAAAGCAAACAAGCATAGGCCTATGGCTTCCCATGTCTAGGCCTACGACTGAGTTATACGACTGAGTTATAACAAGCCTAGCCTAGACCTACAGTAGTTATACCAGTGCAACCAATGTAACCAAGATTCTAAAGTCTGACTGTAGCTGGGCTGAGTTAGGCCTAATGGATCTATATGCAGACAATTAGCTGTGTATCTCAGTCATAGGAATTGAAGTTGAATATGGCCATAAGAAGTAGCCTCCTACTAGTACTACTATGGGCATAGCAATACATATTCAAAGTGGCTATTCTTACGACTAGTCGTAAGAATAATTTCCGACTACGCATGCGCAGTTGCTATTTTCACGACCAGAAGTACTATTTTTACGACGAGGAGTAACAATAATTTCTGGTTAGGGTTAGAGTAAGCATTAGGATTGAGGTTTAGGGTTATGTTTAGGGTTAGGGTTACTGTACCCCTACTATATGCGCAGTTGCTTTATTTACTTTACTGCGCTTGAATTTGCCTTTGTCGTAAGAATAGTTTATAAATAATTGTTACGACTAGTCGTAAGAATAGCCACGGCCATACATATTACTAGGTCTAATGCTATGCATGAAGGCCGAGACTGTCTATAGATGAACAGTCCTTCTCAAATTCACTCGAGCATTAAGAATTTGTTACTTGATAAACTACCCCAAATACTGCCACTAGGATTCATCCTTGAGCGCACCTAATTAATTCACCAGTCAACATGTATGATTGTAAACATAAGTGCTCTAAATCTAATGGCCAGCACTACTTTCCTGTGCTTGAAGACATGTTTGGCTTGACCACTGAAATAATACTGTGTGTGTTTAATCATGAATTTGTGCAGAGGAGCATTAAGTCTGCCTAGCATTACCAAATGGGGTAGATATTCAATATCCCCTTTTCTGGCCAACAACAGGTCGAGTCAGTTGGTATTGCAATAAGTATATGGAAGATGGTAATGGCTTAGCCTAAGATACTCCTAGGGTAAGCACCTAGCATGTTATGCAACAACGCTTTGATTGAAGATTTGTTAACAGACTTATCAGCCATAAGGCTAGTTCTAAATTAGCTAGGCCTTACACAGTTACAGTTTCAGCCAAAAACTCCATTAGGCCTGTACAATTTGGCCTACTGCCACTGGCTGAAGTTTAAAACGATAGGGTTAAGACTTACTAGACTCAGTACATCAGCAGAAATCGTTTAAGTCAAAGACTATATTGCTAGTGTTTTGCAGGCCTGCCAACTCTCGCGGTTTACTGTACAACTCTCTCTGCAAGTCTTCAAAATTTTACGAAAGTTTGTTATACCTTTGAGTTTGACATCAGCGTCCTCGAAATTGGGTCTGTTCACGTTTCACGGTTGCCAAAGGTAGCAAATTTTCAAATTACAGTACAGAACTTCTATTCTAAATGAAAGAAATATAATTAATATCTGCAATTCATGAATTAGAATTGACCAGACCTTAAAACTATTCTGGAAATTATATTCAAGATGGTAGAAAAGTGTGACAATCTATAAATTTTCTAAAAGTTGTTCTTTTCTTAATGGTGGTGCCACTCCACCATTAATCAAACATATGTTGTTCATTTAAAGGCAATAATAATGAGTAGACAAACATGTTATTAATTCATAACCTTACTGAAAAAGATATATATAAACTCTTAATAGGTTCCAAGTTCGAAACAAAGAAAAGTGATCAACAAGACATAAATTTATTAAACACAAGCCATGCTTGTTATTATACTAAGCAATACATTTCAATTTGTAACGCGCAGGCACACAAAATTCTTAGTAGTTGCATATTTGCACGCACTGTTCTGGCCTTTGGTTAAGTATTAGGAGTTGAGACCGTTAACTTACTTACAGTAGCCCGATCTGATATTACAAGATGACTTCTCCTGAGCTGCATACCGATGAAGAGTACAGTATCATTGGAAAATATCGTTCGTCAGGACTGTGCCCTGAAAATTCAACATTAAATCTAAGAAGATCGATACGGAAAGATCAAAGAGTTTAGACTAACGGGAGCAATAAACAGCCACCGCGCTTTGTGCTGAAAAGTGTGAGCAGTAATACTTTTAAATCAAGAAAAGCCAAAATCATGCAATTTAAGTCATTGAAATTAAAAAAGCTTCACTGTCCAGTATCAAAAGTATTTGCAAACTTTGATTCAGCATTCTGTTCTGTACAAGAATTGTTGATTGTACGCACCTTATTAGCAGTGTAAGAATACCTGCTTTTAGCACATTCAGTCATCGAGTAATCTTTTGTTAACTTTCAATAAGTATTTTTCAGCATGATTGGAAATCCTTAATAGCAGTATATTGTCTACAAAACTCAGACATAAATCACTTGAACATCAGTTGGTATGATTGTGTATGGTTCTGAATGCTATTTTCCTCTTTTTTTTAGGTGGGTGTGGATATGATTGGACCCCTTGCAGAGACCATCAATGGAAATAAGTACATCATAACCCTATGTGACTATTTTTCAAAATGGCCAGAGGCTGTTGCTGTAAGAGACAAAACAGCATAAACTGTTGCAAACTTTCTGTTTGAAACCATGGCCAGGTATATATCCATCTACTTTGTTTTTACTTTACATAACATATTTTTGAAGTTAGTTATGCAGACCTGCATTTGTTCTCAGTTTTACCTGTGACCCAGAAAGTGGCCAAATGGTTACAGGAATTTCTTGAAGTTGTTTTATAAGTTAATGTTAATAAAATGTTAGTGGGATAACGGTCAGTGCATCCAAGACCATGTGTTATCTCAGTGCTTAACTTACTTGTTTTGAAAGAAGTGCTAAAAGAATCTCCTGATTAAACCACACGGCCACTCTGAAGATGCCAATAGTTTACTGCATTACTCATAACCAGTTCTTTAACAACTTGTTTAATTTTTCATTTATTTAAATTTGGGTGCATGAAAGTTGTCATCTCAGACCAAAGAGGAGAATTTGTTAATTCTCTGAACAAGTCCCTGTTTGACATGACAGGGGTGGGCCACAGAGTATCCTTCAGCTACCACCCACAGACCAATGGGCTGGATGAAAGATTCAACCAAACTCTGCAAAATGCAAATGTCACTCATCAAAGTTGTCAATCAAAACCAAGATGACTGGGATGAAACACTATCTTCCATTCTCATGGGGTACCGTACAGCAAAACATGGTTCTACAGGTCTTTCTCCTTTCGTTGTGATGTTTGGAAGGTTTGTAAAAATTCAAACCTACCATGCTGAATAGAGGTTTACATTTGTAAAGGTCATATATGGAGAAAAGCAATATAAAGGGACAAGAGAGTTTGGAAAAATCCTGCATAGCTACAGTACACTGATCATCTATAGGATAAAATCTCATTTGACACATCCCAGGTCCTGGGAAAAACTGCTAAATAGAGGACCACCAATAACCCTATTTAAGTTACAAATCCTAAGTAAGTACAGCAAGTACAAAAGATGAACATTCATTAAACTATAAAAGCTTGCCAATTAATTTAGATACATGCAATTAATGCCACTGATATTGGTTTTGTTTTTCAGTTATATATCATATTTTGGGCTGGTATGCAATTTGGACCTATAACAGCACAGAATATACTTTTGTTTTATATTTCTGCTGGTTTGAGTATGTGATGTGACTCAGATTTATGGTTCCAGGGTCTTAATAGTGAAAATAAAATATATAAAAAATTATTTATTCTTCAGTCAACAAAAGTGTTGTGAATAATTGATTGTTAATTATCTTCATATATCCAGAGAGCCATTGTTACCAGTCGACATTGAAGACTCCATTGTCCAACCAGAATCTCCTGCTGCAGCGATGCACAGTGGGAGAGGGTTTTTCAACTCATGTCACAGTCGCAGGACATAATCAAAGGTTTTGTAAAAGAAAATATTGGCAAAGCCCAAGAATGGCAAAAAAAGAATTTTGATTAAAGGCAGCAATCAAAACAGGTAATTACATAATGCTATGTTGTGCATTGAAAACTGCACTGTAGTTAAATGAATGGCAACATATACATTGTATTATGATGTTTACGTATATATGCTGGATTTTGTTTTATTCAGAGCTTCAGAGTTGGTTCTATAAGTGTTCTCGTCCGGAATGCTAGAAAGGATGCCCGAAGAGGAGGGAAGCTGGAAAACTCTTGGCTTGGGCCGTATGAAGTCAAGGCTGTGAATGAGAAAGGGCTGTACACACATATTAACAGTTCCACAGGCCTTCCTTTGAAGAAGAAATTCAATCCATTTTACTTAAAGAATTTTGCACAAGTAAGATTCCTTTACAGTCTTTTTGTTTGGGAGGGGGGGGGGGGGGTCGGGAGAGGGGGTTGATTGGCATGATTCCTCCATAATTTTCTTAACAATAATCAGTAACTTGATGAGTTCTGTGCTGGCTTATGTGAGGGTAAGGGCTGTAGCTGTCTTCACACAATAAATCAATTTTGACTCAATGGCTTTAAAAAATGAAACATAATTGCCAACAATAAAAGAGAGAAGAATAAGTTAATTAGAAAACTCCAGTTTCCAGACAAATGTTTTCAAATATTTGATTTTATTTGCTTAGTTTCGAGAGGAGAATTTTATGTGATGTCAGTTTGAAACTCAGCAATTAAATGTTCAACTTCTAATTAGCTTCTTGCCAGATCAACTTGGTAAAACCACATATAGTAACTATTTTCTTTGGTGTAGGTATCATGCATGGTAATGAGTGGGCAGGGTTAACATGAAACTAGTATCAACATGTTGCTTGACCATTACAACATTTTAATCTCTGGTTTATTCTGCTGATTGGATGTTTGTAACGGGCGGGACCAAAATAGATTTTAGCTGACGTTCTCTTGTTAGCTCCAATCTGAAGAATGGTAGGTTGGTTTGAGGTGATCCTTGCAGCAATGATGAGCTAAGGAGGGTCGTTATTGCTTTTGGTGCAGATATTGTGCAACAAAATGAGTGGGCAGGGCTTAACATTAATAACTGTTAGCTTCAATCTGAAGAATGGTAGGTTGGTTTGAGGTGATCCTTGCAGCAATGACGAGCTAAGGAGGGTCGTTATTGCTTTTGGTGCAGATATCGTGCAACGAAATGAGTGGGCAGGGCTTAACATTAAAACCTGATCTGCAATTGCTCACCAACCATATGTGGTATGACTAAATTTTATTGTGCTGAGCAGGTTGGTTACACAATGCAATGTTTTCAGTGCTATTATTTTGCTGCATATTGATGAGATGTGAGACAAAATAAGGTTCAGCTGAAATTTCCTTATAAACACAGAATTGGAAGAATTTTATTCCATTTGAGTTGATACTTAACATAATGATACCTCATAGCCTGCAGGAATGGTCCGCCTCGTTTTCTTGGCAGATATTTTCCACTTTCGCCCATGTTTGTTGCATCTCAATCATCATTTCCAGCTTTTTCTAATATTTGTAGAGCCTTAATTACTATTAAGTGTGTGCAAACCCCCTTCCCTCCCCCACACACAAACAAACGCATACATAAATTACTCATGTTACATCATGGAAACCATAATGCATTTTACCTTGGTTGATTTTTCATATATTGAACAAACTAAATATTAAGAAAATGTCCCTTAACATATTACTTAATTCAAAAGGGAATTGCGATATAGCATCATTACGGTAATGTTGCTTTACCATTCCAATGTTGTTGTTATAGGAGAAATGATATACTGCTTAAATCTTCATGGTGGTGGCAGCAACCCAATGAGATTCCTGGCTTGCAGCCGACAATATCAGGAACTTGACCAAAGTTGGTTGAGTTGATAATCTAACACACTGTCTAGACTGAGTTTGCAGCAAGAACAGCCATCAAATTACCATTTCCCCAAAGAGTGGTGTAGCTGGGAACCACATTGCACTTTGCATGTGTGGTTGGAGTATTAATTTTATACAGGTTGTAAAACACTGCATGAAGTCACATTTATTCTTTCATCAACATTGATTCTATCATCACAGAAATCCTCATAGAGGCATACATTTCCAGAATAAGGACTGATATTGACCGACTTAAATTTCATCTGATCTTGAATTTGGTATGACCTCTATGTATTAACATATTCCTTAATTAACAAAGAAAAAAAATGCAAATTTGTATTCAATATCCAATAAATGTCTCGGAGCGTTAGAATTTTTTATTGCAAGAAAGAATTTTTTAACAAAAGGAATCGATATACATATGAACTTATCCACAGTGTACTAACACAAATAATTGCTGACCTGTGCTGTGATAGGTTTTTGAATATAGCTGTTGCATGTAATCCATAAATTTAATTATTCTATATTTCAGGAACTTGCAGCCAGTATCATCAGTACGAACACACCAGATGAGTTAGCAGGTTAGCAGCCCAAGTTTGAATATGATTCAAATATCCAATAAAAGAAATTTGAATTAAAGGTAGTCTGTATAGGCAACAAATTATAGCATACTTTTCTGAAGATTTCAAAAATTACATTCCTTGAGATTCTTATTTCCAGATTGGTCTCAGACATTCGAATGAACACACAAGATGACTGAATGTCTCAGTGAGGTAAATTTCCTCCAGGGTGGTAATGACAACAGTTTAAAATGTTGACCAAATGTGACCGTATTGGAACTTATGGCATATTTGGGGCCAAACAAACCTCTGCCCCCCTGCACAATTTCCCACCCCAACCTATGTTCTATATTTCTCTTTCACAATATATGTTACCTTCTTACAGGGAGAAACATGATCAAGGTCAATACAGCCCCACATTTATTGCATATATATCCAACTCTTGCAAAGAATACTGGTTTTTCTATTTCAAATTGAGTTTTCCGTTTCATTATTTTATGGATATAGATCCATGTTATTGTGAATTTCTTGATCGTGGAAAATCACTGGCCATGCTCGAAAAGTCACATTAAATATTGTTAAATGTTTTTATTTCAGGAACAAAGCAATCCTGTTACTGTAAAGGTAAGTAACCTAAGACAACCCATGCAGCTTTAGAAATAAATTCATTAAGGCAGGGATTGCAAGCTACGGAGGTGCAAGACTTCATGTGACTTGATCCTCCCCACCTGGAAATGTTGAAAAATGGAAGACTTTTAGTGGTGCCAGGACCATATCCTTGACAAACTCCTATGCCTGGAGAAGGGAAAATCCCAACCTATATGGGCACAATTGCAAGGGGCATTTTGTGATGTTCCAACCCCATCCCAAGGATTGGCACTTATTGCAGAATATCATAATTTTCACTTCAACAATGAAGGTTTTAAGTTTTATTATCCCCCAAATATACTAGATTTGCAACATGGGCACTCTCTTTGTCAAGTTCATGATACCTCTACTCCTTTCTCCCAGTAGCATATTCCAACAAATGGTTATTAAGATATGATGTGTTTATCATTTTACTTGATGAGAGTAACTTTTCAGCTACAGAAGCTAGTAACAGACTTCCAAGAAAGTGCTTTGAAACATCAAGCAATCATAAAAAAATAGATACAAATGAATGCTGCAACCCTAAACTTTTCCACTAATATTGATGAGCCACCCATGTCAGATGTAGATTTCCTACAAATCTAAATTTTCCTTCTTTTATAGCTTCTTTGCAGCATCATTCAACTCTATGATGGACATAGCTCTGAATTAATGGAAGTAATCAAAGCTCTCTTCCACGCAATTTCAACCTGAACTTCATGGGCCTCCTGTCTCACAAGGTTGAAACAGATTCTTCCAGAGTTTGATTCAACTGCACAGGAGGATGCATTAGAATTCCTTGGTGCAGTTTACACATCATCATGCACTTCCTGTAACCAAAGCCAGTGCAAACTTTTAGATGAGTAAGAGATATAGATCGTTCTGTGAAAAGCATCAAAGCAACCCCCCCCAAAAATAAGTGAACTTTTCAATGTATTATTTAAATTTATGCCATGTTGGCCCAAATATTCAAATTTGGTCGCCTTTGGTCAAAATTCTATAAACTGTTTTTATTACAACTTTTGAGGAAATTTACATCACGGAGACATTCAGTCATCTTGGGTGTTCATTAAGAATGTCTGAGAACAATTTGGATTAAGGGCCTACATGAAAGTAACTTGTTAAAAACTTCTAGCAATTATAGCATCCTGTAATTTGGGGCATATACAGACTACCTTTAACATTGAAACTGATTGGGAATTTGCTCAGGTTTGCAGGGAATTAGTCATATTTAAAAGAGGTATCATGGCACAAGTTAGATCTGACTGATAAACTTGCATCAATACAATGAGGATGCACATTTTGTGAGGCTGGGTTTAGATGATAGTCTGTATCTGATTTATAAGTTTGTTGCTCTTAATAGTAATTCTGATAATTTTAAGTAAAAGCTGAATGAAAGTTTTCATTTATACCTGATAATCCAGAGGGTAAAGGAACAAATGGAAATTGCAATAGATATGCAACATTGTTGTAATGAGTAACCTATTTTTTCCTTTCCAGGTACTTCTTACATACAACAAATGAGATGAAGTGGACTTCCTGCAATGAGACTTGGCACTGTCTGACAAACTCATATCCAGTAATTCCAATATATCCTAGTAACAAGGGCTATATGTCATGCTTGAGTATGCAGGGGCACCTTGACTGAGGTGTCTCTAGATTGCAAAGATCTTGAAGGCTTTTGTGAGTCCTGGTGAGTTCCTGCAAACTCCCTGTTTTTGTCATATTGTTTTCATTCCATGCTGTTTTGTGTTATGTAAACTTGTTTCAATATGTAACACAATGCATTTTTGTGAAGTAGCAGTATGTGTGTTTATGAGTGTAATGCTAAGAGCCTGTCATTACGATAACTCAATAAACTGACAAATGAACAGTAGTCAAATTCTGAAACTATTAGTGATGTAAGTTAATGGCCAGAATTCATACGTTGGAAATTTTCAGGTTTAGAATCCAGCTTGAGTTGAAATGATCCCATTGAGCAGTTCTAAATACTGTATACAGGCATCTTTTCATATTGACTGTAGATCTCTGGTGTTATGTCTTTCACAATTTATTAATTTATTAAGTGTTGTGGAAAGAGTTAATTTCACATAGGGTGACATGTATATGTGAAATTAATTAACTAGTTAATTGTATTTAATCGTCCAGTGTGACAAAATTACACCAAATCACCATTGTCGCCCTAAGTGGTGAGTTTATGCTATGTCGTCCTAAGTGTTGTGAAAAGAGTTAAATTTACCTAGAGCAAAGATGTCGCCTTAGGAGCTTTATGTGCAATTCACTATTTTTTAATTAAATACTTTGATAATTGTATTAGGCAGAGGGATTATTATAAAAAGCACACCATGAGTCCGGTTCTCCTTCACTACTTCTCTCCAGAAAGGACACAATTTTCTGGCCAATGGTTCAAGAACGGGATTGATAAAGTGTACCTTTTGTATTAGAAACCATTACTTCATCTAGCCAAGGATGTGAAGAATTATTAGTCTCCAGTAGTTCTTGATTCAGTGGTTCATATTCAATTCATGTTGAGTTTTCAGGAACTATTACCAGTTATGCAACGAGTCAGGGCTAGAGTCACTAAATTTCAGAGAAATAAAGTAACTCAAACACAAGTTCATGGACAGTCTTCCCATAGATCTAGATTATGCAGTGACCAAGACCAAGATTCAACTCAAACGTAGGTTTCATAAAAGTGATATCTTTATTAAGTATCTTGATAGTCACTAACTTTTTCATGTTTGCTGATAGTGGTTGTACCAGATGTCATTGTCTTAAACTCCACAAGTCACAAAGTAGCATTAATATTCGGCATAATTTTTTTTCTACTAGGGTCGTGAATGAGTGGAATGGTTTGCCTGAGAAAATTGTACTTGCAAGTACTGTAGTGTGAATGGGTTTAAGAATGCTTTGCACAAGCACTTTAAGCATTGTAATCGGGTCTGATCGTTTGTGTCATCAGTTTTCTTCCATCTCCTAAAGGGTCTTTGATGGGGACTTGAGTGTCCCTCCTGATCCTTTTTCTTTACTATTTAACTAATCTAAACTAATAAGGTCAAGCATAAAGTATGTGTGCTGTAGGCCTACGCAATTGCAGAAGCCAACCTTCTTAACCTTTTTGAACTAGCACTTTTAAGGTTAACCTAACCTTTTAGAAGGTTAGCTTAACTTTTTCTTTGCAAATGTAACACAAACACTGTTGAGCAAGAGTCGTGCCAGCAATGCCACTGCATGAGGGAAATTCACAGTGACAGAGTAAATAATTGCTTTCCCACCCACGGATGAAAACATGTTAGGTATATTACTATCACTAATCTGGGGAAATTGCATTTAAAATATAAATATGTTTATCAGCTGGTCAACAGTTATTTAAGGTATCATTTAATTGTTTTCATTTACTCCATTAGTGGTCTTCCCTTTTCCAACAGCTTTACTGGAAAGACTCTTGCTCAGCCGCATTACACAAACACTTTACGAACAGAATACTGCAGATAGCTGATCGTTAACTATGTTAGGAATCCACATGCAGTTCTGGTTATAAAAATAGTAAGAGACAAGATCTGTATTTCAATCTATGTTTATGGTTAACTACGATTAAGAATAATGAATTGTAATTTTAATAAATGAGCTCTTCAGTACTGATAACCAGGATTTTAGTTATCTATTTTTTCTTTCTTTACAGTACAGAAATGCAGGGTTGCACTACACCATTTCCCACAGAGGAAGTATGGCAGAAAACAGGTGGAATTTTACATATAAATGCCAAAATGTGCTGGACAGAAAGGTTCAATAAACTTTTGGAACATTGACACCTCATTCACTTACATGAGGAAACCTTTTCTCATAGATGTTGAATAAACAGTTGTAAGAAGATTAACATGTAGAATTGGTTCTGAAACCAAATCAGTATTTATGAACTTCTCACATCTATGATCTCACCATAAAAGAAAAGAAGCAAGTTGTTGAGTTTGAAGAGTTAGCAACTTAAAATTAGGAAGAAGTTTCATATTCAAGAAGAAATCAAATTTCAACTTTATGATAAAGAATGGGATGATTGCATGGGTAGGTGTGAAAAACCTCTCAGCTACCTCAAAGGGGAAAAGTGAAAGTAATACCCATCACCTCAGAGCTTATACCATCACAGACATACACTCACTAAGTAGTACATGTAGCTTATTTGATAGGGAAGTTATAGATCTGGTGAGTAGCCTACTTCTGTGCAGTGTAGCAGAGCAAAAGTGACAGAAGTTTAAAAGCATATATTACTACTCAATGTGGTGTAAGAATCAGCTGAACTGAGCCCAAGCTGCATTTAGAACAAGCTTAGGCCTATATACATTTAGAAATATGTAACTGGAAAGCTCACACCTTGCAATTTCAGACCAAGATTGGATGGCATGGGCTGATGACATAAATGAAAAGTTGGCAAAACATACATCAGCCCCAGCAAGTTACACAGAGGGATGCAGAATGTGGACAGGTGCCTACACCATCAGTAAGCCAGGGGCACCAGCATATGGCATTATTTTCACAATGCTAACCCTGGCAGCTAAGAGAAGAGGCAGCAGAGTCCACATTCTGACATATATGCTCTTCAAAGTATTGTGCAAAGTAAAGAAATCTTAAGGACCAAACCATTTGACATCTCCTACATATGCCACCACAGCCTACATGTGGAGAGAGGTGTCACATCTCTCAACAGTATCTTGCAGTGCAACACAGCAGAAAGCCTTGAAAGTTTGATGGCACTTGCCAAGTTTATGGTCATCAGCTTGATTGCCTACTTCCCTGACTGAGTGATACTGTTTTAACTCATAACAGTGAGTGTGGATAGACTCAGTTTACAAATTACTGGCATCACTGATAAATATTGTCATCTTCATCATCAGTGCAGTTTTTCATCCTAGAGTAACTGGTCATGAATCAGTTGATCTTTCTTATAGATACTGGACTGGTTTATGTTTTTAGTTCTACCATGTAGCTTGTACTTTCTCTCTCTGAGTTGTGCTCTCCTCCATCTGTATGCTCTGCCTCTCTTACGTAATTTATCACATTGCTGTTTTCTTTGCATCTATTTCAGAGTCTGGATAAATGGACTATTTGAGCTCACCTTTAATACTGCAGCTTCCATCTTCCTGGCTATGGACTCTTCAGGCACATTATATGTTATGTGTATGGAACTGTAGTCCCTGTACTGACCAATGCACGAAAGTGTGGTACTATGTTTTGGATTGGTCACAGTGAAAGCCTTATTGATGACATCTGCTTTTGAGTGGAAGTCTCAAAACGAGTGGACCATAATCATTTGCTGCAGGTGGGTGTCTCAGATATTTTGTTTAGCTTCCTGCTGTCAGTGTGGGATATTAGCAGAGAACCCTTTGCAGCATTTGGCATACATGGAAATGTGTACTTCCTGCCCCTCTTGCATACAAATGAATGCTTTTGGCAATATAAATGATTTCCACTGTAGTACTTTGCAAGGCATTCTAAACATGTTGATAAAGTGCTTTTGATATTTCGGATATAAGAAATTTATTGACCATAAAAATTGGCATTCAGTCCATCACAGTAAAACAGACAATAAAACAATCATAAATACATCGAAAATACATAAAAATCTGATTCCTAAAACGAAAAATTAAGACTACTATGTCCATGTTCTGACACATATATTTGGCCTATTTCCTACATAATTCATTGGCAAGATTGAGAATAGCACTTTCCAAGAAAGAACGCCTGTATCTCTCGGTTCAGCATCTCATAACAATTAGTCTGCCTGTTTGATTGCTGTAATCTACCCGATGCCCCAGAGGATGTTGGGATGACATGATTGACTTCATAGTACTCTGTGATACTCTGACAAGCAACTCATCTACTGAACTGAGGTCATGTGACCGACAAACTTTCCTTGCTTTAGAAACTAGTCTACTTAACTTGGTCATGTCTCTAGCAGTAGTATTTTCACCCCACGCGGCTAAACAGAATGTAATGGTGGTCTTGATTGCCGATTTTAATATAGAACAGAGAAATAAGAGTTGGTCTAGTCCGAATAAATTAAGCTTCTGTAATAGGAACATACGCTGATTAGTTTTTGCTAGAATACATTTTAAATGTTCATCCCACTCCAATTTATCAGTGATGGTTTCTCCCAGGTATTTATGAGATTGTCAAGCGCTTCTTAGTCACAGTTTTTGCAGGAACATATCAGAGGAGAATACTGCTTTAATATAGTCAGTGCTCTGCGGAGTGACTTGAGTAGGTGAACTTGATCTAACAGGTTAAGTTCACTTTCAGAATGAGTAGTTACAGCCATTGTACTACTGAACCTTTTACATGCCTTGCCATCAGCATCAGTTGTGAGACACTTGACCATTAGTGGATTCTTACCTGTAAGTAATTTGGATTCACAAATCTTTCCACCATTTTGTTCATCTGAGAAATAGGGCATCTTTGCTGAACAGCCCTCATTGCCTGGACTTTGTACCTTGTGATCCCTTCTTCTTTTCATTTCACCCATTAAGCACAACTTGTTACTGTGATGGTAACCAATAACAAATGTATCCATGGTGACATTCGCAACTATTACATATCTGCATTGGCTTGCAGGAGCAAATGGAGTCTTACTTCTTGCATTATACTTAGAGGGTTGTGATATTGATGATCATATTCTGCCTGAATTGGAAAGTCTTTGGAGAGGCCATGCAGTTGCAGTGTCTTCTTAATAAGAACCCTCTTTTGTGCCATATTCTTTTTGATTAATTTCTTTCATTACATGTAGGTACAAACTGGTTGTAGTGTACTGACCACAGGACTGGGAAGAGACATGCTGTTGAGCAATCTACGAGATGCACTTGAACTGCCCACTACTCAGAGGCAGCGGGGACTACCCTTTCCTGGGAAAGGCATCCATACCTGGCGCTCATCCTGTAGTAAGTAATGTTTATATGTACATGCTATTGTGTCTGGGCTGGGTAAAATATAATTCCTTATCCTAGGTTGCCAGGGTCAGCTCTGTGCATCGTTGTCTTTGTAGAGAGTTTCAGAGTATGTTTGGTAGACCAAACCAACTGTGAATATGAAATAACGGCTTTCAAACAGCATGTGTGTGTATTTGATTAGATGTGTGTGTGCGTGAAGCTATGGGGTTGGAATGGGATTTATTGTGATTGGTGATTACCCAGTATGTGAACATAGAGCATTCGATATTATTTATAATTCCTTTTGAAACAGGATTACTGGAGCATGAAGTTGATGGACAAATTTAGGAATGAGAGGAACACATGCAAGCAGTAAAGAGGAGAAGAAACAGTTAAGTGACACCTGTTCCACTGAAAAATAACCAAGTAGATGACCCAGCTAGCAAACAAAGGCATAAAATGTAAGTACAGGTATAACTTTTGAGAATGAAGCTCATCTTGAGGAAAATAGACATCATTAAATAATTAACATACTAGACTAAAATTGCATTATGCAGTCCTATTCACAAATTTGATTTGATTTGTTTATCACGTGAATATATTCAGTGTGATAGGAAGTCCTCTAAAAAACCTTCAGATGGCTTAACAAAGTAGAGGACTCCCTGTAAAGAAAAGGAAAAAGAAAACAAAATATATAAGAAAAAATGAACATGTTCAATTAATAAGATGCAATAATTTTTTGAATAAAGTTTCTTCTGAATGATTTTGCAGAAGGTTTATTTGTAATATTGTCTGATAGAGAATTCCATGTTTTGATTGTACGTGCCCTTAGTGATAACATCCCCATTGTAGAATTATACCTGTTATAATGTGCATTGCCTGAAGATCTGGTATTGTAATGATGAATATCACTGTTACATATTAAGTAGTCATTAAAAGCATTTGGTAACAGTCCATTCCATGCCTTATAAGCAAATGTAGCAAGGTTAACCCTAATGTCATCAGCTTTTAACAACTTAGAACGCTTAAAAAGAGGATTTGTGTGGTCCCGTGGTTTGGCATGTGTGAGATGGCGGACTGCTCTCTTCTGTGTAATACAAATGGGATTCAGATTGGTATATCTAGTACCAGACCATATGTTACAACAATACGTAATATGTGGCTGGACTAATGTCTGATCGAGAATCTTTAATATGTGTTGTGGCAGATAATGCTTAGGCTTAGCTAAAACACCGGTGTTTTTTGCAACTTTTTTACAGACAGTTGTAATGTGGTCATACCATTTAAGTTAATGATCTATATATACGCCTAAAAATCTAGTACTATTGACTTGTTGTAGTCGATACTTCAATATGAAATAAAGTTCTCGATTGTGATACGAAGAAAATATTTGTGTCGTCAGCAAACAAAACAACTTTAACTTTATCAGAAACATTGGTAATGTCATTAACATATAGGATAAAAAGCAATGGACCAAGTATAGAGCCTTGTGGCACACCACATTGAATTCTCTCCAGTTGGGAATGAGCATTTTTGTAGGATGTATCGTGGTTTGCTAAGTAACTGTCGATCCAATTAAGAGAGGTTCCTCTTATGCCGTAACGGTGTAATTTATTAAGCAGAATTGTGTGGTCTATTGTGTCAAAGGCCTTTGAGAGGTCCAGGAAAACCCCGACACAGGTACTATTCTTGTCAAGATTACTATACAAATTGTCAATGGCATCAGCTAATGCTAGCTCAGTGGAGTGTTCAGGACAGAATCCATACTGTTCCTGGCATAAAATGTTATATTTTGAAATAAAGTTAAAAATACGATTATACATAAGCCTTTCAACTATTTTGGAAAACATGATAATAGTGATATAGGTGGATAATTTTCAAAGTTTTCTGAATCCCCTTTCTTAAAGACAGGGATGACCTTGGCAATTTTTAGCATATCAGGAAAAATACTGGTATTGAACGACAAATTACAAATGTGGGTTAATGGTTTGGTAATAAATAGGATAACTTGTCTTACAATACCAGGCTTAAAATCATCGTATCCAGCTGCTTTATCGGGTTTCATGCAAGAGGCTGCTGTTTTTAACAACTCCTCCTCACTGACAGGATGAGAAAACATGGAATGAGTGTTAACATCAATGTTCACAGATTCCTGTGATTTACGTTTGTGGTTGATTTTACTTGCGAGTGATGGCCCCAGATTGACAAAAAAGTCATTAAATTTATTAGCAATGTCATGGTCGGTGTTAATCTCTTTGTCACCATCCTTGAAAAAGAGGGATACGATGATTGTTTACGACCTTTATGGAGTAGTTGGTTAATGGTATCCCATGTGCCTTTTGGGTTACTCCTTGCATTATCAAATTTATTGTTGAAATATAATTTTCTAGAAAATTTGATAACATGATTGAGCTTATTGCGATATTGAGAATAAATAGTTTTATTTACACCAGACGGGTTCTTAATATGTCTTTTAAATAGCTTATCTTTTCTTTTGATAGAAACTAGAATACCTGCAGTAATCCACAGGTGTCTCTTTCGACGTCTCTTAGATTTGGTGACGCATTGCTCAGGAAAGCATTGATTATATATGGCATTGAAATTGTTATAAAACATAGAATAGGCAATGTTTGCATCAGTTTGGGATGAAACATTTTCCCACGAAGCATCTCGGATTGTTGAGAAGAAATTCTGTACATTTGTTTTGCAGTAGTTCCTCACATACATACTGTAGGGCCCCTTTGCCTACTTTTGTGTATGGCAGTTTGGAGAAATAATGGATAATGATCACTGAGATCGGTTACAAAGATACCAGTTATTAGTTTGCAGTCATCATTGGTTATAACATTATCTAAAAGAGTTGCAGAAGTGCAACCCACACGGGTAGGTTTGGTAATAGTAGGAAAAAATCCACTGGCATATAGTAAGTTTAAAAAGTCAGCAGATTTAATATTGTCAGCAAGATTAATATTATAATCACCCATAATGTACACACTATGTCGTTCATTCGGGAGTTGGGTTAAAATTTTGTTTACGTGTGTCAGAAAAATATGCAGTGAACTTTTTGGAGGCCTATAAATTATGCCTATGGTATAATTTTTCATTGCTGATGTTATGTCAACCTCTATGAACATTGACAGAATCATTGAAAATGCTTATATCGTTTCTGA
The DNA here is from genome assembly GCF_037975245.1 of Apostichopus japonicus. Lineage (NCBI taxonomy): Eukaryota > Metazoa > Echinodermata > Holothuroidea > Aspidochirotida > Stichopodidae > Apostichopus > Apostichopus japonicus. The sequence continues at coordinate 24,542,786 of NC_092580.1, forward strand.
GTTTGACATTTAAATCGTTGTTATCAAATAAACAAACACCGCCACCTCTCCTTTCGGGACGATGCCTTTCAACAAGCGTATAGTTATTGATATGGATTAGGGGGGATATATCTGCAGTAAGCCAGGTTTCGGTAAATCCAATGACAGAGAAATCCTCCTTCAATAGAGACGTAAATGTAGTTATGTCGTCTAAGTTTTTGTTAAGGCTTCGGTGGAATTTTCAAACTGTTTCCAAGCAATATAATCAATTTGGAATAAAGACAATATGTGTTCGCTAGACATCTTGTTGTATGAGACAGTATCGTAGTAATTGCATGCGATAGCTTCCTCCCCTGTTTCAAGGTATTTTGCAGCTTGCATCGCTATAAATAAATAAATGTATAACATGAACGCCATCATCTTTGCATAGGTTCTGCTGAAGAATCCTTTGTTCTGACATTTCTCGCTCTGCTGAGATTAGGAATAAATGTTTTCTTCTTTAGTCTGATAGTTTGAAAGCCGTCTTCGTCTAGGGATATTTGCCTTTTGTGGGGTTGGATGTTTCCCCTTTTTGTGCTTGCCCCCTCCATACGCTGAGATCCAGTCTCCGGTTGTGTTCTCCGTTGTTCTACTACTTTTTGTGTTGGCAATGTCTTCTTTTGTTCAGTTCGCTGTTGTTGGTGGGTTTTCTTTGACTCCTGGTTAGGATTCCTCGGGTGTCTGGAGTTCGCGTTATTGTTCTTCTTTGCTGTTGAATCTGTGTTTTACGTGTTTTGTGACCTCGTTAGCTTCTTGAAAAGCGTGAACGTCCTGTTCAACTGACCCAGTGACTAATCCCTCAGACTGATATTGTGTTTCGTTTTCATGTGTATCTAGGGTCGAGCCAGCGTCTGTGTTGTCATGGCGATACTCTTCAAACGTCTCAGGACAATTAAAGCTTTTATGTCCAAGTTCTTGGCATTTAAAGCATCTGACCTTGGGGCAATTAGCTCCCCGGTGCCCTTGGACATCGCAAACTTTACATTTGTAGTTAGGACAGTTTCTCCTGATGTGATCGCTTTCCAAACACAGATTGCATACTTTAGTTTGACCATTGTGCTTTAAGTTCATATTAATCCCGTTAATTCTAATTGCGTAAGGCAAGCTCTTGTGTTCTTCAGGTAGTTCTAACTGTACATATCGTATTCCGTTCTCGATATTTGGGAATCTGGGTAAGGTCTTTCGTTTCCTTTCGCCTCTTATTTTACACCCATACTCACAAAGTTTTCCTGTTAGATCTTTGTCCTGTATGAATGAAGGTACTCCGAAAACACTAACAGTTAGGAACGTTCTGTTGACAACAGTAGAAACTGATTCCCATTCACAAGGAGTCCACTGTCCAAAATAAGATCAGCTTGTTCCTTTGCTTTTAATGTGATAATCCAGCATCCCAAAGATTTCACACAACTTGCAATTCCATCTCTACCAACATCATTCATGATAGCATACAAAATTTCAGTATCTTTATATGAACTGTCGGCAACTCTGATGCTACACTCCTTTAATTTCTCCACTGTCGCAGAATCCGTACTAACAATCTTGTAGGCTAACGAACGTCGCAAGACGTCATTGCCGAGATCTCCAGCGGAAAAAGTATTCCAAACTTGGAATAAAATAAAATTTTCTGCTAAATATTGTCTCAATTAGTGTCTCAAATAATACAATTTGCAATGATGTAGTGAAAACCACACTCTATTTAACCTGGGAGATCATTAGAAAGTAGAAAATATAAGAGCTCCTCAAGGAACAGTGTTAACAGGTTGACGGTTGGTTATCCAATAACGGTTGGTTATCCAATTTTTTGACTTGATGAAGTCAGACCAACTTAAAATTGATCTCAAGGATTGGGCTTTTTGATAGGTCTATTTATATGTAGAGATATGCACTAGTTAATTGCAATTTCAGCCCTCCAAACTAGTGTAGGGATATGCACTAGTTAATTGCAATTTCAGCCCTCCAAACTAGTGTAGGGATATGCACTAGTTAATTGCAATTTCAGCCCTCCAAACTAGTGTAGGGATATGCAATAGTTTATTTGCAATTTCAGCCCTCCAAACTAGTGTAGGGATATGCACTAGTTTATTTGCAATTTCAGCCCTCCAAACTAGTGTAAGGATATGCATTAATTTATTTGCAATGTGACCCTTCAAACTGGTGTAGGGATATGCACTAGTTTATTTGCAATTTCAGCCTTCAAAACTCCAGGAAGTTGCGGGTAAGGAACCTGAAAAAGTTTGTGGTCAGGACCATTGACAACATGGTTTATACACGAAATCTAAGATTTATGTATATATCCAAAAATATCAGTTATTTTTAATTAACTTTCCCTGCGTCAGTTTATCATCAAAAGCTCTATGAGGTAATAACATGTTTCATTTGTAACTTTTCTAAGATTTTGACTGATATGATGCTTTTTTTGTAGTTTGACGTGAAGTTAGCTGTTGCAGAAAATGTACGTTTGCAGTGTATGCTGAGGGCAGCTATGGAGACCAGGTACAATCAGGTAAGTTCGTTCCTTACTTTTTAAACATCTTAGGTCCAAGCATGTGTTATATTATGTGATATGCCTGCTACTACTGTACTAGATGGAATAATTATTTCAGTAAGTGAACGAAGACATTACAAGTATTCATATTTGCTTGCATTTCATTTTTATATTGTAGGTGATTTCTGTTGGTAGACAGCATAGGGCTAGATAGGTTGTACATATTCTGCGGTATTTGTCAGTAGCACCCTCAGTTTTATCACAAGTTTTTGTAGTATAAGATGGCCGTGTCCATGTGTTCGATAAAGGTAACTGTTGTGTACATATTGTTGTTGGCGTTGGTACATAATAGTATTCCATGGCATTGGGATTAGTTGGTCATATGTACACTTAGAGTTGTAATAAATAAGCTGTATTGATTCCCTTCAGCTATCATCTATTGACAAAGCAAATATTTTTTTAGATGGTTATGGATTTTGGACAAATTTAAGATTTTATATCTTATTTTTTTTTTTATCATATGTCGGTTATAGCCATGATTTTTAGAATAGAAGGTTAATTTTTGACATGAGATGCATTGTGGGTTGCATGGCATAAGCATTTAAAAGAGCCTTCTACTCCCTACTATTAAAGGAGCCATTCACTCTTTAATATTTTCTGAGCATTAAAGGAGTGTTCCAACATTTAAAAGCTAGTTTATGATTTTATCAAGCATTGTTTATTACACATTTGTTTTCCTTTTCCTCCTATTTTTTGATGTAGAGCTTGCTAGTGGGGAACAAAATACCAGCGCTTAAAGAGAAAAACTGAGTTCTGCCTTCCCTTGCCATACTATATCTCCCCCCCCCACCCCCCCCCCCCCCCCCCCTTTGGATGTCGCAACCAGACTTCTAACCACCCAATCCTTTACATATAAACAATGTCCAATCAATTGCCAGGTAGTGTTTATAGAGTTATAGAACAACAGTGTTTGTTTCAATTATCAAGGAGACTTCTCTGCATATGCTGGTATTCTCTACTGCTTTCAAATGCTAGCTAATGGCTAACTTCATCAATTGTCTTGCATTCTTTTCTTGATATAGTTTTGCCTTCTTTTGTGTAATCTAAATAATTAAGTCACTCACTGTTTTATTTAAAGGCAACAATGAATTAAGGCATTTTTTTTGGATCAACAGATAACTTCTGGAGATGAGTGGAATAACCCCAATGTTGGATGCTTCTCGGCCAAAAGATGTTTTTCTCATCAACTTCAAAGCAGTTGCTACATATTGATAGATAGTGTTCAAAGTTAAAAGTCTGCCAAAGCAATAGTAATAAGAATACTAAATCCAGACCAGGTACTAAATGCATTTAACATGTGCACACTTCGGCAGCCGCTGCTGTGAGTATCCACCTTTATAATTACTTTCATGATTCTTAGAGCAGGTTCCTTTTTTCTTTACTTGGATTTTGATCACTTTTTTTTAAGATCTTTAGCTTGACTTGTCACATTTCGATTTGTTTTGACTAATACCTGGTTGACTTTATAAATTTGCTGACCACATAAAAGAAAAGAAAAAGAAGAAAAAAAACTACCTTAAAAGCAATGGTGTCATAGATTATGGAGGATTTTAAATGTTCTTTGAATATTCAATATGCTTGCCTAGCATTACCCTTCCTGCAAGTTGTTGACCAAAGCAAATCGTTAAAAGCAAAGATGTCATAGAATATGGAGGATTTTGAATTTTTTGCTTTGAATCTTGACAGGTCTCAACTATGAAGTGTGGCCTATTGCCGATCAGTCAAGATGCCTTGATTTGTGGTGAGATCTCTATACTATGACTACACGGAGATCGTGGTCAAGGAGGAACAGAAGGATCAAATCATCAGGGCCCCTGGACCCAAAAACAAGATCAAAATTCTTGCATAACCATGTATCGTCTGCTGTGGTGGGTCCATAGAGGAGGCGTACTTCCTAGCCCTCAACTGTGTAGCAGCATGTGAGATACAGGTAAAGAATTAGCTGGACTTGGTCCAACTTGGTCGGATTGCTTGTAAAACTTAGCAGTGTGAGGCCAAATGTTTTCTGGTTATGTTACAGTTTGTTCATTCTCCTCTATTTCAGAATATTTTGGAGACCTGTGAAAGTTACAGAGTTTTCCTTTTTTAAGCTGTTTTTTAAAGAGCCGGGAATGGGTAAGGGGGGGGGGGAGGGGGTTAGGGTTGAAAATGGACAAGATTAGTCAACTCGAAACACAAAGTAAATGGTATGGATTGAGTTAATCTTTGTTATGACCCTCTCCTCTGAGAAAAGTTATCTGAAATTTTCAAACTGTTTCCAAGCAATATAATCAATTTGGAATTTTTATTGTCTTGGGAATGATTGTATCTCCTAGCCTACACGGAACTTGATTTTGCCATTAGCATAGTCTACTTCTGTATCAATATGTAGTCATTACACTCTCCTCAACTCTCTCCACCCCCCAAGATTCCGCTTCTGTACAAACTTTTGTTTGCTATTTCCTGAGTCAAACTAGGCTCTGAGTAACAGCAGAAAGCCACCTGCAATAGCAAAGCCTGCTCCATGAAATGAAAAGAAAATAACAGCGGTTGAAAAAGTATGTTTGACTGGAATAATTGCTAGTCTTGATGCGACTTGCAGACTCCAAATTGGATTTATGGATTTGGATTAAGGCATAGTAGGGGATGTTTGCTTTCTAACATGTATGTGCACTAATAATGTTGACATTCAGCGATAAAGTTCCCATAATATTCTTTTTGATGTCTGACCTCAAGGGCAAGGTTACCCACCTGGGAGATGTGTATATCCTGAAGGTTCAGCAACACACTTTACTAGTGGGTTAGGATTTCAAGTGGTGGGGGAAGTGGGGGGTGTTGATGGGCAGGAATGGGAGTACTTGGTTCTCTCTTCTCCATGTAGCATCAAGAGTTGGTTGTCTGGGTTTTATCAACCTACAATTTTCTCAATCGGTGTGTGTGTGTGGTTTTTTTTGTCGAGTCTTGGTAACAAACAATGGTCGTTACAAAGCGGATTATCTGCTTTCTAATAAAGTTACCCTTACCTAACACGAATATAGTCGATAAGTATTCAAAAAGTATTCAAAGATTTCCTTAGTATTCAGAAAATTTACCATATAATACACAGTACAAAATAAGTATTCCAAAACTAATACGAATAACTATAAGCCTTCGTCAGAGCCAAAATATGTAAATGAGTGAAGTATTCGAATACCTGTTAGGTATTCAAATAGGTATTCGAATAGGTATTCGAGTAGATTTGGAATAGCTATTTGAATACTTAGCTCATTTACATATGGGTGTGGGGAAGTAGGGGGGGTTAAATGCCACCCTGAATATTTAAAATATGCAAAATTCTTAAAACCACAGAAAGATCAAATGTAAGAGAGGATTAAGATGTCTTACTTTACTTTTCATATAGCAGAAGGGACAGAGGTGATCAGGCTAATTAGCCATGTGAAGTTGCACCTCTTTGGGCATGGGTTGGAGGGGGAGAAATACACCAAGGGTTTCGTACAGAAATATTGCATAATATTGCCTTCACCTGGTGGTAATTAGAATTGAATGAAAAGTGTAGTACGTTAAATGCTACTTCACAAAATTGATTGATCTTTTAGCTTTTAGTTCAGGCTTCGTCTCTGAAATGCTCTCTCAACCGATTCTCCATTCAGTGATAAAAGGACATCTGGATTCAACTTTAAGTCTCTGCTTGTTTGTTTGTTTCTGTCCTCTCTAAATATGAAAGTCTCAATATCTGTCCCATCGATGTTTTGCCATGCCAAGCATCATATATTTAAGGACTAATTGCACCCATTTTGACGGTGCTGAAGTAAAACTCATTAAAGTGTTTTTAGGGAACTATCCAGTAGCTACTTGACCCGACTGTCAACTTATTTTCTATGGTTTCAATTTTTTCTTTAAATCCATTGGGATATGGGTATTTTGAGTTTTTCATATGACGTAAACACAAACAAAAATGTTGGTCATGAATAGCACACAGCCTCTGTTTTTACTTACATTTCAAAACTGAGTAAATTGGTTGGTTTTATAACTTGCCTCGTAGTTGTGTTCTGATGAATATCCTTCATTGTTTGTACTTTCTTTCATGTGATATTTAGGTATAAAGCCCCATTATGCCTTCCATTATAAACACGAACAAACTGTTCCCTAACCCTATTTTGGTACCATTGTGTAGTTAATAAGCAGACAATCTTGTAGGTGCATTGTTTGCCAAATATTTTTGGCCGAATCTCAGAGAACGAGCGAGAATAGAAACCTCCAAAACATTATTATTCAGACCGTCCAGATGGAATGCATAGTGGGACTTAAACATCAAAGGACAAGATGTACAGTGACCTTTGAGTTAATGTTATATATTCTTTGATGGTATGATATTCCTTTTATTACCCTTATATTTCTTACATCATGGTGAAGCATGTAAAACCTACCTTTATAATCCCCCACCGATTTCATACACAGTGTATCAAAGACTGGAACAGTATGATCTATCTCTTTTAACTGTTTCCATTCATTTAGAAGATAGTACAGTATTCAAATGGTGGCCTTTACTGTAGAGTTGTTTACTCTGTTGTTCACTCTGATAGTTGAGTATAATTAAGTGACATAATATATGCTGCAAGACACTTGGGGCGATATTTTATGAAGGAAGTACGTTCCTTTGTAGCTACTTGTTCTGTTTGCTATATGATCTAACTGTTAACAATGAATTATTTGACAACCTGTAGGCTTTATTTTCACACTCAAATGAGTACTTATTAATGATTACCCACATTGTTGATTATTATAGATGTGATTGAACACACAATATCACAACCTAATTAAAAGGCTTGTATTAGTATACATCTCTCTCCAGAGGCTCCAGTTCACTGTACTTTCATCAAGGGATGTCATTTTCTTATCATGTTTTCAGTTTTAGTACTCTTATCTTTTATGTTACTGTTTAATTATCATTCAATTATGGTGTGTATGTATGCTGTTGATAAATAAAAAGGATTCCAGCTTCCACGGAGTGGTAAAATAAATGGCTGTCCTTTGAGTTTCTTATAAAGCTAAGATTTATATCAAAGCTGTAACATTATGTAAATGTGGTTTTCTGTTTCTTAATCTTGGCGTCCAATTGCACTACACATCCAACAAGTGCAGATACCCCCCCCCCCCACTCCAAAGATAAGAATGGGGTTACACGGCCCTTGTAATAATAATAATGAGCAGTTATTTTTACAAAGCTTAACCAAACACAAATGTGGGAGACGCCCGCACAGGCGTATGGATCACAACTTACACTACGAGTGGCTTCCAATTCAATATTTTATATAAAATTTAGAAACTCATTTCAGATGGGAAAACTGTAGACTGCTCTTGGATGATAAACCCACCTTACATAGAACCTCCTGATTGCCAAACCTCATTGCTTCAAATGTCATTGCCTTTATCCACTCGATCACAGCAGAGGGAGGAGGGGGGGCACCTAAGATACAGTTACAGCAACTTAAGTAGATATAACTATTGATTCTATTAAAATTTAGCAAACCTCTACTTTACCCAACCTCTACTTCAAAACATGCATAAGGAACAGATGCTCTAGAACTCTGCACAAAAAGGTAAGACTGTACTTTAAGAACAAAACCTCTACATGGATCACAGAAACAGTGAATTTCATTTAATACCTTCATTTATATTGGAGAATGTGTTAAAAATTCAGACAATTTATCTAAAAAATCTCAAATGTGACATTTTATCACAAAATTCAAGCAGTTTTTGCCAAAATTTGTATATGAAAATGTTAATGCAGCTAGCTAAACAATTTTAGGCTGACATTTTTATGTCTAGATTCGCCCCAAGAATCCCCCTCAAAAAGTGTAAATTATTATCTTTAGAATGTCTGTCCCATGGATACGCCAGACCTACACCCTCGCGCCCCCCCCCCCCCCGGGTGATCATGACAGTAGGCCTACTGTCCCGCCTAGGTCTAATGCCAGACCAACTCAATCTTGACCAACATGTTTAATGACCTTAGGCCTATGTTATGAGACCATTTGAATTGTTTCGTTGTAAATGTAATGATTTCAAATGGATATGCATCTAGCATGTCATTGCTAGTTTTTTTTTTTTTTTTCAATTAATACGTTGATATATTATGCGGTGTTTGTCCCACATGGCTTGCCATAGACGCACACGGTCGTGGTCAAAGGGCAACGGAGCGCGAATTATGATCTGTATATAAAGCTCACGAAAGGTTACACGAGCAGTGCAGTTCGCTTCCTGGCAGCCGTTGGCTAACAATTCATACGTAATTGTAATTTGTAGCCTATTCTGTATGGGGGGTAACTGCCAAAGAATGTGAATGGCAGATATATTCGCCAGCTCGAAGGTTGTGTATTAGTTTTGTGGAGCAAGTTAGTACTTGACATTGTTTGAGTCAGCGAGCGTGAGAAATTACGCTAGCCTATCATATAATAGTATCGCTTAGGCCTAACGATAGGCTAGCTCACGTAGGCACTGGCGTCTATACTAGTTGGAATGCTAATCTAGGCCTAATATGATATTCACTAGACAATTAACGTAAGTAAAGTAGGTCACTTTATATCTTCCGACAAAATACTAGACCTAGCTGGTTGGGCCTAATTACTTTTCTGGTTAAGGCTAGTAGTTAGGCTAGGCCTAACTTAATTAGCCTAGGCCTAGATGTCTTTAAATTCCTACCAGAGTAGCCTACCATAGCCTAGGCTATGCCATCTAGCACTTAACACTAACAGTAACACATCCTCAAGAAACTAACTCGCAGCCGGACAAATAAGCTTAGGATGAAAGCTCTCTCTCTTTCCTTTTTTTTCCATCATGACAGGCAAGGCCGTTGGTTTCTTCTCCAACTTTCAAGAATGAAAACAATAGTTTCCTCCCTGAAATTATTTTTAGGGGTTGAAACCAACGTTTTTCAGGCAGGCATGGGGTAATCAGTAATCATAATCGATTACAATCGATTACCATTTTTGAAGTAATCGTAATCGATTACTTTTGTGAAAATTACAAAGTAATCTTAATCGTAATCAATTACAAGGGCAAAGTATATAATCGTATTACATTTAAAATTACAGTGAAATTTGAATGAGAAGGGCAAAATTAGTAGAAATGATTAAAACTAATTCTTACGATTGGCTTTTAATGTGACCAAAGAAGTGTTCCTGCATCTAGAATTCTCTAGCACAATAAACATAAATTACTGGGGATTTGATCGCCATATTCAAGGATTTTTATCACCTGAATTATTCTGTTCAATAAGAAATCACTGCAAATTAGGTATTTTGGTGGATCAGAATTTGCTTTACCAGAGTTGACCACTTTTTGATGGAAATAATTTACTTTTACTTTGGCCTTCCATGTCCCATGTACTGTGGAATGCCCCATTTCAAAGCTGTTTAGTTTTATTTTGGTGTTATAATGTAAAAGAGTTTTTAGTTTTGCTGCTATGCAGAAATTATTAGTTTACAAAATATAGTGTTGCATGAAAATCTTCATTTGTTTTACTTTAGTATTTGTCTGTTTACTCTTTGTCTGTTTAAATTGTATTTTTTACTGGACTTATGGGTTACACATCTGAAACGTGTTAAGGCATAAATGTGTAATGCCTGGTAGGAATTGTAGATATATTTCCACAATTTTGTCCGTATGTACTGTAAATGCCCTTCCTTTCCCCTATTTCATTGCCCTATTTCATTGCCCTATTTCCCGGCAGAGAGTTATATTAAACAGATATGCAGAGGATTGTGCAAGTAACCACAATGTAATCAGTATTGTAATCACGAATACATTACAATGTAATCATATCGATTACTTCAACTTTAGGCTGTAATCGTAATCATAATCATACATTCTCAAGTAATCGTAATCGTAATCGATTCAGATGTAATCGCCCCAAGCCTGTTTTCAGGGGAGGAAAGAAAGACGGCTTGGCTGTGGAAAGAATTAATTTAGGTAGTGAAGCAACTGTACGTAGTAAATGTGTCTTGTGATTTAGGACAGTTTGGTGAAAGAAAGGAACATATTTCAAAGAGACACTTGTACTTGTAGTAATTGAAGAAACTGGTAAATAGGAGAACAAGGAGAGGAACCAAGGAGGGCATACCTACTGTATAGGCTAAATTGTCTATGTTATTTCATTCTCACAATGAATGCCATACAAGCAAACAACCCATTACCACTATGAATTCCACGCATGTAAATTACCCCATGTTGGCATACAATCCTATGCAAACAATCCGGCCTATTCACAAACATTTTTTATCTTCCAATCACTGAACAGTTACACAAGGAAGATATACCTGGTCACATTTTCTATTTTCATACTATCACAACTTTCTTTAGCTTACTCTACAAGAATATGCAGTCAGAGCCTACAGAACAACAGTCTCCTCCCTTGAAAATCGTATGTTAGTTTCCTTAAACATGTTATTTTTCACCCTTAACTTTACCTTTCTCCCTTTAAATCTTTTCTTACAGTTATTCCACTTACAACATCTATTCTTTCCATATAGCCTAGCCAATATGCCTCCCATGTAAAACCTTAGTTAACTCCCCTGGAAATGTTAGTTTCCAGTGAAATCTCCCCTATGATGTAGGGGAGGTAAGTTACTCAACTTTTAAGTGGGAGGAAAATAACGTTGTTAGGGAAGGGAACAAATGGCCCCAGGCTAGGCCTATCACCAAATGAAAATGGGAAACCTAGGCTAGCCTACCAAAGCGAAGGCTAGATAGAAATGAGGACGAACTAGCCTACTGTATCCTAGGCTTCTTATACAAGCAACGGTACTTTGTAAAATGAAATTCTCAAGCAATTAGGCCTAGCTCTGTGGTCTAATTGATGTTAGTGATGGTTCAAGTATGGAGAAAACTCCATGAAAGCTGATGTTACCTAGCATAGGCAACTAAATTGATATACAGTACATGTATTAATTTGATCAACTAGCATAATTTTGACCTGAAGCTAGGCTTAACAGTATTGGTCCAACTCTCGGCATATCAGATCATAGCCTTCTTTTGATGCCTAAGGCATGATTTTATGGTCTGCAGAACTGTTTCACTGAAACTTTGATTATTATTAAACCGAATTCAAACTTTGCTAAGTCAACCTCTCATTGTTGAGTAATTGTCTTTAATTTGGTTTTTAATTTGAAAACATTGATTGAAAGTTGTGAGGAACACAACTCATGGTAAACACATATTAAGAGTATTGAGAGATAAGTACAAGATATAGTATCTCTGTCCTTGTTGATATAGAATATTATTACACAGGTGCTGGAAGTCATGGAAGCACATGAGGGTTTACCATGAACATACTAATATGTTGTTGGTACTTGTGTATTGGCTTAAAAGCCAGTTTTCATCTTTGCTAAGTGTACATGTTGTAGCTTAAGTGTCGGTCCTTATTTCACTTGTCAAGTTTCTCGTTTCAAGAATGATGCTTATTTCAGACATTTTTCAATTTTCCAGTTCCTCATGAATGTGCTTGCTAGGTTTGTTTAAACTAGTACATGCTCTCCAAATTGTTTGGCTGATGAAATGTTCTCAAATTGTGTTGAATTCATTCCTTTCAATCAGCTTGACCATTATAGTGAACAATATACATCAAAGGAAGTTTTGGCATTTTACGAAGTACTCCATAGGTTTGATAGCAATGTCTAGTAAGGTTCATTAAAGAGTCATATTGCAAGTATTAAAAATAAACAGGCACTTAGTAACAAAAAGAGGTACAGTTTATTCATGTTTGTAAACATTCATCAAAAAGGTATCTGCATACGCAAACTGGAAGATATCTTATGTAAAACTACTTTAAAAAAAAAAAACTAAAATTTATTTCACACCAAAGGTATATATATACTGTACATATTGCTTTGATATTTGTCTTTACAGCATTGCATTGGCCACACTGATTCACAAGGAGACTCCATGAACTGTGACTGTAACATCCTGCTGGAGGTCTGAGACATTGAAGATTCTGTAATGCTTCCGTTTGGGTATGCAGTTTATATAAATATTTAAGCTCTGGTATTTGTTACGTTTATTTCTGCCATTAAACCACAATCATATACATTTGTTTATACATAGTTATATCAATGAGGCAGCAGTCAGGGTTGTTTAGGTAGTCAGGGGGAGGGAGGGGAGGAAGGGAGGAGTGTATAAAAATGAGTCTAGTTGCAATGTCTATCTGCTTTCCAATATATTAAATCTTCTTATCTTTTACAATACTGTCTCAGGTGAAAGAAGAAGATGAAGAAAATTGAAGGAAAATTGTGAGTCTTGGATGTCTGTAATGAAGCTGGATCAGGTTTAGAACAAGTGGTTGAAAGATCATAAACTCCACCAAATACAAGAAGATCCTTCAAGCCTGTCCTCTACAGAGAGATCTGGAAGTATTATCTGGAGGTGATTTAACAGAAATTGGAGAAAAATTAAGATTCAAGGAAAACATCAGTGTGAGCCAGTATCATGAACATCAGTCTTGTCCTCTCAACAGTTGATTGTTGTCAAGATCATTTCTAAATGTATGAGACACAGTGCCTTAGCCTGCTGGAACCAGTCGGTATTTGGTGTGGTCTGTTTTTGTGCTAACTGTACGAGACACAGTGCCTTAGCCTATTGAAAAAGGTAATTGTTGTGGTGTGTTTTTGTGCTAATTGTATGAGACACGGTGCCTTAGCCTGTTGGAACCAGTTGGTATTTGGTGTTGTCTGTTTTTGTGCTAAGTGTACAAGACACAGTGCCTTCGCCTGTTGGAACCAGTCGGTATTTGATGTTGTTTTTTTGTGCTATTCTTACAGAAAGGCTGAACATGTTCCATGATATAGTTTGTACAGAGTGACACATTCCACTCATTCCAAGCAACCATGACAACATCAAAATGAAGCTAATTGGTTTCTTAGTTTATTGGCATGAGATGCTAATTAATGTAGTCTGTTTTTGTGCTAAATTATTGAGACAAGGTGCCTTAGTTGATTGGTATTAGTTTTTAATTAGAAATGTAGGAGACATTTTTGTGCTAAATGTATAAGACCTCAGCCTTAGCCTATTGGAACCAGTCGGTAATTGGTGTGGTGTGTTTGTATTAAATTGATAAGTTCTGCCTTAGTTTATTGATATGAGTTGCTAATTAGTGTGGTCTGTTTTGTGCTAAATTAATGAAACCTGTTGCCTTAGTTTGTTGGAATGAATTTGTAATAAGTATTTTGGTTGTCTAAAATTAATAAGACATTGTACCTTGTTTGATGGAACGAGTTGGTATTTAGTGAGGTCTTTTTTGAGAGTTGTTCAAACCAGTGTCCAATAACTTTGATCTGACCATAAAATTTCATTTCTTTCACAAATTGCCCCTCTAGAAGAGTATACATGTTTTGTCTCACGGCTGACAGTTTGGTTTTTAACAGGGTTTGACTTCTTTACTTTTGCTGTTACTTTGAAGAAAAGTGACTAATTTGTTTTGTATTCCTCTCCTTTCATCAGAGATCTGTGGCCTATATTGCTCAACAAGCTTGGATCCAAAATGATACTGTGAGAGAAAACGTTCTGTTTGGTAAAGATCTCAACTCCACCAAATACGAGAAGATCCTTCAAGCTTGTCCTCTACAGAGATATCTGGAAGTGTTATCTGGAGGTGATTTAACAGAAATTGGAGAAAAATTAAGTTTCAAGGGAAACATCAGTGTAAGCCAGTATCATGAACATCAGTCTTGTCCTCTCAACAGTTGCTTGTCAAGATCAGTGCTAAATGTACGAGACACGGTGCCTTAGCCTGTTGGAACCAGTCGGTACTTTGGTGTGGTCTGTTTCGTGATAAATTAAAGAGACATTGTGCCTTAGTTTGGTGGAATGAGTAGCTAATTAGTGTGGTCTGTTTGTGCTAAATTGAAGAGGAGTACTGTGATAATTTGTTGGTAGTTAGTGTGGTGTGTTTGTATTAAATTTATAAGTTTTGCCTTAGTTTATTGAAATGATTTGCTAACTAGTGTGGTCTGTTTTGTGCTAAATTAATGAGACCTGGTGCCTTAGTTTGTTGGAATCATTTTGTAATTAGTAATTTGGTTGTCTTAAATTGATGGTTGTTGCCATAGATTGTTGGAAAGAGTTGCCAATTAGTGTGGTTTGGGTTGTGGTAAATTAAAAAGACAGTTGATTGTTGTCAAGATCAGAGAACTCAAAGATGAGCTGATTTGATGGAAAAACACCAGCTAAGCTGGAAAGCTGCAATATACAGTCAAGGTTAGTCATAAGAAAGAAAGGTTCATAAATATGTAATATATACTTAATTATGTTTCCACCAGTAAAGTTTCAATCACAGCCTAATATTTGTTGAAATTAGTTGCTAATTAGTGTTTAATGTTTTGTGCTAAATGTACGAGACTTACTTTGAAGAAACCTGGCTAATTTCTTTTGCATTCCTCTCCTTTCCTTAGGGTTCTGTGGATTATGTTGGTCAACAGTTAGCTTTTTGACATAGCGCCACCCCATCATCCTTCACTCTATGACTTACTCGCCATTTACAAAACGTATGCGTCCTTGGATACCAACACAACGCTGCCGAGTACACTTTCGATTCATAGTGTGTCTCTTCAAAAGGAGTTCCTATTCTTTCCGTCCGCCGTCTTAGGCTGGAGACTATTTCTTTCTGGTAAGTGAAGTTTATGATCAATTTCATTGTATAGAAGCCATTTAAAACCCATAAGGAGGGGCTGTTTTGCCAATATGACAACCCCTTACCCACCTATAACCGCCCCCCTAGTCAAAAACCTAAACCTCTCTGATTTTGACATAGACATTAATGACTGGATCCCTGTACAAAAATAGCAGAAAAAGACAACGTCCAATCTACGTTGAAATAAACCCATCTCCTAACTCCAAACCAACCACCAAAAAGTCCGCTCAAACAATCATTGTATCAGGAATCTTACCAGAACTATCAAAAAACCCAATAAACACTTGCTAAACTAATCAATGAAGAAAAACCAAATGCCATGATCTCAAATATAAACCGTCTTCGTAGTAATGACATCCTAATCACCCCCATGACCCTAAATCTGCAAATATCCTCCTGAAACCATGGACTCAAAAGACTAAAGTAGGCAACCCCAAACCAAGAATCCCCAAAAAAGTATGACAAAGAAACTTCTCCGTAGTAGCCTTTGGCATAAACCCTGAAATTCAAATCAAAGATATTGAACAAGAACTCAAAGACCAAGAATACACCCCAATACAAACCTAAAAGACTCATTAGTCATGCCACAAACAATACAACTTGGAAAGTAAAAATGACGTTTGAAGAACAAGAGCCTCAATAATCCCTAATCAAACAAGGTTTCTACTTAGGATACTCTAAACACAAAACAGAAGAATACCACGAACCCCCCCCAAATCACTCAATGTTTCAAATGTCAACTTTTTGGACACACCCACCATTCTTGCAAAAATCAAGCCAGATGTCTCAGATGTGGCAAAAACCACAGAGTTAAAGACTGTCCCAAACCAAAAGAAAACCCAAAATGTGCCAATTGCTCAGGGACTCATGTCGCCCTTTACAAAGGATGCCCAAAATTTAAAGAAGCTAAAACTGAAAATAATAACAAACAACAAGAACAAAGAACCTATGCGAATGTAACCAATTTTACCCCTAAAATTGAAATAACAAATAAAATCGTCACTGAAAAAAAACTTAATATCGCAACCTTTGTAATTGAATTAGTACAATACACCTTCCAAAAAGCCAACATTAATATTAAATCTGACGACCTTGCCAGTTACGCCACCGTGTTAGCACTAAAACACCTTAACTTAACTAAACTTAAATATCCCAGAAACTGTAATTATGGAACGTCTCCACCATCCTTCAATATTTAGCCCTCCTCAATCACCTACATGACAAGCACACTCCCTCCTTCGGTCAAGTTCCTCCACCTAAACATCAACAGTATCCTTCCAAAATTAAGCCTCCTACTTACTATATTCGCCAACCACTCCCAGATATCATTTCGTTAAACGAAACTAAACTAAATAAAAATTCCCACCTTAGCATCCCTGGTTACCAAACTTTCAGACATGATATCTCTCCCTCTATGGGAGGAGTACTTATTGCTGACAAAAACAACCTCAAAGCCACCCTCCTCCCAAACAAACCCAAGCAATTGAAATTGTTCTCGAAAGAGACAAACCTCTCCACATTATTAGCTATTATAGTCCCCAAATGAGCCCATATCCACAATCAAAAAAAGTTCTAATAAAAATACAATACTACTAGGAGATTTAAATGCCCACCACATCATTTTTGGTAGCACCAAAATATCTGAAAAAGGCATATCCCTCTTAGAAATATGTGATAAACACAACTTAACAATAATTAACCAAAATACCAAAACTAGGATAAACCCAATAAACAATAATACTGAACTACTTGACTACGCCATAACCTCAAACCACCTTGCAACTAAAACTCATTCGATTCAAATCCTAGAAGATGACCTAATCAGTGACCATTTTCCACTCCTTCTTGAGCTAGACATAAACCTCAGTCGCATCCAAAATAACGAATTAACGTATAATTACAATAAAACAGACTGGACATCATTTAAAAAGGGATCATAACAAACAACACTATTGCCAATTACCACAACAACAAGCTAAATTACATCGGCATATATTGTGACAGCATTGCCCAACATATCTTTAATACCTTCAAACAACACTGCCCATTAAAAACAGAACAGAAATCCCAAACTAAATAGGAATATTCTAACACTAAATAACTCAGACGTTGCCTACATAGAACCTATGTGATCTCCCCAGATCCAACTCTAAAAACCTAAATTAACCAACCTAAAAAACAAATAAATAGACAAATATCGGCGGTCGACCAAAACCGAATCCAAAACAAATGCGATTCAATCATTAATGACAAAAACCCAAAACACTTTTGGAAAAATTAAAAAAATATCATAAACCCATTACAACCCAAACACAGGTAATACAGACCAATGCCTTAGAGATAAAGTAGGTAACCTCATCACAAAATTTTAAGACCAAATAAAGCTTAGTGAATCATACTTGAAAACTATATTCAATATCTTAGATGGCCCTCCATACGATAACAGATTCCAACACAAAATAGACCGTACAATTATCTGTAATGCAACCAGCTTTATCCCCAACTTCTAAGGATGTCTCAACAAAAACATCCATCTACTCAAAGAAATAGATATAAATGATTGGTATAGTGCCACTGAATATGCAAAAATTCCTCCTCCTCTGGTCTTGACAACATAAATGACCTAATGCTAAAAGATTCCCCTCAGTCGGCCTCCGATATTCATTAACTCTCATATTTTCCCATTATTTAACAAACTCCTTAGACTGGGTCATTTCCCAACCCTGTGGAAATCCGCCAACATGATTTTAATACCGAAACTAAGTAAAGACACAACAAAATTCAAAACTATCAACCAATTAGTCTCCTACCAGCCTTAGGTAAGATTTTCGAAAGAATTATAGATAACAGCACCAGAAACCACCTTGAGCAAATTAATCACTTTTCCCGTATCAATCAGGCTAATTCCGCGCACACAAATCTACAATAAACCAACTTTCCACCTTTCCAAAGAAATTCGCATCGGCTTCATAAAAAAACATGATACCACTGCCCTCTTCCTTGATGCCGAAAAGGCGTTCGACAAAACTTGGCACAACGGCATAAGAATTTAACTACTTAACTTTAATCTCCCCTCCAATTACACCAGACTTCTTTCCTCTTTCTTTAGTGAGCGCAATGCCAAAATATGCTACAAAAACCAACAATCAAAACCAATTCCACTTGGTGCAGGTACTCCACAGGGCGCTGTTCTCAGCCCCCTCCCCTGCACCCTATTTGTTAATGATTTGAACATCCCCCGTCTATCTGAATGCAACTATAGTCAGTACACTGACGACATAGCCATTTGGAGCACCAGTAAAAATATCTATATGACGGAACTAAATATTAAAAGAGCAATTTCACATCTCAAAAATTGGTGCTCGATGTGGAGAACAAAAATATATCCCTCAAAATCTAACCTAGCCAATTTCTCCATAATAAACTCAAAATACCATAACCATATTTCCAAAATTAATCTTTTCAACACCTCAATCACTGCTACTCCTAATGCAACCATCCTTGGTACCACTTTCGATAGCAAATTATGGTTTAATCTACTTTGTAACAGAACTGCAGGACGCTGCTGGTTCCAACTTAAATCCATTCAAATCCTCTCACACAAATATAACTTCCCTCCGAAAACAATTATCCAAATCTATAAATCCAAAGTAAAACCGATTCTCAGTTACGGGAGAATCTCCCTGCTTACCATCTCTAATCCCAATAAACAAATTTTAAACAGAATCCACACCACAGCTTATCGACTCGCACTCAAAATCCCTACCTATATTGCTACTTTGTACGTTCTCCGTGCAGGAAACACAAAATCTACTTTTACCCGACTTGAAGAATTCAACACCAAGTTATACAAAAACAACCTCGAGAACGACCCTTTGATTGAAGACCTCCCCCTGAAATACAAAGTCGCAACAACTCACTACCCAAAAACCAAACCCTTTCTGTATTCACAATTGTTACTACTTAAAGTCTCATTCCATTAAAAAAATCCTTTCCTAAATGGGTCTAGGCCCAAGTATACTTATAAATACAGATTATATTGTTACCAAACAATAGAAACCACACAATAGAAACCACTCCGTCTCCACAATTCTCAGTACTTAAAAAATTCCTCTCCTTTAGAAATCCCTCCCTAATTGACTCTTCGACTCTGACCTCGGGTATGATTATGGCTATCCTGTCCTATGTGAATATATAAGACTTTATTTACCAGCAATTCCCTGACTGAACATAGACAACCTCTCCAAGAAAAAAAAAATGTCTATTCTATAAAAACAAACTTATTATCCTCCGTAGGACCTCTCGCCAGGTCGACCAGGGGTTAAACTCCTTTTGTTTTGATATCAACAACAACAAAAACAAAACTTTTACTCGAATTAAAAAAAAAGGTAACTAATTTCATTTATTTCATTTCATTTATTGGTTTTTGTTCTATTTTAACATAAGTATGACATATGACATAGAAAGAGATAAGAAACAAAACTTGTGAAAGGAAGTGTACTAGAAAACCCTATAGGGCTTGTCGGGTAGTGACACTCCCTAAAAACTTAATGTGGATGACATCATGATTAGATTTTGGTTTCATTTAATCAATAGGTGGAGGTAGAGGAATTGGAGACTCTTGCACAAGATATCAACGGCTTGAAGTACTCTGCTCAGGTGGCCTCCATTCTAGGTATGTACTTAATATAATAATAATCATAATAATATTCAATTTACTGTGTTTGGAAAGAAACTTTTTGCTGCTTTGGATGAAGATTAAGGATTCTTGTTTTTCAACAGGCAAAATGCAAGATGGACTATATATGAAAGGATGAATACCAAAAATTAAGAAAAGAAATTGGGTGGGGGGAGGGGAATCAGGCAGAGACCATCATGTTACTACCCTGTTAATTTTGTGTAGGACCCTGGCTAATTTAAAAGGAAGAAATCCCTTTAGTACCCTTGAGTTTCTGAAAGGGTTCTTCTTTGGGATAACGGTGGAGAGACATATCGATGTTCTCTTTTGGGTCTGATCGTCAGGAAAATGCAGATTAAACTGCCGTGTCCATTTGGAACCTGGGAATTGAACCCTGCTACTGGAACAAATGTATTCCATCAGAGCATAGACAATGATTCAGAGAAATATGGCCTTTATATTAATAATCTGTTGTTTTCTTTCCCAAATTTTTCTCTTTGGTTAAACAATGAGTGAAAAGATTCATTCGGTTGGAAGCAGCACCGTCCCTTTTCACACCTTTTTTTTTTGGGGGGGGGGAGGAAGAGACCTATTAGCCCTTAGGGCCGTGGTTTTCAACCTTGGGCTCGCGGGCCCAAATGGGCCCGCGAAGCCGATTTTGTGGGCTCGCGAGCATTGCCCCAGTAATGATTAAAAATTGTGGCATTTTTGGGGGCTGGTGGCGAAGGCACATGATGATGTTTCTTAGGAAGCCTCTTCGATGAAACCTTGTACAACGGGTAAAATTTACTCAACCCTAACCCTATAAGACTAGTATAAGAGAATTCGGTGACTCCCACCAACCACTGCACACTACGTATTTACCAAGGTTATGATGTGTGGAAGCCTTGCTTTGTACCATTGCCTTGTACCATTGAGGGTTGCAAGAAATCTTTGAGATAGGCTCTAATTGGGAAGTACCTGTCATCTGATCACGGAGGAACATACATAGCTCTGATTGAGTCCCCGGGTCACTTGTGTCAAGAATACACTAATAAACGCTGTGAAATTGATTTTATGAAGTTGATAACTTTGCAGGGTAGGGTATGGGCTCGCGAGGACGGCTCGGAAGACGAATTGGGCTCGTGATCGAAAAAAGGTTGAAAACCAAGGCCTTAGGGTCTGAAAATATTACAATAGGATTATTGTGGTGGACAGGACAGACAACAGTTATTTTTGCTTGTAGCTGAATGTATGATGTCCAGGGATCACAAGGAAGTATCAAAAGCCCGATCAAAACTGCCGTTTTTTGTACTATCGAAATTTGTCAGAATAAAGAAATTGAAAGCCAAAATATAAAGAGTTTATATGGCCTTGTAGACTGCGATTGAACCAGTCTCTGTCATCTACAAATAATAAAAAGTGGGTATCCATTTCTGTTTGTGACAGCAATAACAAAAAAATAACTGCACATTAACAAGTTTTTGTAAACTTTCTCTATTCAGGGATTCGAATCCCAAATTCCACTCGAATATACCCCCCCTACTTATGAACTGTCACGTAGCTCAAGGTGACAAACTTACTACAAAGATGAGAATAGGCCTTAGGTGGTTCCTAATTCAATGACGTTTCTCACAGTTAATTGAACTGACTTCCCCCACCCTCCAGATTATCCTCACCCATAGAAAATACCCTCCACCCAAGAATACTTTAAAAAAAAACCATGGCTTACCAAGAACCTCTCTGCGTTTATTGTTCAGATTCCAATGAACCTTCCATCAGCAAAGGAATGGCGCAACTCGGTCTGAAGGACAATCGACCGCTGACGCAATGGCATGACTGGTACGACGCCAACTAGCCGGACCTGGCCGCCAAGCCCAACTTCACCACATTTCCACTGGACTTTAAGCCGTCACCGTGCAAACCGCTCTTCTTTGACATAGCTCTGAACCATATAGAGTTACCCTCCTTGGACAAGAAACTGGAACAGAATAAATCGTCCCCGCAGTGGGGTCTGGGTGGGTTCCTGCGTGGATGGTGGAGCGGGGGTGAAAAGTAACTCTCGATTTGCCACGGTGTCGGAAAAAGGATTTCGGAAAAAAGGTCTTTTGTATACATAAGCCGGTAGTATTTGGGAGGGCTCTCACTCTTCTCCTGTATGATGTAATCATCTTTTATTTAAGTTTTTATTTGCACCTTGTTGCGATGCAAACACAAAGATGGGGGAAGGCCAAAAAGAATAACACTCACTTTTCTAACGTGGCTTGGCAAACAAAATTTGAAGAATATTCAAAATGGGAATTGGAAGTTTATATATTTTGGATTTGGTGTTTGTGTGTTTATCTTGTTTATAGAAAAAGAAGAAAAAAACAGCATCTTTATTTGATGGGGCTATAAAGTTTTAAAAATGGGTTTCAGGTGTTGATTTCTTGGTCTACAAACATTGTGGTGCTTGACTGACTGACACTTTATGGGGGGATGTTAAGGTGACTGAATTTGATATTGGCAGGAGTTATGGATGATAGTTGGAAGGACCAGGGGTGGGGGGGGGGGGGTGGTGAGGCGAAGGATAGAGAAGGAGAAATGAAAGTATTGAAAGTGAAGAGGGAGAATCTTTGAATTGAATTTTCAGTTTGCAGCAGCACAGGTTTACTGCATGAAAAGGCTATATTTAAAGAAACTTTCAATAATGCACTCTTCGTGTATATAATTTGGGGTGTGGTAGTCGGAGCGGGGGGGGGGGGGTGTGATTGAGACAGCAATGAAAGGGAGCAACCTTTCCACATATATGTTCTTTGTGCTATGGTAGTATCGTTTCCTTTTTCAAACTGGAGGGCAAAAAATGTAAAAATTAAGTTATCTAAAATTAATTCAAAATCAGGTTTAGTTAATAAATGAAAGTTAAAGAAAATTTTATTGATGGTAGCGGGGGTGCCATGGTATTGTAAACTGAATAATCAATCAGCCATGGAAGGCCAACTCCTTTTTGTTGGGAACTTGTCGTCAAGCAAACCTATGGATTCAAGCCCTGTCTGGCTAAAGTAAGATGGGGATATTATTTTTAGCTAGGAGAAATCAATTCTTTTTCCCCTCATGTTGAAATGGTCTACCAAATGTTTAAAAAAAAAGTGTCCAAAAAGAATGTACTGGTGTGAATTGGATAGCCACCTGGTGTGAAGTAAAAAGGCCATAGGCTTATCCCATATGTACATGTGACTGCTTAGTATCATTAAATAACTGCCCTCCAGGCTGATATTATAAATAATAGAAACATTATAGAAAATAACTGTCTGTTGTCACCCAACCATCTCAATAGTAGATGCAGGTATCACTAAGAATGTTTATGAAATATGTATTGCATGTTTTGATTAGTATTTGCATAATAATTTGATGAGGGATAACCTGTTTCTGGAGAGGTAGTTGAAGGGTATTTACTGTGGTGGGAGGGATGAAGGTATATCCTGTCCATGAACTGATTTTATCATTAAAAAAAAGAAGTTATTTCAAAGTAGCACTCTCTTTTTTTTTTCTTTTCTTTTCTTTTCTTTTCTTTGACATGAGTATTGTAAAAGGAAAAGCAGAGGTTGAGTTTGAGCCAGGGACCTTGAGATGCAAAAGCAAAAGCCTTTACCAGTAGACCATTAGGTGGGTCTCTGGTTTCTAAAGCTTTACAAATATTTAAAGATCCTGCTGTTTGGACTTTTTTGACGTTTTAATAAAACATTTTACAAAACAGTTTCTCCACTACTCCTCCCCTCGACTACCGATTAGCTAGTCAGGGGGGAGGGGTGGCGGCTGACTCCACTTGTCTGCGCGTGAACCTTGTCAGGGTGGGGGGGGGCGGCGAGCTCCACTTGTCCGCGCCTTTACCTTGTCAGGGAGGGGGGTGGCGACATCAACTTGTCCACACCTTCACCCCCTCTCACCTTCTCACCTCGGTACTCACCTTACCCACCTGTCAGGGGGAGGGGGCCGCCCACCTTCGGGATTCACCTTACCCACCTGTCAGAACTCCTTTTGCAAATTCTCACCTGGGACTTGAACCGATGCAATCCAAACCAATCGCTTACTGAAAGATGGAATAACCAATTACACCATTTCGGTTCCCGATGGAGAAACTTCGTTTCTTATATTTATACTTCCACTCCCTCCAGAGGGTAGAAAAGTAAAAGGCTCTGTCTGGACATGAACCGCAGACATGATGCTCTGTCTGGGAATCGAACCGGAGACATGGAGTTTGTCTGTCTCTCCGGTCCAGAGCACTACCAACTGCGCCACTAGAACTGTTGAGAATTAAGGCTCGTTTCTAATATTTAAACTTCAGAGTCCAGAATGGAATCAGTAAAAGAGCAAAAATATAAAATGCTCTGTCTGGGGTTCGAACCAGAGACATGGAGTTTGTCTGTCTCTCCAGTCCAGAGCACTACCAACTGCGCCACTAGAACTGTTGAGAATTAAGGCTCGTTTCTAATATTTAAACTTCAAAGTCCAGAATGGAATCGGTAAAAGAGCAAAAATATAAAATGCTCTGTCTGGGGTTCGAACCAGAGACATGGAGTTAGTCTGTCTCTCCAGTCCAGAGCACTACCAACTGCGCCACTAGAACTGTTGAGAATTAATACTCGTTTCTAATATTTAGACTTCAAAGTCCAGAATGGAATCAGTAAAAGAGCAAAACTATATAATGCTCTGTCTGGGCTTCGAACCGGAGACATGGAGTTAGTCTGTCTCTCCAGTCCAGAGCACTACCAACTGCGCCACTAGAACTGTTGAGAATTAATGCTCGTTTCTAATATTTAAACTTCATAGTCCAGAATGAAATCAGTAAAAGAGCAAAATATAAAATGCTCTGTCTTGGGTTCGAACCAGAGACATGGAGTTTGTCTGTCTCTCCAGTCCAGAGCACTACCAACTGCGCCACGCGAACTGTTGAGAATTAATGATCGTTTCTAATATTTAAACTTCAAAGTCCAGAATGGAATCAGTAAAAGAGCAAAAAATATAAAATGCTCTGTCTGGGATTCGAACCGGAGACATGGAGTTTGTCTGTCTCTCCAGTCCAGAGCACTACCAACTGCGCCACTAGAACTGTTGAGAATTAATGCTCGTTTCTAATATTTAAACTTCAAAGTCCAGAATGGAATCAGTAAAAGAGCAAAAATATAAAATGCTCTGTCTGGGATTCGAACCGGAGACATGGAGTTTGTCTGTCTCTCCAGTCCAGAGCACTACCAACTGCGCCACGAGAACTGTTGAGAATTAATACTCGTTTCTAATATTTAATCTTCACAACATTAGAAGGCAAATAAATAGAAAATCAAATGCATCCTCTGGTGTTTGAATTCAAGACAAGGAGTATGTCTCATTTTTTTCAGTTTATTGACAATTTCATTGTACAAAACAATAATAAATATGCAAATTTATACAACATAACAACTTCGCCACAGTAACTGTTAATTGAGAAATGATAGACTTTTCTAATATTTTAACTTCAAAATGAGGAAAAGAAATACCAAAACAATACATCCTCTGGGAGTTGAATTCTAGACAGAGAGTTTGTCTTACTTTCTAAGTACATAACACTAACCACAGTAACTGTTTAGAAATAATTATTAGTTATTTGATTTGATTTATTTTGTTTTTTTTTCACGTGCAAATATACAATGTGAAAGGAAATCTTCTATAAAGCATACAATAGCTTAACAATGTAGAAGACTGGTCAGAAAAGCATTATTTGGACAATTGCTTCCCATCTAGCAAAAACATATCCCTAACAAACAGTAAACCGGCGTCGTAAAAGCTTTTTGTCATAAACAATGGTATTATCAATTCTAATAAAATTATTAGGGATTTGTACACCCAATTTCCGATGGTTTCTTAAAGGTAGCTAAGCTTACTCAAAACCAAACAAATTTGTCCAATGAAGGTATTTTTAAATTCAGGAAATATCCTGGTCATGAAAATTATAATTAAAAATCAACTCTTTACCGGACGGCGACAGAGAGGAATGAAATAAAAGAGCTTCCAATACCCCTTGTTGGCATTATTACAATAACGCTTGACCCAAGAGGTTTTGAGAGCACCAACAAAGCTGTGAACATATATTTTTTTAAACCCCCCTTTTCAATGGGGTTATACATAGTAATTTTCCTTACTTTATCAGTTTTCCCGTTCGAAATAAATCAAAAATAGTACTTTGGATCTTATCACTAAAATCTTTTGGAGGGCTATGCAGATTCCTTTGAGACCACGTATCTCCCGCACGGAAGCAGATATGGACCTGGGAGTTGCAAATTTGGGCTCCTGAGCATCGGTTACCCCCTGCTACGTCATTTGGGCGAAATCGATTTTGGATCGATTTTTGGTCAGTTTTGGCAAAACTGCAAATCAGGTTTTTTTGCCCCACGCCCCAATGCAGCACCTAATTCCAAAATAAACTTCAGATTCGTAATCAGCGTGTCACGAACTACCAGAAAAGATACACATTTATCGCTTTTGCGACAATTTTTTTTTTTTCACCTCAAGGAAAAGACCGAAAAACTTTTACGACGAACAAAGGTTATAAAACCTTTTGTTGTCCCTAAAAGTTTTTCGGTTTTCTATTGTTCCTCTGAAGTTGCAAACTGAGCGAAATAAGTGTCATAAGAGGGTGTTCGACGCAAGTTGCCAGTGATACGTGATTTCAAAGCAGTCAAATCAAACCTTTGTTTGTCATCTTGAGTTTCATCTTGACATTTATGAATAAATGGGTCAATTTTGGCAAAAAACTGCAAGAGGTACGTACCCCTTACGGTTTTTTAGGTGAAAAAAAAACTTTTTGTCGCAAAGGCGATAAATGTGTATCTTTTCTGGTAGTTCGCGACACGCTGATTACGAATCTGAAGTTTATTTTGGAATTGGGTGTTGTGTGGGGGCGTGCGGGAGGGGGGGCAAAAAAACCTGATATATGATTTATGAAAAACTGTAGAAATCATAGGCCTATAAACAACAAGACTTTCCCGGTCAGATAATTACACGAAATTTGTGTATAACAAAGACAAGGGTGTCTTCTACTCCACGTCTTATTTCAATGTTGATGGGTGTTTCAGAGAGGACAAGAGAGGGGGCTGAAAAGAGGGGTTTTTCAAAATTGTGCACTTATAAAGAATACGTATTTCTATCGGGTCTTTTGCAGTGTCTGAGCTAGGGGTATTGGTCGAGGGGGGCGAGGATGGTCTGTAGGGGCGCTTTCGACACTATCTAAGCGGAGCGCCACCACGGGTTGGCGCGGAGCGTAGAGAAATTTTTGAATAAAGATGCTCCTAGATCGCCGGAAATGACCCTTTCCGGGCCTTGCTAATATGCAGATAAATGAAGAATAAATAGGTGTCATCGCCAAAACAAATGTCAATAGGTAGATGAGAGCGCATTAAAAACGTCAATAATCGCATATAAATAAAAAGTGGTAAAAAGCTGAAAAGGGCGCAGCAGTCCATTTGAGTCCGTCAGGGGGCATCCGCCCCCTGACTGTACGGACGCTCCGCCACTGCCAGATAGACCACCCAACCCCCCTCCCCCTTCCATGGTACGCCATTTGACGCAAGAATAACACACCCCCAATGCAACCTATAGCTAATGGACACTTTCGTGGTATGATTATAGTCCCCCAAATGAGCCCATATCCACCGATATAATAAAAAAAAAATGTTCTAATAAAAAAAAAAAAAAAAACTCCTAGTAAATGCCCACCACATTATTTTTTCTGAAAAAGGCAAGTCTCTCTTAGAAATATGTGATAAATACAACTTAACGATAATTAACCAAAATACCAAACCTAGGATGAACCCAATAAACAATATTACAGAACTACTTGACTACCCATATAACCTCAAATCACCTCGCAACTAAAACACATTCGATACAAATCTTAGCAGATGACTAAATCAGTGACCATTTTCCACACGTTTTTGAGCTAGACATAAACCTCAACTGCATACCAAATAACGAATTGACGTATAATTACAATAAAACAGACTCCCAAAATACAACAACCAAAACAACGAGCTTAATTACATCGCCAATTACTGTGACAGCGTTGCACATCATATCTTCTATACTTTCAAAAGACACTGTCCCTTAAAAACAAAACAGAAAACGAAAATTAAATAAGAATATTCTTACACTTATGAAACTCAGACGTCGCCTACGTAGAACTTATATCATCTCCCGAGACCCAACTCTAAAAACCCAAATTAACCAACTTAAATAGCAATAAACAGACAAATATTGGCGGATGAACAAAACCGCGTCCAGAACAACTGCGATTTAATCATTAATGATAAAAACCCGTAACACTTTTGGAAAATTAAAAAAAAAAATCATTAACCCCATTACAACACCAAACAGAGGTAAAACAGACCAAGGCCTTAGAGATAACGTAGCTAACCTCATCACAAAAACTCAAGACCAAATAAAGCTAAATTGAATCGTACTTTAAAAGTATATTCAATATCTACGATGGCCCCCCATACGATATCAGGTGTAAACACGAAATAGACCGTACAATTATCAGTAATGCAACCAGCTTTAACACCAACCCATTAGGATGTCTCAACAAAAACATCCCTCTGCTCAATAAAATAGATATAAACAATTGGTATAGTGCCACTAAAGCATGCATCCTCCACTGGTCCTGACAACATAAATGACCAAATGCCTAAAAACTCCTCCGATATTCATTAACTCTCATATTTTCCAACTATTTAACGAACTCCTTACACTGGGTTATTTCCCAACCCCATGGAAATCCGCCAAAAAGATTTTAATACCGAAACTAAGTAAAGACCGCACCAAAATTCAAAACTATCGACCAGTTACTCTCCTCCCAGCCTTAGGTAAGATTTTCGAAAGAATTATAGATAACCGCACCATAACCCACCTAGAGCAAATTAATCACCTTTCCCCGTATCAATCGGGCTAATTCCGCGCACACAAATCTACAATAAACCAAACTTTCTGCTCATCTTATATTTTTAGCCTCTGAAGATCCTGCTAGGATCGAAACTTTTACACATTCTATTAGATAGGCTCTTTATTGGATAAGCAGTTTGCTAACAGTTTTATTTTATTTTCATTCTGCTTATCTTTTAGGCAGAACAAAGGTTTGTAAATCCTTTGTTCGTTTTAAAATTTTTTCGGGTTTCTATTGTTCCTCTGAAGTTGCAAACTGACCAAAAAAAGAGGCCGATAGAGAGCGCTCGACGCATCTTGCCAGTCATACGTTATTTCAAAGCAGTCAAATCAAACCTTTCTTATTCATAAATGTTCTCCAGTTTCACGGTGTTGTTTCCTCGGACATTGTATGCTAAGCGATAGAAGTGTTCAATGTTTTAATCGTAATTTTTTCTTCAAAAATGTAACGGAGGGTGATAAAATACTGCCTGATACTGTTGTTTTAATTGGTTGTTGTATATTAATAGTTTTCAACCGCTCCGCGACATGAGCTATGCAGATTCAGGAAACGTTGCCTTGACCATTACTTTAGCAACAAGGCAATCAAAAGAATTAAGATCTTTTTAAGGACTCAAAAATGTAGAATTTATATATTCCAAAATGTTTCAATACCCAGAGAGAACAGTCTTCCTATGTGAAATAAAGACATACAGATGCTCTATGTATGAGCACATGGACATATTCTTTGATCAATTTGAGCAAGAAAAGCAGCTCTGCCACCCCTTTAATAATTAATGAGTTACATGACATTGTTTTATTTTCACTATGAAACATTTTCACAAGTTACTGCCAAACCTAGAGCCATGTAGTATGAATCACTGAAAATAATGCCAATTTTAAGACCATTTGAAATATGAAGTTCAATAAAGGTGCACGTGTCGAGTTATCCTGTTTACAAGTACAGCATTTTGAACATCTCCCTCCGTTCCATTTTGAAGAAAAAATTAGCATTATTTCTCAACAGTTGCTGTGACGCAGTGGTTAGCAAGTGCGTAGGAACCGGGGGGCTGGGCTGGTCTAACTGTGCCAAAGTTCAATACAGGAGAACTTGAAATGCAGCTATTGGTCAAGACAAATTGGTGGGGACACGGTATATCATGTCCCCACTACTGAAAAGTTGATGGGGACGCGTCCCGCTGTCCGCACCAGGATCTGCGCCCATGGTTTGAAGGCTGTTCATCCTGGAACGCCATTTTCATGCTCACTTATGTGATGTGATGTCTGCTTAACAAATTCGAATAATTGAAATGAGACTGAAATAAATAACTCTGATTTGTTTATTGTGCAATTCCCCACATTCTTTTCATTTCGAAAGACGCACAGTTTCAAGTTCTAACACTGAAGGTTTCGATTCTCTATCTGCCTTCAGTTTAGGTAAGATCTTGGGATATTCATCCCTAGATATCGCTGGATATTGCTAGAAATCCATACAGCACAGTGTTCTTGGTATTTCTTGGGATTTTTCGGGCCTGATCTTGGGAAATTGCAAAATCGGGAGTGGCTACACTCCATTTAGGTCAGTGCACGTATGGCAAGCCGTTTTAACATTTACCTCGCAATTCGTTATGCTCCATGAATATATAGGATCCTCGTCGGGATTACCGGGGGTTATGCGGTTGTTGGTGTATTGTTCTGCCTGAGTATTCTCTTTCGCGTCCGTTCTGTTTGTGGGTTTGTAAGACTTTCTTCGGTGTTCGGCTGTTGGTGTATTCTCTTTTGCGTCCGATCTGTTGTTGGGGTTTTTTGCCTTCCTTCGGTGCTCGCTCCTTAGTTGTGTGTGGTTCTCATGACGGTGTTTGGTGGTTGGGCTGGAGTTGTTTATGTAGAACTTGTTTTCGTGGCGACACTTCGATATGAGCTCTGGGCGTTTGTTC
Organism: Apostichopus japonicus; assembly: GCF_037975245.1. Classification (NCBI taxonomy): domain Eukaryota; kingdom Metazoa; phylum Echinodermata; class Holothuroidea; order Aspidochirotida; family Stichopodidae; genus Apostichopus; species Apostichopus japonicus. Next base: position 24,573,532 of record NC_092580.1, read on the forward strand.
AGGAGGGTCCGTTTGTCTGTGTTGATAATGATGAGTTTTTCAGTGAGACAGAGGTTGCACCGCTTCGACTCGTTGCTGTAGGCTTTGGCTCTGCTGGCGATCGACCAATTGATAGTGAATGGCTGGTTGTTCTGTTTCAGCTGCCAGATGTGCTTCGAAAGTTCCGTTGCGTTTTGGTGTTTTTCGTGGTTGAGCGACATCTTGTGGTTACCGTATCTGAGCTTGAAGGGGGGTTCTGTTAGGCCGATGTATGTTTTGCAGTTGTCGATGGTTTTCACTTCGGCCTTGTATATGATGTTAGATGCCTGGCAGTTTCCATTTAGTGGACATGTGTCCTTTTTTCGGCAGTTGCAGGCTTCCTTTTCTTTCGATGTGTGGGTGGCTGCTATACGTTTGTTGTGTCCTTTGATGATGCTGGCGATGTTGGGCATGCAACTGTAACTGACTTTCACGGTGTTTCTGTTGAAAATCTTGTGTAGTTTCGATGTCTTCGGGAAGTGTTTGTTGATAAGTTTCAGGAATGAGCCTCCTATGTTCGTGGCTACGTTGCTGCTAAAAGGTGGGTTGAACCAGATGATGTTGCGCTTTCTGTTTCGGTTGTTCTTTGTAGGTTGGTGGGCAATGTATGAGAGACCCTCGGTGTAATTACTTGACTTGAGTGCTTCCTCGTAGGCTGGTGCGGCTTTCTTAAAGATCACCTCGTCGTGGGAGATGGCGGAGATACATCTGCTGATTGAGGCTGGCAGGGACCTGATGATGTTTGGTGGGTGGTTGGAATTCCTGTGGATGTACACTGGGTGGTCGTTGGGCTTCCTGTAAGGGTAGTGTTTTCCGGTGTTGAGGTTGAATGTTACGTCGAGGAAGTTGGTGATCTTCAGGTTGCAATCGATGGTGATGTGGAGCCCCAGTTCTTTGAATAAGCTGATCATGTGTTTTCTTATCCGGTCTGCTTTACTTCCGTTGGTGTTTTTGAAGGCTGCTAGGCCGTCGTCCCTGTATAGCCCGATGTATTCCTTCCCATATTCTCTTGCTAGTGTGTTTAGGATGTAGAGTCCTACAAGCTCGCAAACCTCGGCCCCATCGTAGCTGCCCATTGTGACGTCAAAGAGGTCGTTGTGTCCTTTCTTCATCCAGGGTGTGCCGTTGTCGAAAAGGAGTGACTTCCTGGAGTGCATTATGATTTGTACGTCTTGGTTGGAGATGTGGGTGTGATCCTTAGCCATGGTTAAGGCCTTTTCCAGTAGGCTTCTTGTTATGGAGGGGTAGAATTCAATATATATATATATATATATTCATGGAGCATAACTTGAAGCTACCAGTTGTCTGAAGATCGCTACAAAGCGTGAAACTCCGAGTTACAACTACTAGTGTTCCACTAGTCTCATCTAGTATCAACATATATATATATATATATATATATATATTAGTGAGAGAGGAAATATGAAAACGTCAAAATGGAGTTGTCGGTGTAAGGGGTAGGGTGAGGCACACACCCCTTCCAAATCATCGATCCGTCACTGGCTACCCTATGTGTATAATAGGGATCAGCCCTGTAATTACGTCACTGTTCTTTTTTCTCTCCCCAGTTGCTTGCCCTTTTTTCTACTCCCTCCTTTTCTTCATTTCCTCTATTTCTTCTTTTTCTTTTCCCTTCCTTCCTCCCCTTCTTTCCCCTCTTTTTCCCTTTTTTCTTCTCTCTTTTTTTCTCGCCTCTATTTCTTACCTGGGGGGGCGCACGCCCCCAACGCCCCCCTGGATACGCACGCCCCCAACGCCCCCCTGGATACGCGCCTGATCAAGGTGGTCAGAATTTGACCCTAAGTGACCTTTGACCTCTTCATAGAACATTCAGTTCTTGTACATTTCTGAGCATGAGGATAATCGCAGCTTTGATTTTGATGTCGACAATGATTTCAGGCTTTTGGCAGCTGATGACTCCAATTTACATTTGACCTCTTAACAGAACTGCTCAAAGTGAAATGCTCAGTGAGGGGGACCTACCACCTAATTATGACATTTTACCGATGCTACAGATATTCACTAAACTAGACTAGGAGGTTTTTGTATTTTGGCCGCTGATGACCTCAATTGACATAACTTCATAATTTCCATCTGTAAATATGAGAAAATTTTCAACACGATACCCTTGAGAAGGGCACTTTTGAAAACATGCAAGAGAGAATAAAAAACCCCAGTATTTTTAGGTGCAGGGCAGAGATGGTCTTATGGTATTGCAGAAGTAATCAAGACTATGCATGAAATAAAGATAGATTTCCACAGAAAAAAATTCTGCCAAACTATTCCTTAAATTTTAGGAGAGCAGTTTTTTCAAGAGTTTTAAGTACAGCTTCCATAACAGTGTTCTCTATTATATCTCTTGCTATTTCAAGGAAAATATACTGCATATCTTAGTGCTTCAATATTTACACACATGGTGATACAAAAAAAAAAGAAGTAGAAAAGCTTACATATATATACAGTTTATATATATATACATATATATATATATACAGTATATATATATATATACAGTATATATATATATACAGTTTATATATATATATATATATATATATATATATATATATATATTTATATATATATATATATATATATATATATTTATATATATATATATATATATATATATATATATATATATATATATATATAAATATTTACATATATATATGTACATATAGATAGGGAGTACTCTATTCGATTAAGCCCAAAAGGGTTTCTTAGTTGACTTCCTTTTACATTTTTTACTTATTTGTACTTTTATTGTCTTGTTCACCTTGTAATACTATGTGATGAAACAAATAATAATAATAAATATATCTTTTAAGAAGCTGCAACATCGGTGGCTCAAAAAGTTTGTGATCCTGAAAGTTTGAGACCGGCAGGTCTTTTTGGTAGCTGGATCGAATCACTTTCCGATTCTTCTTTAACTTTAGTCCTATTTCTAATCCCTTCGGGGGAAACTTCCATTAGCTTGTCATTTTGGATTGATGAAGCGTTCGGCACGTCGCTACCAGAATTGGAACAAACTTTTCTGTCTTCTTCTGCCTTCAGGAGGTTATTGTCTGGTAAGCCTTTCCTGATCTGGTAAGAGTTAGACTGTACTTAACTCATAGGTGAGATGGAGGCTTTCATGTCCATAATGAGACTAGAGTAGGGATCTGAATCGGCTACAGGGGCTTGGGATTCCAATTTATTGTCTCTGTCTGATGTTTCGTCATCTTCCCAAGTCTCTTCCAAATTTAAGTCTTCTGGAGGTCTCTCTGGGAGCTGTTCCATGGTGGACACCATAGGTGGTTCTGTCCATAAAAGAGTATGAAAGAAAATTACTAGGAAGGAATACACAAGCCATGTAGACGTAAGAACTCTGCATAAAGTGTAGATCATGCATGTTACATTTGAAGACTCGAATGAGTCAACGATAGCCAATAATTTTAAGGGCAAAAACGGATTGCTTTGGGTGATAGGAGGGGGTGGGGGATTAACGCTTTCTTGGTGGGAGGGAGTCAGAGCCACAGACAGAGATCTAAGAACATTTAATGATTTCCCTAACTTATGTAATGTCAGAAATGTCAATTATTTTTTTCATTAATAACCCATCTACTAGTGAAATGTCTAGTATTGTTGTATCAACTACAGTAGTTACAGAATATTATTATAAAATGTAAAAAAAAAATGTAAAAGTTTTTGATTGCAATAGATTTACAAGCTATATTACAATGGAAAGACATGAAGGAAAAATTCATAAAAAAGATGACTTTAGAAACAAAGTTTAACAAACCTCAGTTAATTTGTTGTGAACGGTTGAAAAACAGCGCTATCAGACCAGGCTGGATTTTTTATGCCACTTTTAATTTGTAAGGAAACGACCCATTAATTTGCCGAGGTTCATCTGTTTAGAGTGACAAGACTATTTAGTCTAATACTTTAACCATTTAGCTGAGTTCCTCAGATCCAGCACAAAATCACAAAAAGATATTTACCTGTCTCAAACGATATGTTTACAGTGGTAGTACAAATTTGTCAACTTTTGGATAGATGGTGTTTAATTTTCTTTCAATGGGTGCAAGGGTGTTGTTGTTTTAATATCAAGTTAAAGGAACATGCTTTGGTTGAGTGAGAATTTATGTAAAGCAATGGGTTAACAAAACTTAACATTAACATTAAAGCCTGTTCTAGAAGAGATGATAACATCATCAAGTTAGCCTTTAAAGGAACATATCGGAGGTTTAGCATATTTTAACAGTGAATAGCTTGGAACTGGATCAGCAGTGTGTGAGTGTAAAATCTCAAATTAACCTTGTTCTGGTGGACTACCACATTATTGTGTCTAAAATTCAGCCTACATTTTTCATTTAGTTAGATACTGAAGAAGTGACGGATATGAAGTCATGCTGTCGAGGAAGGAAACATTTCTTTTACAATTTTATTAATTCTCATTCTCATTTCATTATCTGACAATAACACGGATGGAGAAATGTACTACATCTCAAATCTGCACATAATAAGAAAGCAAAGCCAGAATATTAAACTGGAGGGTGGAGTGGAGGCAATAAGTAAGTGTTTACTATTTTGAATACATGTGCTGAAAGTTTCTCCATTTTGTTTATCATTATATTGATGATAACACTAGAGTTTCTGTTAATGGAAAAAAAATGCCCAGTATCTTTGCACTTGTGTAGCAAGTCAGTCAATTTCATAGCAAGATTCGCTCGGGTAAATGGAGCAACAGAGTTCGGAGTGGGTTTAGTGGTACTGGATATGTGTTTTGGTGGGGTTACAGACAAAATCTAAGAGATGGGGAATCTAGGTCCCACCCCTGGCTGCATCCAAACAGCAAAATACTAAGTAACTAGGTGTTAATTACACATAAATAACAGGTCTTTAATTGAGATGGAGAACAACACACAATAACTGCAATGTTCCTAAATATTCCACTAAAACCCGCCCCCCCCCTCTCCCATCCTCCCAGACCAATTCTCTCCTAGTCTAATTACGTGTAGGGTTTCCAGAAAGATCTGGCCTGACCCAGCGTTAAGTTTGTTACAACCTTTTTCAAGATTTTCCTCTAAATATATTTATATCTCTGGGATTATAGGAAAAGATTATCACTGCACAGAACAAAGCCTTATTTGTCAAAACAAACGTGACACAATGCACATACAATTTAAGGGAACCCCCCCACTCCCCCAAAAAATAATGCACAGTAGCATATGGCAAAACTTATGGCAGGTATAATATTGTTTCCAATACACTAGTAACTGCACAGCTTCTTTGATGATGGGTAAAAAGAGCAATTTGCTTTGCGTGAATACTTATTCAGTTCTAGGAAAAAAGGAACAAGCTTGTTATCCTTACAATATTCACCCAAAAAAAATACTTTAAACTAAATCTGAGGACGAAGTAAATAAACTTGATGTATTCTTTATGTCACAGCAGATACTAGTCCCTATTGTATTGCCTTATGTATCACTTGAGTGACTCTGAATGGCACAAGCTAGATTGAACCTGCCTTGAAGGTAGTAGCTTTATCCCTTTGTGTCCTGTATATTTGTCTTGTTTGTGTCTTGTTTTGTGTTATGTATTGTTTTGAGCAGTACATGGTATGCATTCATTTCAGAGTTTGAGAATATTCCTCACTTGACTCCCAGGGTTTGAAAGGTACAGTTGTACAAGACTGGCTGTGTCTCCTCTGTGGGCGTGGTGTGTGGTTATTATTGCTGTTGTGGGAAGACCCTGTGAGGGCACTAAGTTGTATTCAGGCTTGTTGAGATGCTTGAAGCTTAGCCTGCGAGGCCAACATTTTATATGCAAAAAAACATATATTATTTATTGTCACCACCTGAGTTAATTTGACCAGTAACCGGTTCTGTGTGGATGTATCGTGGCGCCAGTCTGTACCTGGAGAGCAAGTCAAAGCCCAGTGAAGTAAGTCACATTATTTATCCTTGTTATGTGGGGAATGATGTTTCAAGGTATTAGAATTATTTATTCTATTCATTGCTTATTGAAGTGTCACTGTTATTGTGGGGGTTTGTATCCTGACCTAGGTAACTTTGGCTCTAGCCTAGGGGATATGTCAATAATACTTAGTTATATGTGTTACAAGATAATGCAATCAGGGATCACTTTAGAGAGGAGACTTGTGTCTTGGGGTATGGCATGATATTTTAGATACATAGATTATGTTCTAGAATAATCCTGGCCATTGAAGCTGCCCTAGGGGTAGAGATAGTATGCATATAGTAAGTGTTGTATTGGAGCAGTTAGTGGGGGCGTTATAGAATTGGGAGCCTTTTGATTATTTAGGACTTGGTGGTGGGTTTATGTAATTATTTATGTTATTATGTGTTATGCGTTTTCAATATCCCAAAGGGAAATTCACATCTGCAGGCAAATTCACTGTGGTTAGGGTTCGTCTTACAAATACCCTCGGGATAATTCCAGAGCATGTATTTAGACAAAATACTAGTTAACGTATTTTGTACCCTGCAGTTCTCAACAATCATCAGCGGAGCAAGAGAGACAAGGGGTACGTGCTGGCCTAAAGAGAAAGTGGCCCAAAAGACAGGAGATGGAGAAACAGTGACAGCGACCTGAAGCTTACCGAACTTTTGGATTGAAATTGTCATTTGAAGACGTGAAAAGAGATTTCTAAAATTAATTTCTAGAATTTCCTAATGCTGTAATTCTAGTATTCCCGAATTTGTGATTTATATGAAGGGTGTAATTTCATGAAGGGGTGTTTCAGTCGGTAATTGTATCACTATATTTTTCTGTTCTGTACACCCACATGTCCGAGTTCTTTATGGAGTCAAGTACCTAGCTGTTATCCTCGCCTTAATTAACAAAGTTAGCATCATTCCTGGAACAGTGACACTTTAACCTTCGGAAAATTCCACTCTCCTCAACTCTGTTGTACTCCATCGCCTTCGGTAAGACTGAATATTACTAAGTGATATTCCATCACGGTTAGGGATACTTCTTTCTGGGGGTGGGGTGGGGATGGCGGGGACAAAACATTTAACAACTGCACTCATTCAATACAAAAACTTGGCATCAATTCCATACAAGTTAGGTAACATTCTCGCTTGTGAACTACCATAAATAGAACATTTTAACCAAATTTAAACGTCCCTGATTTATGCTTGACACTCCTGCTAAACGCGCTGGATTTATTTAGCAGCGATGTAAATCTTTGTACACAAGACAGACTCATTGGTTAGTTTTGAAATTCATTCCAACTTTCTTCGCACATGACCATATCTGTGACCCGCTCGCAAACAATAGTCCTACAACCCATTGTCTCCAGCATACTGCTACCAATAATTTTATACAATGCAAGCATCATATCCATCTTGTACTCTCAACGTACCAAACCCAAAAGGAAGAAACTTGAAAATGTACCTGGCTCTTCCTCCTTCTGTACGGCTTTATGAGATTGAACGACCCTTTGACCTAGCATCTTGATCTCTGCTAACAGTCTCTTCACGGAATCCTCTGATTTTACTACGCTGTCCTTCAACTTCTACGCAGAAAGAAGATGGATTAATAATCAATCATGCAAATATGGATTATTATACAACACCTAATTGTAGTCTGGTCATTTGATTGGTCAATTGCTTGTTGATTGCATGCAAAATCCGCTCTATTCCACTTCATGAAATAGAACCATGAGTTATACTTTTTTGGTAGCACTTTTTCAATGGTAAGAGAGCAGAGAAACCTGTCTGTTCAAAACAATCGGTTGCATGAGTGCATTTTACCCATCTTAATATAATATGTTGTATAAAACAAATAATGAATGGTTTCCATTCGTGCAATAGTGCAAATATTTCATTCGTTGAAAGATGTAATTTGTTCCATTCAACTCTGCTGCGCCCTGTTGAATGGAACATTCCATCTTTCAACTCATGAAATATTTGCACTATTGCACTCATAACCATTCAATATTTGTATAATAATCAATCATGCAAATATGGATTAATAATCAATCACACAAAGATGGATTAGTAATCAATCACGCAAAGATGCATTAATAATCATCGTTGCTTACAGATTTCTCTTTTGTTATACAACCCACAGGGGAAATGAATTCCACCCCACCAAGATGGGGAATATTTTCACTTTCATTAAATGACGTGTTAACTTTTTCCCCATAAGGTCTGTTCATACCACCGTCTCTTATGCTATTGTCGCATTACAGAGCAGACGTCACTTACTCTCTTCGTTGGGATCTTGGTAGGAGTTGAAATTTAAGCCCCAATGAATGAGCTGGAGCTTGTGGATTAAACACCAAATGTTTCATCCCCTACAGCAGTGGGTAGTTTCACTCAACATTCTATTAAAACGAAATGTAGTGTAAGCAATGAAACTTGAAATTTTCAACATGTTACATGATGTTGCATGTTAGTCGCAATTTAACCTTGCATCTCATGATATTAAACACTAACATGTTAGGACAGCCCTTGAACAAAGTACTTAAACGTACATTAAACTAATGAAACAATACTCAAATTGACAGTTGAATGATCCGTTAATTAATAGTTTTGTCATCTCACCTTCATTCTGCCATGGATTGCTTCATTAGTCATCTTAATTCCTTGCATACCTTGAAGGTAGCCATCTTTATCAATCATATCTCTCCTGAAACTTGCCTAATAAACTCCCTTGTTATGGGATCTTAGCATCTATTATGATTAAAACATAAGACAAGATGGCAATCTATGGTTCTCATCTCTTTTATGATGGAATGGATCTACAATGAACTTTGACCTTGACCCTAAATAACTGCATAAGTTCTAATTTAAAATTTGTCTCATTATAGTCAACATATTTGTGGTTTAATGACTTTTTCCAACATGCTGACAAGCAGAAAATGGCTACACTTTCTGGGTATTTGACCTTTCACCTATGACATTTAGACAATCACCAAAGATCAAGTTTACAGTACATGGTCAGGCACCTACCCACCAAGTTTGAACCTGATCGGACTAACAGTCTAGGGCACACTCTTTTGCACAATTTAGACCAATTTTAACTTTAACTCAATTGATCTGTTAACTACAAGCCTTAACAGCTAAATCTGTCTTGTTTTAAACCTTGTCTCTTCATTCTCTACATATAATGTGGTTTAATGCCTTTGTCCAACAAAGTTGGCATGCAGAAAATGGCTAAAAACTAATTTTTAGATTTCTTGACCTTCGACCTCTTTGACGTCATCAATCACGCAGGCATGAGTTAACATGGTCAGGCACCCACCCACCAAGCTTGAACTCGACAGGACTTGGGGTCTAGGAGGAGTTTGCGACATACTTAGTTTTGCTCACTCAATCACGCACGCAGACATACACATACACACTCACATTTTTGATGTGGGGTGAAGTACAATATCTCATCTCCCTATTCATTACATGAAGGGAGATGAGATCAAAACAAACTCAACACAAGGTCACAAACAGTTTTGCTTTACAGCAAGAAATAGATAGTGGTCTACTTTAAAATGCTCTGTGCAGTTTTCAGTACAGTCAACTGTTTGTATTGTAAATTTAAAAATCATATTGTTTAAGCAGCTTATTTTAGCCGCCCACCCCTCCTCCACTCACCCCCACCCCAAATCGAGTTCTATTAACCTTCCCAATCCTTTACAACTTGAGATAGTATAAAATGTCGTTACCAAGACACAGCGTTACTTTTCAACAAGTTACATTTATGGTAAGTAAACATTCAGTTTGGGATTATCCAATAACTTGTCTCAATACATTGCATTTACTTTCCCAGTCAGTTTCTTATTTTTGAATTGTTTTACAAAAGAATAAAACATAGATAATATGTTGCCAGCTGACAAAACCTTGCTTAAAATAAAACATGTTTAGAGGGTGAAACTTACTTATGACTGGTTAAAATGTCCCTGTAACTATCGCTACCACTGGATTCCGTGTTCAGAGATGAGCCATGCTTGTACTCGGACTGAGCTGTATCTCCTAAATTTTCTATAGCCACTTTTTGTGGGGAGTATAAACTGCAGCGGAAGATGAAAGAAAAGAGGACCAACAATGTAGACAGACAGAGGGTGAAAGAAGAACAAACAAAACTCACTCAATGAACGTAAAAATATGTACGTCAGGAAGCAGGTGGATGGCAAAATACCTCTTGCGGTAATGAGCTTAAAAATCATCCATCACTGATACCAACAACTGCGGTATGCCTTTTAACCCTTTCAATGCCTTAGGTGCCCTCTTGATCATCCTACAGCTTTATCATCTAAGTCAGGGCTCTAAGATTGTCCAAAACTCCAGCAAAATTTGTGCCAAGAGCCAGTAAATATTGAGCAGCTGCAGGAAATGTTAAGGTTTTGATGTACATTTTCAAAAAACCACTGAAAAAAAAGTTGCTCTTAAAATTCTGTCTATTCTACATGTTTTTTCTCACTCTGAAAACCATGCCCCTTGGTGCCTTTTCACAAGTGTATGTAAATAGCCTTGTTTTCCTACTAAAAAAAAAAAGTTGCCGTAGTGCCCCTGCTATCTCAATGAAAATCAAAGACAATTTCTAATTCTCTCCCTCGAAATAGTGGCTGTACCCCTCCGGATTCTTCATGAGAGTACATTAATAAACTGGGTACTTAGGTTAAAAACTGCAATTGCTGATTCAAGGCACCAAACTGCATTAAATAAAAGCTTTCAATATATAAATATCTCTGCATCCTACCCTGTTGGTTTCTGTTACAGCTTATTGTTGCTCCATTTACTGATACTGTTTATATAATAAACTACTTATTATCGACTTTTGTTTTCCAAAATATTCTGTTTTGATTATGCTTGTGTGCAATTACTCCACCGTAATGTTCAACTACAGTAGTAGCAGTGTGGTCTAACAGTTGAATGTTAAATGGATTCCAGAGGGGTGAGAAAGGTAGGGATTTGGGATGGGTACAGTGACAGGACTCACAGGAGTAAGGATTGGGGAGTACAACAATTACAGCCCATCATATATGGAGGGACTACGCCTACCTGCGTAAAGAAATATGATGTTTGTCCAGACGAAGAACAGATTTATCCTCTAAACTTGAGAAATATATATATATATATATATATATATATATATATACATATATATATACATATATATATATGTATATATATATATATATATATATATATATATATAAATATATATATATATATGTATATGTATATATATATATATATATATATATATATATATATATATATATATATATATATAAATATATATATATATATATATATATATATATATAAATATATATATATATATATATATATATATATATATATGTATGGTAGTTCGTGGAATAGCTTTCTTTCCTTTTTTTCTTTCCTCTTTCCTTTCCTTTCCTTTTCTTTTCCTTTCCTTTCCTTTCCTTTCCTTTCCTTTCCTCTTTCCTTTCCTTTTCCATACTTTATTACAGATCAGTACGCCTGACGATTGCTGTACAACTACTTGCACAAGAGTGAAACTCTGATTAGCAATGGACTCTTAATAATTTAATGTTTATTACAATATATATATATCAATATATATATATCATGCTCTACTTCGGTATTAAGCCCTCTCACAGTTGATAGTATTTTAGCTATATTTTATAGTTTGGCTCATGAACCTCGGTTGAGCACTCTACTTACTAACAGCAGTACATGCTTTTACAGCTTAGTATGGAACGATACAACATGAACTACTTGGGCAAGAACATTCCTTTGCCATCAACTAGAGAATACTTGAAAAGACTGCTAGAGATGACAGAGAAGCTGATAAAGGGATGCGATGAAGAGCATTATTTATCCTGGCCGACACTGACACCGATGCGGAAACGAGTGACACCAGCCGTGACAAGGACAACACCGCCACCACCGATGCATACAGTACGGGCTAAAATCGAGATGCGTCCCACCACAAATCCCGGAGTTGGTCTCATTCGAGTCCGATATGCTGGAAATGGTCAAGAATATTAAGTTCAAGGAAGTGACGGAGAAGTTCCTGTCCAACCTCAAGAAGGAAATAGAAAACATCACATCCTCTAAAGAAATCTTCGTAGAGGCGGACAAAACCAGGAACATGTACAAGATGGACCCTGCCAAATATGGTGGGTTGCTAACTGTAAACATATCTCAGAAATAAAAATATGCGGACCGCAACACCGCCACCGAAATAGACAATGAATACACAAGTCTAACTGACAAATTAAAAATAGGTAACCGAATAAATAAAACTGGACCCAAAACGGCTTTCGTGACAATCAAGGACCACAAAGAAATTTTTCACGATAACACGAAATGCAGGCTAATAAAACACAAAAAAACCCTGAAATGGGACGAGTGAGAAAGGCCATGCTTGACCACATAAATGCAAACATACCACAAGCGTACTGGAATGGATTAAAAATATACAGGAAAAGAGCAGTCTCACCTTTCTGGTCTTCGATATTGTTGATTTTTACCCTTCAATAAGCAAGGATCTCATACACAAATGTCTAGCATGGGCCAAAGCATACACCAGAATCAGTGATACTGAATACAAGACTATCATGCACGCAAGGCGATCTCTCCTTCACGATCACAAGGGCAAAAGAGAAGAGAGACACGGGTAACCAATTCCACGTCTCAATGGGTGCATTTGACAAAGCGGAAGTTTGTAAATTGGTGGGACTATTCATTTTGAACCAACTGGAGAAAATCCCTGATATCACTGGTTTGGGACTATACAGGGACGATGGGCTACCAGTAATGAGGTCATGCTCAGGCAGCAAAGCAGACTGAATAGGAAAAGCCCTAATCAAGATCGTTCATACATGTGGACTAAAAAACACTGTCCAAACGAACTTGAAAACAGTCAACTTCCTTGACGTCACTTTGAACAAGAATACCAGCGAGTAACAGCCCTACAGAAAACCAAACAACGAACCAATCTACATAAGCCAACAATCGAACCACCCGCCCGCAATAATAAAGAACATACCACCAGCCATCGAAAGAACAGTCTCTGGTCTATCATCTAACCAGGACACATTCAAGAAAGCAGCACCCAATTACAATCATGTCCTCTGGTCAGCTGGATACAACTATACTATCAAATACCAAAACAAGGAAAACAAAAACACCAAACAGAACAAGAAACGCAGGTCAAGAAAAATCACATGGTACAACCCCACATACAGCAAAAACGTAAAGACCAACTTTGCGGCAGACTTCCTAAAACTCATCGACAAGCAATTCCCACAGACCAACAAGCTACACAAAATCTTCAACAGATCAACAGTCACACAACTCAAAGGTCATGAAAGAAACGAGCCAATCCCCCCCAGGAAAAGAAATGCAACTGCCGAGAAGTAGACAGTTGCCCACTTCGCGGCAACTGCTTGATTAATGACGTCATTTACAAAGCCACCGTCACGTCAGGAACCGACAACTCGTCATACGTAGGCCTCGCAAGCGGAGAATTTAAGAAGAGATACAACAACCACACCAAATCATTCCAACATGACCGATAAAAGAAAGAAACGGAACTCTCTAAACACATCTGGCAACTCAAGGAGAAAAAAGCTGAATATTCAATACACTGGGAAATTGTGTCACAGTCCAAACGCACAAGCGGCAGTCTGGTCTATGCAATCTTTGCAAAGAAAAGCTCCAAATTACCACCCTCAAGGCAACACGCTCAACTAGAGAAGCGAGCTCATCTCTACCTGTAGACATGGCAACAGGCACAAAAGGAAACCACCCAGCCGTGTTAAACCCAAATGGTAGTTTGTGGAATAGCAACCCATACTTTATTACGGATCAGTAGGCCTGACGATCACTGAACTCCGAGCAGCAATGGACTTGAAATAGTTAACGTTTATTACAATATATATCTATAATATATATATATATATATAAAACATTAGTGAGAGAGGAAAAATGTCCATATCTTATAGATGAAATAAATCTCTATCTATCTAATATCCTCATCAATAAAAATACTGTTAAAAAAAGTTTCATCGTTCTCTTCGCGTAAGAGAGGGTTATGTTAAATTGGTTGGATAAGCATCTCCTCTCTTGGCCTAAAGGGGAATTATAGGGTGCGAAGACTCGCGCAAAAAGAAACGTATAATGCCGGTAATCTGACCTAGTTTCGAATGAAATGTAACAAAAGTGTTAGACACCACCATCGATCCCAGAAAATACACACACACAGACACATCCCACACACAACACACACACACATATATATATATATACATATATATATATATATATATACAGATATATGTATGTATATATATATATATACACAGTATATACAGTATATATATACTGTATATATATACTGTATATATATATATATATATATATATATATATATGTACAAGTAATGCCGTATTTTATTCAGATTACTGATACACCTCGTGTATATAGGTTATGCATGACATATTTGCATATCATATATTTAAAAATAGTAACTAATGTATATGTTACTATATTCATTAAATATAATATATATATATACAAGTAATGCCGTATTATATTCAGATTACTCATACACCTTGTGTATATAGGTTATGCATGACATATTTGTATATCATATATTTATAAATAGTAACTAATGTATATGTTACTATAATCATTAAATATAATTTTGTCCGGCATGGCTTTCTGTATGATGTTGTAACGTTCGGCAAGCTCATAAACATATATATATTATATTAGACACTGGTTTTCGTAGGTGGGAGTGTACAAATGTATGAACCGGGCGGCTGTCAGCAGTGCACGAGGAAGCACATACAAATCACTTTCACCCACATAGGGCCCAGCTAGTAACACAGTAAATACACATGATGTTGAGGAATCTGCGCGCAAGTATTAAATCAGCATCATTTCGAGCGTGAGCAAATATGATTTTTTTGTCTCTGGTTGAAAGGTTAGCAGAGCTTGTCACAAAACAAGTTTTGAAGGTCATCGGGAAAAATTAGTTTCAAGGTTGAGCCTGAACTTAAGAAGTGTTTCAAAGTTACTTGTTAGGCTCACTTTATTGTAAGTTGGGCCCACTATTAGTATCTGTCGAATACAAGTCGGGTCTTGAGATAGTTAATCCAGCGTAACGTTGCAGCATTAGATCGCTACTCGTGATTATTAGAGCTGTTTGGCAATGATATAGTGTGAGTTTACAGTATTAAACTATTTACCTATTTTAGCCATGTATATCCTACCATGTAGTCACACAGTGTCTGTATAATATGTCTTCTTTCTCTGTCATTAGGCATTCTTTCTGCTTTTAGTCTTCCCTCAAGCACTAGTAGTAGCCTTGGAATTTTGAACTTCTTTGGCCATTAATTCCTATTTTGATAGAAAACAAACAAAACACACTGTTGATTGTTCATAGTTTCAACTTATCAAATATAGTTTCTGTGATTCAACTAATGGCATTCTATGCTGACCAAATGATGGTAAAATAAAAGTACTAACAAGTTATTAAATTGTTTGTTAACAGGTGTTGGACTTCTGAAAATGTTTATGATTCTTATGCGGTCAAATAAAATGTCCTACACATAGACACACAATTATGCTCAACCAATTGCTGAATACTAGTCCGCATGATAAAAGGGTCTGTGGTAGTATACACCTATTAAATGCCCCAATACACACTAAATCAAAAAGTAATGTGATCCCTTAATCTATTTAGCTCTCACAAGCTTAATGCAACCAATAACTGGATAGCTGATAAGTTGGCCATTCATAGCACCCTCAATTTTCTATATCTTAACCATGCAGATTGCTTGTTTACTATGAGAGACTCAAGTTTTCCTCACTTGTAAACAAACCTCTCTACTCAGCAGAAATCAATTTTTGTATGCTGTTCCAGGGAGGCCTAAATTTTCTCTAAACTTACCTCAACTGACCAAATTTTTGTATCACTTGTACTCTCTTTCATGCTCCTTAACATCCCTGCCAAGAAAACACCAGACCCTAATTGATAACATATCAAGAAAGTTGTTCTCCTGTTGCTTTTTCTGAATGAAAACACTTGTGGTGGATTGATGTAAATGCTAATAGGATTATGCCATCTTAACTAACAATTGAAATTTTTTAGACTCCACATTAAACCTCTTTTAATGATTGTTTGAGAAGTTGTGACTTACACCCAGGGACGTGGCTAGAAGGGGGGGGTGGGTGTGGGGGTGTCTCACCCCCAAACTTGATAAAACTGACAACAGTTGGAAAATTGGAGTGCGACAGTGGGAATTTCCGACTGTCGCACTACAGTTTATCTAGGCCTATTCATATATTCCTGTGATTGTGAATGACCTAAAAATTGATAAATTTCGGTCAAAATTGGCCTTTAATCAGTCATATTTACCACGTTTGTCTTGCCACTTTCATAAATTGTATCTCGCGATTCTTATACTCCACCACACAAAACTTGGTATGATTTTGAATACTCCAAAAAAATGCCAAATAGAACTACCTTCATAGGCGTAGGGGCCCAATATGATTTGGGGGGGGGCTGATTTGGGAAAAATATAACCAAAATTGTTCACATTTCGCGTGTTACACATGTCAATGTGCATATCATATAGTCATGCACCGGTTTTTACATCGCATGCCAATAACATACAATCATATGCTGTGTTATTACCCTTCCATATTGGTTAGAATTATTGGGGAAGTCAATACAATATTTACAGTAATAATAATATCAGTTTAACCATTGATAAACACATTGCAAATTATCTTTCTTTCAGTAGGTAAAAAACATTTGGTTGGGGAGGCTAATAACTTTGTGAAGAGAGCAACAGTGGAGACAAATGTATCGAAAAAAAGTTCAGAACAAAAGTGCAGTCAGTCGCGAAAGATGCCACTGAATAGGTCACTAGGAAATTGTTATATTTTAACGGGTAAAAGGAAAGACATGTTTGGTAGGCGTGCAACAACATTGAAGCCAGGTAACAGGTTCGGTTTTACAGCTCGTACAGCTGATGCCAACCGCACTGGAGACATGCCTACCCCTTCTGATGTGGCACCTATTCCTCTTGCAAACTTAGATATGAAGAATTTGTGGGACTTGGCTCAAAGGTTGTGTTTGGATGCATTCTCTGAAGATACAAAGGTACTGTAAGCTCTTGCCCATCTACAAAGGTTTAAACCAAGAAGCAAACCTGGCAAGAATCCCACAGAACTAAACATTGCACGGCAGTTAGGCTTGCATCAGATGTAGATCAGTTCAAGTGCAGCTCATAGATTGCTCAGCAGCATCTCTCTTCCCAGTCCCGCTGTCAGAACACTACAAAAGTCAGCCAACCAGTTTGGACCTGCAATAGAAGAAATGAATGAAAATGATATGTCAGAAAAGGGGTGTAAAAAGAAGACACTGCAACTGCATGGCCTCTCAAAAGACTCTCCAATTTTTGCAGAATATGATCGTCAATATCATACCTGTCTGCGTAATGCAAAAAGTAACTCCATTTGTTCGTGCAAGCCAATACAGAGATGTAATTGTTGAGAATGTCACCATGGATAAATTTAATTTTGATTACAATCACAGTAACAACTGTAACTTAATTGGTGAAATGAATAGAAGAAGGGGTCACAAGTTGCAATTTCCAGGCAATGAGGGCTGTTCAGTAAAGATGCCAATGTCAAAGATGAACAGAATGGTGGAAAGATTTGTGCATCCATATTACTTACTGGTAAGAACCCACTAAAGGAGAAGTGCCTAACAACTGATGCTGATGGCAAGGCATGTAAAGGGTTCACTGGTACAATGGCTGCAGCTACTCATTCTGAAACAGAGAACCATATGCTGTTAGACCAAGTTCACCTACTCAAGTCACTCCGCAGAGCACTGGCTAAAGCAGTACTCTCCTCTGATATGTTACCTGCACAAACTGTGACTAGGAAGCACTTGATACAAAAGTGCATTGCAGAGGACTTGACCTGCCTTGTACTGGCAGAGGTGACTACTTGCAGGAATTAAAGCCCTAAATACGACCACTGCAAAGTTGTGAAGGCTTTATCAACATGTTAAGACTGCCTTGCAAAGTGCTACATTGGAAATCATTCACATTGCCCAAAGCATTCATTTGTATGCAAGAGGGGCAGGAAGTACACATTTCCATTCATGCCAAATGCTACAGAGAGATCTCTGCTAATATCCCACACTGACAGCACACAACTACAGTACTGATTTCGCTTAGATCCCCTTGAAAAAAAATCAACGATCGATAAAAAAAGTTGAAAATCGATAAAAAAAGTTGACAATCGATAAAAAACAAATAATTTCATTAAGATTTAGACTACTGCGGGCATGGTTGTCAACGTAGTTTCAACGAAATTTCCACGAAAGGTATCGCGATCAACAACGGCAAAGGCAATTCTAGACATATCAAGGTTGTGACCTACGTTGAATCCTTAGTGTAACTACAGCCGTTTTCAGACTATACCAGAAGTGGCCAAGGAATATTACAAACTTTGCAAAAGTTTGATTGTACATAAGACAGAGTAAGTTCTGTACTAGGTGTTTAAAAAATGATTTGGCTAGGATAATAAAAACTGGTCTTGGTCGATAGTAACAAGTACTTAAGTTATAGGCTAGTATTAAACTAAGATAAGTTTAAGTAACTCACCAATGAACGCAGCGTCAGAAAAACAAGAAATAAAAAAAAAATTTACACAATGAAACAGTCGTAGCTGGATATCAAAGAGATCTTTTTTTCCAATAAATTCCTGTGTTACTTGATGTACTACAGTACCGTTTACTGCACTCACTTTCAAACCAAAAAATCTCCCCCCGGCTTCAATGCACGCAAAATAAAAAACATCCTGTTACTTTCCCCCTAACCCAGCTCCTGTAAGTTGCCCACAAATGCAGATGGACTGCCCTGGTAAGTAAGGTCGCAGCCTGGGTCTAGGCCACCTACAGTATGCTGCTTACATGTGCATTCCCTACCCTGGATATCCCCAGCGACCAAACTTTTTTGAGAGGCCTAGTCCAATCATAAACCTGGCTTTGTCAAATTCACGCCTACCATCTGTTAATTAGCATAGTATTTATCTTCGTGGGGGGGGGGGGGGGTTTAGCACTGCAGAACCTTTGGCTGGCTTACTCTAGAAGCAAACATTATTTTGCCCCTACTGTTCATAATGGAATGGATGTTACCTGTAACTAAGTTAATTGAAAACCAAATATTCATTCATATATATAAGTAGAACAATCCAGCAGGGATAGAAAGTTTATCTTGAATAAACCAATCAGAAGTTGTGCTATTAATAAAACTTGAAAACACCTGGCCAGCAAAAGAGTTGCAAACAATTGTTTCCATGACTACTAAGAAAATAAAGCAGTGGCTTGGGCCCAAGTTGGGGAGAAACCTGTGGAAAATGAATATATTTTCATTGCTTATTTGAGTATTGTATATTGGGAAGAGCTGATCAAACATTACTGGGGAGGGCTTTCAACTGGCCTGACGGCATGTAAATTTAATTTAATGAGAAGGGGGTTTTTATGAGTCTCTTGGTATGCGTCACATGAGAAGTAAATGTTTTGTTTTTCGATTTTATCATCATTTTTCAACAGCTCATAAAATCATATCAATCAAATATCCTTCCTTAGTTTTACTAATCAGGAATGTTTGACAGGCATGCAATGCATCGTTCGAAAATGTAATTTTAAACTAGAATTGAAAATGAACGACATAAAACAATATCTGTGAAGCGTGTGGAGCACAACTTTGAATATTCGTTGTGAAAGAAAACATAATGAACAATGTTTACTGCGTAAATAAATGTTGCGGAACTGGTATAGAGAAATTACGTACTGCAGCTTACATCAGAGAAGCTCATAAATGACACAGGTGGATAGAGCGCATCAAAATTCGGTTTAGGAAATCCATAAGCAGCTGACAAAAGTCGATATCTCCTTCCGTTTTCGAGTTATAGGCGATTTTGTGTTTTTGCGATATGGTTTTCAGTATATTTTCATTCAATAAAGTCGTTTTTTTGGGGGTTTTATAAGGGTGTGACCTAATGGATATTTCACTAACCATTTAACCGTATAACCTGCCGGTAGGTTAAACTTTTAAACGCTGTTTCCCGATTGCGACATTTTTGATATCACTCAACTTTTAATGAAAATTGGACATTATGAGGACAATAATTAAGGGTTTTTTATTTCAAAACAGTAGCAATTCAGGCAGCAAGACAACGATCAATGTATGTTAATTACTAATTAGGCCCAATAATATTGCGAACATTACGTGTAATAATTGATGAAAAGAATAACACACCCGATCAGTATATCGTGGTCTTCAGAAGTTCAGATCACTGAATTTATATAACTCGGCCTTCGGCAACATTGTAACTTTTGAAGAAAAAAACAATATATTTGTCTATCTATCACAAGATTTTAACGATGTTGCCGAAGGCCGAGTTATATAAATTCAGTGATATGAACTTCTGAAGACCACGAATACTGATCATGTGTGTTAGGCAATTATTATTACACGAAAGGTTCGCAATATTATTGGGCCTAATTAGTAATTAACATACATTGATCGTTGTCTTGCTGCCTGAATTGCTACCTGCTGGAAAAGAAAACCTTAATTATTGTACTCATAATGTCCTATCTTCATTAAAAGTCCAGTAACGGTGCGTTGAAAAAGCCGCGATCGGGAAACGGCGCTTAAACGTTTAACCGACCGGCAGGCGATACGGTGAAACGGTTAGCGAAATATCTGTTAGGTCACACCCTTATTTAAACACACACAACAAAACGCCCTTATTCAATGAAAATATACTGAAAACCATATCGCAAAAACACAAAATCGCTCATAACTCGAAAACGGAAGGAGACATCGACTTTTGTCTGCTGTATAGGGATTTCCTCAACCGAATTTTGATGCGCTCTATCCACTTGTATCATTTATGAGCTTCTCTGACGTAAGCTGCAGTACGTAATTTCTCTATACCAGTTCCGCGAAATTTATTTACTGTACGCAATAAGCATCGTTCATTATGTTTTCTTTCACAACGAATATTCAAAGTTGTGCTCCACACGCTTCACAGATATTGTTTTATGTCGTTCATTTTCAATTCTACTTTAACATTACATTTTCGAACGATGCATTGCATGCCCTATCAAGCATTCCTGATTAGTAAAACTAAGGAAGGATATTCAAATATATATTATTTTCATTTGATATGATTTTATGAGTTGTTCCACTTGAAAAACGATGATAAAACAAAAAAACAAAACATTTACTTCTCATGTGACGCATACCGGGAGACTCATAAAAACTCCCCCTACTCATTAAAATAAATATACATGCCGTCAGGCCAGTTGAAAGCCGTCAGGCCAGTTGAAAGCCCCCCCCAGTAATGTTTGATCAGCTCTTCCCAATATACAATACTCAAATAAGCAATGAAAATATATTCATTTTCCACAGAAATCTACCCAACGTGGGCCCCAAGTCACTGCTTTATTTTCTTAGTAGTCATGGAAACAATTGTTTGCAACTCTCTTGCTGGCCAGGTGTTTTCAAGTTTTATTAATAGCACGACTTTTGATTGGTTCATTCAAGAAAAACTTTCTATCCCTGCTGGATTGTTCTACTTATATATATATGAATGAATATTTGGTTTTCAATTAACTACAGTAAGTAACAGATAACATCCATTCCATTACGAACAGTAGGGGTAAAATAATGTTTGCTTCTAGAGGCAGCCAGCCATTAAGGTTCTGCAGTGCTAAACCCCCCACGAAGATAAATACTATGCTAATTAACATATGGTAGGCGTGAATTTGACAAAGCCAAGTTTATGATTGGACTAAGCCTTTCAAAAAAGTTTGGTGGTGGGGATATCCAGGGTAGGGAATGCACATGTAAGCAGCATACTACAGGTATAGGTGGCCCAGACCCAGGCTGCGACCTTAATTACCAGGGCAGTCCATCTGCTTTCGCGGGCAACTTACAGTAACGGGTTAGGGGGAAAATATATTTTTTTTTTGCATGCATTGAAGTTGGGGAGATTTTTTGGACGGAATGCGCTCTCAGAAAAGTTTGAAAGTGAGTGCGGTTCTGTAGTAAACGGTACTGTAGTACGTCAAGTAACACAGGAATTTATTGGGAATAAAGATCTCTTTGATATCCAGCTATGACTGTTTCATTGTTGATATTTTTTTCTTGTTTTTGTGACACTGCATTCCTTGGTGAGTTAACTTAAACTTATCCTAGTTTAATAATAGCCTATAACTTAAGAGTCATAGAATGTGCTAGTTACGATCGACCAAGACTAGTTTTTATTATCCTAGCCAAATCATTTTTCAAACACCTAGTACAGAACTTACTCCGTCTTATATACAATCAAACTTTTGCAGCGTTTGTAATATTCCTCGGCAACTTCTGGTAGAGTCTGAAAACGGCTGTAGTTACACTAAGGATTCAACGTAGGTCACAACCTTGATATGTCTAGAATTGCCTTTGCGGTTTTTGATCGCGATAACTTTCGTGGAAATTTCGTTGAAACTTCGTTGACAACCGTGCCCGCAGTAGTCTAAATCTTGTCAACGAAATTATTCGTTTTTAACCGATTTTCAACTCTTTTTATCGATTTTTGACTTTTGTTATCGATCGTTGATTTTTTTTCAACGGGAGTTAAGCGAAATCAGTAATGTATCATTTTCATTCATATTCTTTTATGTTTGCCGCAATCCCGCCCGCAATGCATGCACAGAATAATACCATGTGTGGAAAAAATGGCTGTTTACGTGCGGACCTGAGAGAGCCAACTGGCCTTGTGTTGTTAATGTTATTACGATACTTTCTAGAACGACCATTTGCGTCTTTTGGCATTGACCTATTTTCACACAGGATTTCACCATGCCATTGATCGGTGTACACGGGTGATATATGTCGCAAATATAAACTGAGAAAACGAATTGATGACACTATCATGAGCTTGTGACTATTGGCCTACTACTATAGTTATATTGAACACATTATTCATGCCTAAAACATCGTTTTTCTGTTTTTTATTGATAGTTTGCAGTACATTACTCAGTTCTTTACATATTTTTATATCATTTTCATGTTTAAAATGTATTTGATTTTTTTTTTTTAATTTTCCGTTTATACGGTTTGTGATTTTCTAAACGGAAAGTGCATTTGCGGCCGGTTAAACAGTTAATCGTTTAAACGGTCACACCCTTAGTGTGTTATCTTGTTCGGAAATGATCCGAAATGAAAGTAATAACTGTTAAGTTTTTCCACTTCTGGTATAAAATTATTCCATCAAAGTTAACCTGATTAACATGTCTCATGCCAAATCTATATTAAACAAAATAGAAAAAAATAAAAAGAGAAAACGCATTTTTGAAAAATGGAAGTGTCCTAGCAGAATGGGCGGGGCATCTTTATTTTGCTTCAATTAACATGTTTTCGCTCGGAAACAAAGTTTCATACTTCAACTCTAATAAAAAACCAAATTTACATCTCTTAAGAATAACTATTTTTTGCAATCTGCAAGTAAACCAAGTTTATTTATGTCCATTCATTGTTATTTTAATGGTTAAACAGCACTCCAACTTATCTGGAAGGGTGCCTCGTGGTACATAGCTTGTATTGCAACCTCCAAGATAGCCTGGCAAAGTTAAGACTTATGTCACTGTGTTTGGGTTTCAGTCAGAAAACGTCCCCCGTCAGTTTAACTACATGTTTCTTTGAGTGTTACTACTCATGCAAGCCTGAAGATGCTTTTGTAAATATTCTTGCTTTCAAATGACTGTACCAAAGTCTAACTGACATTAATAAACGAAGTTACGCGTTTTCCGACATTTCGCGTAACCACATATTGACCTTCTATTTCCTTTAAAAAAGAATTTCAACGCATCTTTGAAAATTCCACGTAGGAAATGACTGAGATCACCAATCGTTAAAATTCGTGGAATTTCGATAAAAATCGGCAAATTTCGATAAAAAACGAAGAAATTTGTTTATTTTCCTTTTAACAAATTTCAACGGGAGTTAAGCGCAATCAGTACTGTAAATGAAATACCTGAGACACCCACCTGCAGCAAACGTTTATAATCCACTCAGTTTCAGACTTCCACTCAAAAAGCAGAGGTAGTCAATAATGCTTTCGAATTTCCAATCCAAAACAGAGCACAAACATTTCATGCAACAGTCAGTACAGGGACCACAGTGCCACAAACATTACAAATAAAGGGCATGAAGAGTCCATAGCCAGGAAGATGGAAGCTGCAGGATTAGAGGTGAGCTCAAATAGTCCATGTATCCAGACTCTGAAACAAATGCAAAGGAAACAACAGTATGATAGACTATATAAGAGAGACAGAGCATACAGGAGGAGAGCACAACTCAGAGAGAGAGTACAAGCTACATGGTAGAACTAAAAACATAAACCAGTCCAGTGATTGATGACATATCAAAAAAGATGTCTTCTGTTGCTTTTTGGCACTTTTTCTGAAGAAGCACACTTGGTGCTGATTGATATAGAAGCTAATAGGAGTATGCCAGCTTAAGTAACAGTTGACATTTCTAAAATCCACTTTAAACCTCTTTTTATGATAGTTTCAGAAGTAATGACTTATATCATTTTTGTTTATCTCTGTCTATTGTGTGAATCTTCATATGGTGTCTCACACATGTTGTACAGTCTATATGAATAATACAGTACTGAACTTAAACAAGTGAGAGCCCAATGATTGACATATTCCCAAGTGTGATAAGTCATTCCATCAGCATGACAGGCATCTACTGAATGTCTAAATTGTTCTTGGGTCCACACAATGTGTTTTAAGCACAGTCCCTCAGTTGGTGCTACTTACCCCCTCTGGTGGAAACTTGACGCAAGTTGGCCTTCTTCCCTCTGAAAATGTGATCACTCCCTGTATCGAGTAAACTCGGGCCCTAAAATGAAAGAGAAAAGTTACTTGTTACTTTGGCACTGCTTTTCAAAGGTATTTTGTCAGATTTTGGTGCAAAAAATACTCAGGAGAGCTATGTACTAGCTGTGACCAGATCTAGAATGAGGGCGCTGTTCAAACAACATTCCAAACTAGTTGTAGTCCATCATATTGACTAGTTTCTCAGTGTAAGTCTTGTCTTGTATCATTCTATGTGCAGCTATTCAACTGCTTAGACTTCCAATAAATGCTTACAAACAAAACTAGTGAATAGGTCACTGGAAAATTGGTATATTTTAAGGATAAAAACTGATTAGTATTTAGAAGAAGGAAAGGCATGTTTGATAGGCATGCAACAACCTTCAAGCCAGGTAACAGGTTTGGCTTTACTGCTTGAACAGCTGCTGAAGCTGATGCCAATTGCACTGTTGATATTCCTAGCTCTTCTGATACAGATATGGCAACTAATTCCTCTTGCAAACCTGATTATAGAAGGCTCGACAAGGAAGAGTATGAGAGAGAAATTAACCCAGCAGATAAAGGACATGAGATATTTTCAACTCAGTCACAACAAACCATGTTTGCAGAATCTACAGGAAACAGGTTAGTTAATTTGCAAGCCCTATTAAGGGCCTATCACAGTGCTATTATGGCTCACAGAGAGACAAGCAATGGATGTGGGGACGACCCTATAGGTCTTTCTGATATGGAAGAATTGTAGGACTTGAATCAAAGGTTGTGTTTGGAATCACTATGTGGCTACAAGAGTGAACTCTTGTCCATCTAAAAAGCTTAATAAAACAGTAACAAACCTGGCAAGAATCCTTCAGGTAGCATACGCCCATTAAAAGCGCCATTGACTTACACACTAAATCACAAAAGTAATGTGGTCTCTAAGCCTAGATAGAAGTTTTCACTAGCTAAACGCTACCCATCACCGGATAGCTGTCAAGTTGGCCTTTTATGGCACCATCAATTTTCCGTATCATGACTATGTAGATTTTTTGCTATCTGAGCCGGGAGTTTTTGTCACTTGTAAACAAACCTCTTCACTCAGTGGTAAACAATTTTCCTACGCTGCTCCTGGGAGGCCTTAAAGGGGTCTGAAATGGCCTCAATTGACACAATTTTCTCACTACATGTACTTCCATTCATGCTCTTCAACATGCAAGCCACAAAAAAATAGATCATGATTGATAACAGGTCACAAAAGATGTTCCCCTGCTGCTTTTTGGCACTTTTCTTGAAGGAGAACAATAAAGCGGACTGATATAGACTCTAATAGGAGTATGCCACCTTAAGTGAGAGATGAATGTTTTTTTTTAATACCAATATGATACATTTTATAGTCGTCACAATAAAAACCACAACAAAATTCTATGCAATTATCATTTTAGGTCCATAAAGATGTATTTTCAGAGATTTCAGTATGTAAGGTGCAGTGTTAAAATACACACATGAGCAATACTGTGTAAGCAGTAACCAGGTCTACGTCTGCAACAACATTTCCAGTCACCAATTTTGATAACCTTGACCAATTTGGGGGCATCTATGATTCCTGCAGGTTGTATTGGTATCCCTGATCACAGTCCACTTGGTCTGGCTTGCCCTACCTGCAGAAACGTCATCCAGAGAAGGGTCAGCGGGGAGGGTTTTTTCATCTCTGGCTCTGAAAAGTGATGAAAACTACTTTTGTATAGCTCAGCTGATTCCTCCCAAACTGACCTACAGGACATATCCCAATGTATTCCTGAACTGTTTGGAACATGTTAAACTGATATTGCATGTCACTCCAGTGCAACTGTTAAGTTACTAAGAATAAGAGAAGAGAATTGAAGGTGTTCTTTGCCAAAACTGGATCATCGGGATTTGTAAACCACAGCCTCACTGTGTGACAAGTACATTTATGTAGCTGATCAATTTGAGCTACCGTACTTGCTCTTCATATTACACACTACGAGTCTGTGCACTCCATTGAATATGGCTACTGAAGTACAATAATAAACCAAGTCTGTTACTAAATAAATGATCGCCTCCTATATTCTTTATACGACAGGCTCGACGGCCACAAACTGAAACATGGTGTCAAAAGTAAACTTAAGATAATTTAGAGGAACATTCTTGCGAGATTCGAAGGACTGATCACCTGAAAATCACCATGAATTAGTCAGCAATTTGGTAAGATTCCGCTATGCGAATGCACCGTTAGAATAGCATACACAGTATCGTATGTATAGGACTATGCGATAAAACAGTACAGTAATCCGAGACGCAACGTAGAATGCAGTGTGATGTGGTAAGCAAAGAAAGGAACTGCAGATTGTACGCTAACCTATAACAGTAAGATATAACTGTGTTCGACTAGTTCATAATGCAACGAAGGGGACACACTGCAGCACGGTGATAATACAGTAGTAAAGCCTTGTGAAACAACAGTCTGGTGAGGTGAAAATAAGAAAAGAAAACAATCGCATTACTGTACGTACCGGTACAATACAAAACCGTGTACACGTTGGAAAATTATAATTAACATTCAGACCATTCCTGAAATAAATTCTGCCAGAATTCTGCGAGTTACAATAACAGTATGGATAAAGTTCCCCCACCAGAGAAGATTGATTTTGCTTCTCCCAAACTGGCAAGCAGATGGCAACACTGGAAAGAAGAATTCAAGCTATATGCAGTACTGGCAATGTCTGACAAAGATGATAAGTTAAAGGAAAAATGTGCCTCTATCTTATGGGCACTACCGGACGTGAGATATATGAGACTATAAAACCGGTACCAGCTGCAGGCACTGCCGATGTTTCCCCGAAAATTGGAGAGCTCCTCACACTCTTTGATGCCTACTGCAACCCAAAGCAAAATGAAACTGTAGAAAGATACAAATTCTTCACGAGATTTCAGGAGCCAGGGGAGCAGTTGGACAGATACATCACTGAACTCAAAGTCCTGGCACAAACATATAACTTTGAATCATTGCATGACCCGCTTGTCCGGGATAGGATCGTGTGTGGTATCACAAATTCGGCACTCAGAGAGCGATTACTACGGGCACAGAAACTTACCCTGAAATCGTGCGAGGATATGTGCCAGTCGGCGGAACTATCCAGAGAAAGGCTAAGGACCATCGAGACGAAAACAGAGGTGCAAGCACTCCGACAAAGCGGGCAAGACAACAGACATCAGAAATGCAAGTACTGTGGGAACAGACACGTCTTTGGGAAGTACCAGTGTCCTGCATATGGAAAGACCTGTTCCAAATGGGACAGGAAGAACCATTTTGCAGCTCAATGCAGAACAGCTACACGCAAAGCGTCAGCGAGCGGATCCCAACGGAGTGGACCCAAAAGGGGCAAAATGAAACGGAAACCGTGGGTAAATGCTGTAGCGGAAGGTGCGTCCAACGTTGGCGACAGTTCCTCCGAGTCCCTCTCAGATGACGACTTCGAGGACGTCAACACGGTGAACCTGCTCACTCCTACAAAGACAGAGAACAATATAAACTATATTAACTATAAGCAACAAAGTCACATTTACGCTGACATGAGTATAGATGAAGTAAGAGTCACTTTTCAAATTGATAGCGGGGCAACCTGCAACATCTTACCAAGCTCAGTTATGAAGAAACTAGGTAAGCATAACATTAAGCAAACTAGCCAGGTATTATCAATGTACAATGGGAGTACCTCAAAGCCAAATGGTAAATGCAAACTAAAATTGGTGAACCCCAAAAATGGAAAGAAATACCGGGCTGAGTTTGTGATTGTTGACAATGATATTGCAATCCCTCTGCTGGGCAGCAAAGCGGTCCAGCAGATGGGTCTCATAGAAGTTAGACATGAAAACATTGCCAAACCACTAGGCGTCAATGTGATCACGAATGCAAATGATGGTAAAAACGTCAAAGTTGTGAAGGAGGGGCAAATTACTGTACTAATGTTGAAAACCTGTACCAGGAGTACAATGATGTTTTTGAGGGCATAGGTCAACTAGAAGGGGAATATAAACTACAGCTAGATCCCAATGCAGTACCTGTAGTTCATCCACCCTGTAGGTTCCCTGTGGCAATCCGAGACAACCTCAAAGCAGAATTAGATAGGCTTTGGAAACAAAACATCATAAAGCCAGTTTCAGAGCCAACCCCCTAGGTCTCCAGTCTAGTGACTGTGGTAAAGCCGGGGAAAATGAGAATATGTATCGACCCCAGAGACCTAAACAAGAGTCTCATGCGCAGCCACTATCCGATGCCTACCTTAGAGGATATGTATATATATATTGAATTGTAGAAAATAAGACTTCAACAAGCACAGTAAGAAAGTATACAAAGCTGTATGTTCCAATATTTCGCCGGTTAAGGCTTTATCAAGGAATGAGGTGCAAACTACCGACTCTGTGTATACAAGTAAAAACTTTAAAACCAATTCCCCTGAGCTGAAACGCACCAGCGAACAAACTGTATTCGGAACGCACAGACGGACCAGCAAGATGTGAAAAGCTTAAATATCCAATTGACGTCCAGCACAGCCATTCATTAAGTTATTACTGGCTTGAATGGTAAGGGCTTCGATTATTTTTCTTTCACTGGTATTCGGTAAGTTGTGATGTAGGATTTGCAATTGATATTTTCTCCAGATTTTGGATTTATATTGTGAGTTTGTAAATGAGTGTATATGGTCTGTTTAGTCATACGTAGATGTTCTTTTATTCTCGTTCCAATGGTACATCCCGTTTCGCCGATGTATGTAGACGAGCAAAGATTGCATTTAATCTTGTAGACACAGTTTTTGCCTAAACAGATATTCTTCTTTACAGCGATTTTGCAGGTGTCGCAGTTGGGTCGGCAACCCTGTTTGTCACGTGGCGCGGAAAACAAACTCGCTGATGGATTACCTGTCATGAAGTGTTTTCTCAGATTTGTAATGCCCAATCTGCTGATTGTTGCCAGGGTCTACCGTTTTATGTTCTCGTTCACAAATGGTACTTTTAGGTAAATTTTTTGATCTTCCGATGGTCTAGTAGGGGTGATTATTATGTGTTTCATGGTTTTTGCTTTTGTTCCAGCAGTTTGAAAGACTTTGGGAAACATCTTTTATATACATGTCATTACTGACATTCTCTTGTTTGTGATTTGCTTTCTCCATTTCTTTGCCCGTCAAAATTCCAGCCTTGTGGCGCAGATGTAAGGCATTCCATATTTTAGAATGAAAGCTTGAAAGCTTTGAAACCTATATATTTTATTGATCAAGTGATGGCTAGTTCTGTAAAATATATACAACAGGCATCCATGCAAGTGCATGTTTCCACCTGATATGCTACCACAAGCTATATTCACTTGTGATTGGGCCATGGTCTACATACATGCACATCAGGCAAAGAATTTCACAATTTTAGCTGCTTGCTAAAACTTGTCAGTGCATGATAAATTTACAGGCTAAAAACAAAATTCAACTTCCATTTGTCTTGAATTGTTGCAAGAGGGAAAGGATAATTTGAAATTTTTGAAGAAAAATGACAGGGCATCATTTCTCTTCTGGCAAACAGCAAAATCAATTTTGTATTTAGCCAGTAAATATCCCAGATTGTGAAGCCTGCATGTACTGCACTCTAGTCCTGAAATAACATTGTTGGCTTTTAATATGTTATAATCAAATGTGATGTCAGATTTTAAAGTTGCTACTCATTAGGGACAGTGTGGCAGAAAAGAACTGTCTAGACGGTTACAGAATTTTTAACAAACATAAAGGAAAGAGGGCAAAAGAAAGAAATATTTGTACACTATAATACTTACCACAGGTTTATGTATTGCTTCAATATTATTGGGAGTTAGCTGGTAACATGTAGTGGATTCTTCAGCATCATAATGCTGTTCATTCACTCTAGGAATCTGGTCAGCATTCTTCTGGAAAAGATCCCGCCATTGAGACTCACTTTTAACCTTTCTGGCTGCTGATAATAGTGACTGCAACATGTCTTACTTTGTTCTCAGTTGATTCATAAACATCTTCTGAAAGCTATTTGATCAATTTTTTTTTTTTTCCTCAAACACCTTTTTACAGCAGGGTAGGAATTCAGATTCTCATGTAAATACTAAATATTCATGTCCTGAAAGAAAAAAGAAAAATGGATAAAAGTTGATCAATATTAATATATAACTTGAAGCAATGTACTGTATACAAATAGTACTAATAGGCTATGGTACCGGGTCAAATAATTTTGACTCAACCATAATTGTTACCGTCCACCCTGTGATGTTTATTGATCTGTGCACTTCCACGAATGAATTGATTTTAGAAAAATCTTGTAACCTACTGAATAATCTAAGAGATACTTCTTTCCCCTTCAAATTCATGCTCAAATTTGATGGCCACAATAAAAGACACATCTCTGACCATTCTGTATCTGGTACGGATAGCCTGTATGACGCTATGAGTATACCAGTATGACTTAATGTTAAAATGTTGAGTAAGCCTGGACTTAACTAATGTAATCGGGTCTGAGTGTTTGTGTCTTCAGTTTTTTTTCCTCTCTCTATAGGGTCCTTGATGGGGACTTAAGTGTCCCTCCTGATCCTTTTTTTCTACTTAACTAAACTAAACTAATAAAACTGTATAATATAAGGATGGGTTTTGCAAAACATCCCTTTCACAACTTAACAGTTGGGTGACAAAAGCATTGAGGCTAATTATTTTTGCGTGGACCAGTTCCGCGAACAACATGTATTTGTAGTCTTTCTCACTTCTCAAGTGTGTTTACATCCAATACCCTATATCGTGTTTACAAATTTATGCTTTTATATGCTATGAAATTGGACCATTGAAGCTCATAAAACTTCCAACGAACCCCTATTGGTAATAACACAATATGAATAATAAAAATTATACTTACCAGTTACAGGGTCACAGGGGAGCGATAGCTCCCACTAGTCTATGGAACGCGAATAAGGAAAACTTATTTCGTTGCTAAGTTTAACGGAATTTTAGACATCAACGTGAGTTTGAGCAACAGCATGGTAAAACAGCAGCAACAACTTTAGTTTAGGCAAAAACAAACTTAGATTAGACAACGAAATCAGTTTGCCCTTTTCGCGCGTGGACGCGCGAATAGGGCAAACTGATTTCGTTGTCTAAACTTACGTTGTTGCCATCGGCGCTGTTCAACAATTGCTTTACCACGTGGGCTTCATATGATTACTATACGCAGGGGGTTGGTTCTTACGAAGATCTAGAGAGGACATGGTAAAAAAAATTATTACGTACGTGCGTAATATTTATAACGTACGTACGTAATAAATATGACGTATGTACATACGAACAAGTTCATCCCTCTCCATCTTTGATATGAAGATGTATCACCCGCAGTATATAACGTAGGCTCGCTTACGTTAGACAAGTGTTAACATAGGCTATATCACTAAACACGTACGTATACGTAGGCCTACATTCGTTATAATTATTAAATACGTACGTGATAATCCCTACATAGGTACGTAGTAATTATTATGTGCGTACGTACAAGGGCGACGGAAGCACTTTTAATCGGGGGGGGGGGGGGGGCACCGACATCAAAGGGCACTTTGCAGAAATTCGATTGGACTGATGCAGCCTTATATAGTACCCTTTATAACTCTTATTGTATTATCTTATTTGCGTATACACATAACTCCATCAAGGCCCCCCCCCCCTCAAGGAAAATATGCATACAGCACTGCAATATCCAATGAACAAATTGGGAAACAAGGAACAAGTTTTCTTTTGAGACAAAATGAGGTGAAATCATGCTAGTTGCTAATGTAGAGTTTATTTCTTGTTAATATATCTTAACAAATTCTTTCCATTCGAAATAGCTTGAGTTTGACCAACAGAAATTCATGAAAAGTCAGGGGCGTAGCCAGGATTTGCAAAGTTGTATACACGACTATCTGAGCGGAGCGCCACCATCTGTTGGCGCGGAGCGTAGAAGAATTTTTTTGTTTTACAAACCCCTCAGATGGCCGGAAACGGCCCTTCCCGAGTGTTCATTCTGGTTCCCTGGCCTCTAATTGCTAACTTGAGACACCTCAATTTTTATGTAGAAAAAGGGCACATTTTTAACCTGAGGAAAAGTGGGGGGGGGGGCACGTACCCCCTGTGCCCCCCGGTTCCGCCGCCCTTGCGTACGTAGTGATTATCACGTACGTACGTAGTAATTATGGCGTACGTACGTAGTAATATCACGTACGTACGTGATATTATTACGTACGTACGTAGTATTATCACGTTCGTACGTGATAATTATGACGTACGTACGTAACAATTTTTTTTAACCATGTCCTCTCTAGATCTTCGTACGTTCTTGCTGCCTGGGTTTAGGAAAACAGTCCTGTGGACAAGGCCGCCTTTGTTCTTCGACATATACGGGAAGTTACTGGAGGAGCAAAGTGGGCGGGGTCAGCTCATGTATGTAGCATGGTGGAGAGCGTTGACCGGCTTGTAATTGGGTCGGGATATGTGTCAATCTTACTGACTATTTCGTAATTGGTCAGTAAATTAACGACGCGTATGTGTATACAGCGCAAATGGGCATTTCGCGCGAAATGCCCATATTTTTTATATCACGTGATTGGGCAATAACGTTAGTTTAGACAAGTTTAGACAAAAACGTAGGTTTAGACAACAACGTAAGCTTAGACAACAATGTAAGTTTGAGCAACAACATGATAAAACAGCAGCAACAACTTTAGTTTAGACAGCGAAATATGGTTGCCCTTTTCGCGTTCCATATTCGCGTTCCATAGACTAGTGGGAGCTATCGCTCCCCTGTGCAAAAATCCACAGGTAGCCTATACTCGTTAAATTAAACGAGACCATAGGTTGAAGTTTGATTGAGATTCTACTGAGACATTACACGAACGAAGGGATTACTTGAGATTGTATAATTGAGGATTAGCTTCAGTTTTTAAAGTTACCATATGCGATTGAACACCACGAACTTCTGGGAGGGAAAATTATGTGATAATAATCCTGCATGAGAATGCATTACATGGGAGGGCAAGTAATCCCTTCGTTCGTGTAATGTCTCAGTAGAATCTCAATCAAACTTCAACCTATGGTCTCGTTTAATTTAACGATTCTACTTCCCCATTACTCTTCACTACTGAACTACTTGAGATTTCAAAGCAGTGTTCAAGCGCATACGAACAGAAAGATTACAAACGAACACAAATTCAAAGTTTGTATCTTTTTTAATTTGCTTGCTGAGCAACAGAAACATTTCTTTTCTTTTTAAACAAGAACTGAGGTAATTTCATTACCACTTGGTACAAAGGATAACATAACATTCTTACTTTCCATACTTTGGAAATAAAAAAAAATCTCATTCATGTGAATAAAATCTATCATAGCATCCTCTTGGAGGAATATTCAAAGCATTGTTACATCACTTCTACATCTTGAAGTATGTATATCAACTCATACCTATACATAACCCATCTGTAAAATTATACCACACTTTTTATGTAATGCACATAGTAAAACTCCTTTTACACTTATGCATCCAAAACTGCCATTGCAAAAGTTTTGTTACTGACAATAGGTTTTTTGTAATACTGAGCAAAGGTTCTTTCCGAGGCCCACGCTACTGTGCGTAAAATATCTTCTACAGGCAGATTTCTTGAATCTGCAGCGGAGGTAGAGGCTGCCCTGGTACTATGGGCCGCATATTGAACTACATCAACCCCAGCCTCCTCCAAAACATGTTTAATCCATCGTGATAAAGTATTTCTCGTTACTGGTTTATGTGGTGGAACATAACTAATGAAAAGTTGCGATTCCGCTCCTCTTAATGAGGATGTGACGTTAATATAATGCTGAAGTACATGATAAACATCAAGATTCATATCAGCCTGGTATGATGCCAACACAACTCTTAATGTACTGGAACCAGGCCGTGACTGCTTTAATTTATTAGGTACGAAGAAGACAGCTTCCTTCCCATCCAAATGAAGATTATTGACATCTAATAATTGCAGAGTTTGTAGTCTCTGAGCAGATAACAAAGCAATAAGCATGACTAACGTATGGGTTAATTGCTTTAAAGTCAATGATGATGTAGAATGAAGAGACCGGAGATAGTTCAACACAATATAGACACGTCCCAAATTGTCGTGTATCTGGGGGATGGGGTTCTCAATTCGAAAATTCCTTTGAGAAAATGGCTGATGAGAGGATGTGAGCCAATAGTATTTCTTTGTTCATGATCCAATCAGAAAGCGATGACCGTGCAGTGTTAATGGTACTATAACTAAGGCCAGCATTGTAAAGACTCGTTAGAAAGTCAAGCACCTGATTTACAGAGGGATGAAGTGAATCAATTTGTTTCCTTGAACAGAACTTAAACCACCTGTCTTGATAAGTGCTGTACTGTTTTTGAGTGGATACCCTCCAGGATGCCATGAGGATTCTGGAAGTTTCTTCTGGAATGTCAAGGTTTCGGAAGCGTTGCCAGACACCAGGCATGCAACCAACTGAAGGTTGTGATGAAGGGGGTGTAGTTTGCATCTGTCTTCGGATAGAAGTAAGACTTCTTTCCCCAGCGGTAAATACCTTGGAATAGCTATGGTCATGTGTAACAGTTTTGTGTACCAGTTCTGAGTTGGCCATAAAGGCACCACAATTACTCCTCTTGCCTGGTCCCTTTGTATTTTTTGCAGTTCTCTGGCAATTAGGCTAAAGGGGGGGGGGGGGGGGGCGAGAAGCATACAAGATGTACTTATGCCAATTAAAAGAGAATGCATCAATGCATAATGCATCTGGGTCTGGTCGCCATGAAACAAAGGGAGCGAGTTGTTTATTTGTATGAGATGCAAATAAATCAATATCAAAGTTCCCCATGAAATATTTCTGGATTTAGCATCCATTCTGTGTTACTCTTAAATGTACGGGACAACATGTCAGCCTGGACATTAAGCTTGCCCGGCAAGTAACAACAAGACAACCACACTTTGTTTGATGCAGACCATTCCCATATAGCTTTTGCTATTTTGTTACATTGTGACGAATGAGTACCTCCCAAGGGCGTAGGAACCGGGGGGGGGGGGGGGGGCTGGGGGGCTCCAGCCCCCCCAGTGAAAAATATGGGGGCGGAAGTATCGTTCCGCCCCCCCGCTCCGCAAGTCAGAAAACCCCTTTTTCATTTCCAAATGAGAAAAAAATCTCATTTGAAGCACCAAATTGCATCTAAGGCCAGGTGAAAATGCCAAATTCTTTACAAAATGGAGTGGGTGTTGAAGTGTGCTATATTGCACCAAATTGCATCTGAGGCCACCTGGAAATGCAAAAAAAATCCAAAGGGGAGGGGGACACCCCCTCCCCTTAGACCCCTCCCCCAGGCCGGCCATCAGTCTTCAGCCCCCACTCAAAAGTACCTTCCTACGCCACTGGTACCTCCTATAGCCTTAATGTATGCAACAGCTGTCGAGCTGTCAGATAAAATTCTTATATGCGTATGATCACCCTTTAGGCATAACGTTTTTAGAGCAAAATAGATAGCAAGGAGTTCAAGCACATTTATGTGATATGTTTTCTCAACGGTATTCCACTTTCCTTGTGACCGTGTAGAGAGAGTCGTGCAAAAAGCACCCCATCCTACCAGAGAAGCATCAGTTTCTAGTACAATATCTGGGTTAGGCTCTAAGATATGCATGCATGCAAGCGGAAGGGACTCTAACCACCATTCCAGCTCTGTATAGTCCCCCTCAGCCAATTCTATTTCTGTATCAAAATTTCCCTTGTATTTTTTCAACAGAGAAATCTTAAGTTTTTCCATATCCCTGTAATGAAGGGGTCCATATTTAACTCCTGGGAAAAGAGAGTCAAGGATACCAATGATATGTGCCAAGTCCCTGATAGTCTTTTTGTGTTTGCCCTTAAATTTTTGTATCTCATTTAAGGCAGATTCTATCCTTTTGGGTTTTGGCCGAACAGTCATATGTTGGGAATCAAGCACAAATCCAAAGAAAGATAGCTTAGTACTTGGTTCTAGTACTGATTTTTCGGGATGAATGATGAAGCCTAATTTCTGAAAAAAATGTACAGCTGTATGCACTGCAGAAACACATGCACCTTTGGTATTAGCCTGGATATAAATATCATCAATGTAGCTCAGGCAAGAAATACCCAATTTCCTAAGCTCAGCCAGAATAGGTTTGAGTAGTTTAGTAACAATGCGAGGTGCTGAGGCCAACCCATTTGGTAGGCAAGTATACTGATAAAGTTTGTCTTTAAACGCAAGTCTCAAAAATTTTCGACTTGAAGAACTAATACGTACTAAATAATAGGCGTCTTTCAGGTCAATTGAAGCCATGAAACACTGCGGCTCTACTAGCCGTAATGCAGCCTGCAAAGTATCCATTTTAAAATGGTATTATTTGACACTTTCATTTAGGTACTTTAAATTCAATATCATTCTGAAAGAACCATCTGGCTTAGGCCTGAGAAACACTGATGAATTAAATTCCCCGTGGGAATGGGACGTTTCTTCCAAAACATTCTTTTCCCAAAGCTTAGATATTTCATTACCTAAAAGAAGCTCTTCAGTTGAATTAGAGCATATATATTTTGTTTTGGATCTACTATACTGAATTGGCTTTTCTTCATCAAATTCGATGTCATAGCCATGAACACAACTTAGTATAACCGAGTCAGTTGTGATTTCTTGCCAGTGCTGTAGAAAATGTTTCAAACGGCCGCCAATGGGTAATTGCTTTGTTTTACAAGGCTGTAAAGAATGTACACTAACAGAATTGACACATACCTTACCTCTTGTTAATTCCTCATGCTTTTCTGAGGATTTCTCGGCAGTTGATTTGTGTACTGCCGGTGACGCTGGCCTAAAAAAGGCTGGTAGCGTCTGTTGCCTCCTCTGTATGGGCCTCGATAATTGATTTTACCTCTAAAACCTCCACCTCTAGCTCCCCCCCCTAGTGGGAGTTAAGCAACACTTGCTCATTTTATTTGCATCGGTTATGTCACGCACTTGCTGCGATATGTCATCCCCAAATAACAGAGTAGACATAGGCACTGAGTTTGAACAAAGATTTTTATACTCTGCCTTAAGTTCCGGCTTGAAAAGATCACGCCGAAAATGGTTCAAGTCTATGTTAGATGAACCAAGAAAGGCCAAGGCATCTGTCAACTTCAACAGGACATTCTCCTTATCCTGACCAGCCTTGCCAGTCAATATATCATTAATTAGATAAGTCAGAGCAATCATAGACTTAACGTTCCCTGACTGTATCTTTTGTAACCTCAAATCTTTGGTTCTAGCTTACAGCTGAATATTGTCCCAGATCAATTTGTTGACATGAGATGTCTGCAATAGTTCCATATTGCTTGGATGTTGATATTTTTCCATCTTTTCTTTCAGTTTTTGTGGTGCCAATTTTTTGAAACAAATATTTTTGACCAAATTTGCAACCTTTTCTAGTACCGCAGTACCGACTTTATTGCCCAAATCAAGGCTAGAAACAATGTTACTAAAAGCAGTTTGTTCCTCCGTAGAGATATTTACAGTTTGCTTTTCAGGTTCTGAAGAACTTTCAAGAAGAGAGATGAGATCATCATTCTCATTAGCAGTATCATCTGGTGAGTTCAATAAGTCTAGAAGCTCCTCATCATAGTCCAAAGATATCCCCTCCTGATTGTGAGGGGGAAGAGAACAAGCCTCAGAAAGAGGTCGATCTTCAGCAGAGGTTGCTACCTCATTTTTAGCTTTTTCTTCATTGCCGGGAATAACTTTCTAGCACAAAAATTTAATCTGTGCCTGCATTTGAGCAAGCATATCTTTTACATCGCTTTGGGCGATTTGTGTACCAGAACTTCCTTCTCCCGAAGGCGAAGGTAAGTCAGGTCCTGCCTGGAACTCTAAGTCCATCACAGTCAAAAATTAAACCCGAAGCAAAATGCCAATTGGGTAGTTATAACGTAATTAGCAACTACTGCTAATATTAAGTTAAGCAGAACGCAGATAGACAGCAAAATACTGCTACTGCAAAGCTTAAACAAGTTAAAGCATAAAGCCAGCAAAATACTGCTCATGCAACATGTGCGCCGCCAGTAAGTGTAACGTATGCCTACAACAATAATGTAGGTTATAAAGGCTAGTATTATTATTAAGCCATGTATCGTACAGCAACTCTCAAGTGCTCGCAACAACACCTGAAAAAACCAACTTACGTGCTAGAGGCTTCGTTTGAAAGTGACAAGAAATTGAAATGACCCGACAGCATTGTTTAAATGCTGTGCGAATTTTTTGTTACGTAATTGAACACAAGCTTGTTAAAGAGCAAGACAAAAGGTGGCAGGCACAACACTATCTGAAGCACATAGTTCAAGCGCGACGGTTTTGTTAACAAAACCCTCAACGCTAAACCATGCAAAGGAGAGAGAGAGCCGCAAAATACGTCTACTCTCTCCAAATCCAATCACACACTGAAGCTAATCCTCAATTATACAATCTCAAGTAGTTCCGTAGTGAAGTGTAATGGGGAAGTAGAATGTACTCTGTAGCTTCACTTAACCTTCAGGTGGCATACTCTTATTAGATTCTATATCCATCCGCGCGATTGTTCTCCTTCAGGAAAAGTGCCAAAAAGCAGCAAGAGAACATTTTTTTGACCTGTTATCAATCATAGTCTAGTTTTTTGTGGCTTGCATGTTGAAGAACATGAATAGAAGTACATGTGGTGAGAAAATTGGGTCGATTAAGGCAATTTTAGACCCCTTTAAGCCTCCCAGGAGCAGCGTAGGAAATTTGTTTACCAATGAGTGAAGAGGTTTGTTTACAAGTGACGAAAAGTTCCGGCTCGGAAAGCAAAAAATGTACAGGGTCATGATACGGAAAATTGATAGTGCCATGAAAGGCCAACTTGTCAGCTATGCGGTGATGGGTAGCGTTTAGCTAGTGAAAACTTCTATCTAAACTTAGAGACCACCTTACTGGGCGTATACTACCATAGGAACATAGGCTTGTCAAATCATTCACTATGGAACGCCTAAAGGACTGTATTTTTTTGAAAATTCACTACGTCGTCGATTATAATTTGACTGAAACTGAGATATTAGGCCGATTAAGCTCCCAGTGTAGGCACGTGCTGTAAAAGATCGGCAAAAGACGTCATCACCGGGGTTCGAACCACGGATGCAAAAGAGAGTCTCGATCATCAGCTCGTACAGTGCGCCAAGCCATCCCGCCACTGTATGGACTGAGAAATTAGGTGGATTAACTAATACTTACAGCTCCCAGATTAGGCACGTGCTGTAAAAGATCGGCAAAAGACGTCATCACCGGGGTTCGAACCACGGATGCAAAAGAGAGTCTCGATCATCAGCTCGTACAGTGCGCCAAGCCATCCCGCCACTGTATGGACTGAGAAATTAGGTGGATTAACTAATACTTACAGCTCCCAGATTAGGCACGTGCTGTAAAAGATCGGCAAAAGACGTCATCACCGGGGTTCGAACCACGGATGCAAAAGAGAGTCTCGATCATCAGCTCGTACAGTGCGCCAAGCCATCCCGCCACTGTATGGACTGAGAAATTAGGTGGATTAACTAATACTTACAGCTCCCAGATTAGGCACGTGCTGTAAAAGATCGGCAAAAGACGTCATCACCGGGGTTCGAACCACGGATGCAAAAGAGAGTCTCGATCATCAGCTCGTACAGTGCGCCAAGCCATCCCGCCACTGTATGGACTGAGAAATTAGGTGGATTAACTAATACTTACAGCTCCCAGATTAGGCACGTGCTGTAAAAGATCGGCAAAAGACGTCATCACCGGGGTTCGAATCACGGATGCAAAAGAGAGTCTCGATCATCAGCTCGTACAGTGCGCCAAGCCATCCCGCCACTGTATGGACTGAGAAATTAGGTGGATTAACTAATACTTACAGCTCCCAGATTAGGCACGTGCTGTAAAAGATCGGCAAAAGACGTCATCACCGGGGTTCGAACCACGGATGCAAAAGAGAGTCTCGATCATCAGCTCGTACAGTGCGCCAAGCCATCCCGCCACTGTATGGACTGAGAAATTAGGTGGATTAACTAATACTTACAGCTCCCAGATTAGGCACGTGCTGTAAAAGATCGGCAAAAGACGTCATCACCGGGGTTCGAACCACGGATGCAAAAGAGAGTCTCGATCATCAGCTCGTACAGTGCGCCAAGCCATCCCGCCACTGTATGGACTGAGAAATTAGGTGGATTAACTAATACTTACAGCTCCCAGATTAGGCACGTGCTGTAAAAGATCGGCAAAAGACGTCATCACCGGGGTTCGAACCACGGATGCAAAAGAGAGTCTCGATCATCAGCTCGTACAGTGCGCCAAGCCATCCCGCCACTGTATGGACTGAGAAATTAGGTGGATTAACTAATACTTACAGCTCCCAGATTAGGCACGTGCTGTAAAAGATCGGCAAAAGACGTCATCACCGGGGTTCGAACCACGGATGCAAAAGAGAGTCTCGATCATCAGCTCGTACAGTGCGCCAAGCCATCCCGCCACTGTATGGACTGAGAAATTAGGTGGATTAACTAATACTTACAGCTCCCAGATTAGGCACGTGCTGTAAAAGATCGGCAAAAGACGTCATCACCGGGGTTCGAACCACGGATGCAAAAGAGAGTCTCGATCATCAGCTCGTACAGTGCGCCAAGCCATCCCGCCACTGTATGGACTGAGAAATTAGGTGGATTAACTAATACTTACAGCTCCCAGATTAGGCACGTGCTGTAAAAGATCGGCAAAAGACGTCATCACCGGGGTTCGAACCACGGATGCAAAAGAGAGTCTCGATCATCAGCTCGTACAGTGCGCCAGGCCATCCCGCCACTGTATGGACTGAGAAATTAGGTGGATTAACTAATACTTACAGCTCCCAGATTAGGCACGTGCTGTAAAAGATCGGCAAAAGACGTCATCACCGGGGTTCGAACCACGGATGCAAAAGAGAGTCTCGATCATCAGCTCGTACAGTGCGCCAGGCCATCCCGCCACTGTATGGACTGAGAAATTAGGTGGATTAACTAATACTTACAGCTCCCAGATTAGGCACGTGCTGTAAAAGATCGGCAAAAGACGTCATCACCGGGGTTCGAACCACGGATGCAAAAGAGAGTCTCGATCATCAGCTCGTACAGTGCGCCAAGCCATCCCGCCACTGTATGGACTGAGAAATTAGGTGGATTAACTAATACTTACAGCTCCCAGATTAGGCACGTGCTGTAAAAGATCGGCAAAAGACGTCATCACCGGGGTTCGAACCACGGATGCAAAAGAGAGTCTCGATCATCAGCTCGTACAGTGCGCCAAGCCATCCCGCCACTGTATGGACTGAGAAATTAGGTGGATTAACTAATACTTACAGCTCCCAGATTAGGCACGTGCTGTAAAAGATCGGCAAAAGACGTCATCACCGGGGTTCGAACCACGGATGCAAAAGAGAGTCTCGATCATCAGCTCGTACAGTGCGCCAAGCCATCCCGCCACTGTATGGACTGAGAAATTAGGTGGATTAACTAATACTTACAGCTCCCAGATTAGGCACGTGCTGTAAAAGATCGGCAAAAGACGTCATCACCGGGGTTCGAACCACGGATGCAAAAGAGAGTCTCGATCATCAGCTCGTACAGTGCGCCAAGCCATCCCGCCACTGTATGGACTGAGAAATTAGGTGGATTAACTAATACTTACAGCTCCCAGATTAGGCACGTGCTGTAAAAGATCGGCAAAAGACGTCATCACCGGGGTTCGAACCACGGATGCAAAAGAGAGTCTCGATCATCAGCTCGTACAGTGCGCCAAGCCATCCCGCCACTGTATGGACTGAGAAATTAGGTGGATTAACTAATACTTACAGCTCCCAGATTAGGCACGTGCTGTAAAAGATCGGCAAAAGACGTCATCACCGGGGTTCGAACCACGGATGCAAAAGAGAGTCTCGATCATCAGCTCGTACAGTGCGCCAAGCCATCCCGCCACTGTATGGACTGAGAAATTAGGTGGATTAACTAATACTTACAGCTCCCAGATTAGGCACGTGCTGTAAAAGATCGGCAAAAGACGTCATCACCGGGGTTCGAACCACGGATGCAAAAGAGAGTCTCGATCATCAGCTCGTACAGTGCGCCAAGCCATCCCGCCACTGTATGGACTGAGAAATTAGGTGGATTAACTAATACTTACAGCTCCCAGATTAGGCACGTGCTGTAAAAGATCGGCAAAAGACGTCATCACCGGGGTTCGAACCACGGATGCAAAAGAGAGTCTCGATCATCAGCTCGTACAGTGCGCCAAGCCATCCCGCCACTGTATGGACTGAGAAATTAGGTGGATTAACTAATACTTACAGCTCCCAGATTAGGCACGTGCTGTAAAAGATCGGCAAAAGACGTCATCACCGGGGTTCGAACCACGGATGCAAAAGAGAGTCTCGATCATCAGCTCGTACAGTGCGCCAAGCCATCCCGCCACTGTATGGACTGAGAAATTAGGTGGATTAACTAATACTTACAGCTCCCAGATTAGGCACGTGCTGTAAAAGATCGGCAAAAGACGTCATCACCGGGGTTCGAACCACGGATGCAAAAGAGAGTCTCGATCATCAGCTCGTACAGTGCGCCAAGCCATCCCGCCACTGTATGGACTGAGAAATTAGGTGGATTAACTAATACTTACAGCTCCCAGATTAGGCACGTGCTGTAAAAGATCGGCAAAAGACGTCATCACCGGGGTTCGAACCACGGATGCAAAAGAGAGTCTCGATCATCAGCTCGTACAGTGCGCCAAGCCATCCCGCCACTGTATGGACTGAGAAATTAGGTGGATTAACTAATACTTACAGCTCCCAGATTAGGCACGTGCTGTAAAAGATCGGCAAAAGACGTCATCACCGGGGTTCGAACCACGGATGCAAAAGAGAGTCTCGATCATCAGCTCGTACAGTGCGCCAAGCCATCCCGCCACTGTATGGACTGAGAAATTAGGTGGATTAACTAATACTTACAGCTCCCAGATTAGGCACGTGCTGTAAAAGATCGGCAAAAGACGTCATCACCGGGGTTCGAACCACGGATGCAAAAGAGAGTCTCGATCATCAGCTCGTACAGTGCGCCAAGCCATCCCGCCACTGTATGGACTGAGAAATTAGGTGGATTAACTAATACTTACAGCTCCCAGATTAGGCACGTGCTGTAAAAGATCGGCAAAAGACGTCATCACCGGGGTTCGAACCACGGATGCAAAAGAGAGTCTCGATCATCAGCTCGTACAGTGCGCCAAGCCATCCCGCCACTGTATGGACTGAGAAATTAGGTGGATTAACTAATACTTACAGCTCCCAGATTAGGCACGTGCTGTAAAAGATCGGCAAAAGACGTCATCACCGGGGTTCGAACCACGGATGCAAAAGAGAGTCTCGATCATCAGCTCGTACAGTGCGCCAAGCCATCCCGCCA
Organism: Apostichopus japonicus; assembly: GCF_037975245.1. Lineage (NCBI taxonomy): Eukaryota > Metazoa > Echinodermata > Holothuroidea > Aspidochirotida > Stichopodidae > Apostichopus > Apostichopus japonicus. Next base: position 24,617,985 of record NC_092580.1, read on the forward strand.
CTGTATGGACTGAGAAATTAGGTGGATTAACTAATACTTACAGCTCCCAGATTAGGCACGTGCTGTAAAAGATCGGCAAAAGACGTCATCACCGGGGTTCGAACCACGGATGCAAAAGAGAGTCTCGATCATCAGCTCGTACAGTGCGCCAAGCCATCCCGCCACTGTATGGACTGAGAAATTAGGTGGATTAACTAATACTTACAGCTCCCAGATTAGGCACGTGCTGTAAAAGATCGGCAAAAGACGTCATCACCGGGGTTCGAACCACGGATGCAAAAGAGAGTCTCGATCATCAGCTCGTACAGTGCGCCAAGCCATCCCGCCACTGTATGGACTGAGAAATTAGGTGGATTAACTAATACTTACAGCTCCCAGATTAGGCACGTGCTGTAAAAGATCGGCAAAAGACGTCATCACCGGGGTTCGAACCACGGATGCAAAAGAGAGTCTCGATCATCAGCTCGTACAGTGCGCCAAGCCATCCCGCCACTGTATGGACTGAGAAATTAGGTGGATTAACTAATACTTACAGCTCCCAGATTAGGCACGTGCTGTAAAAGATCGGCAAAAGACGTCATCACCGGGGTTCGAACCACGGATGCAAAAGAGAGTCTCGATCATCAGCTCGTACAGTGCGCCAAGCCATCCCGCCACTGTATGGACTGAGAAATTAGGTGGATTAACTAATACTTACAGCTCCCAGATTAGGCACGTGCTGTAAAAGATCGGCAAAAGACGTCATCACCGGGGTTCGAACCACGGATGCAAAAGAGAGTCTCGATCATCAGCTCGTACAGTGCGCCAAGCCATCCCGCCACTGTATGGACTGAGAAATTAGGTGGATTAACTAATACTTACAGCTCCCAGATTAGGCACGTGCTGTAAAAGATCGGCAAAAGACGTCATCACCGGGGTTCGAACCACGGATGCAAAAGAGAGTCTCGATCATCAGCCCGTACAGTGCGCCAAGCCATCCCGCCACTGTATGGACTGAGAAATTAGGTGGATTAACTAATACTTACAGCTCCCAGATTAGGCACGTGCTGTAAAAGATCGGCAAAAGACGTCATCACCGGGGTTCGAACCACGGATGCAAAAGAGGGTCTCGATCATCAGCCCGTACAGTGCGCCAAGCCATCCCGCCACTGTATGGACTGAGAAATTAGGTGGATTAACTAATACTTACAGCTCCCAGATTAGGCACGTGCTGTAAAAGATCGGCAAAAGACGTCATCACCGGGGTTCGAACCACGGATGCAAAAGAGAGTCTCGATCATCAGCCCGTACAGTGCGCCAAGCCATCCCGCCACTGTATGGACTGAGAAATTAGGTGGATTAACTAATACTTACAGCTCCCAGATTAGGCACGTGCTGTAAAAGATCGGCAAAAGACGTCATCACCGGGGTTCGAACCACGGATGCAAAAGAGAGTCTCGATCATCAGCCCGTACAGTGCGCAAAGCCATCCCGCCACTGTATGGACTGAGAAATTAGGTGGATTAACTAATACTTACAGCTCCCAGATTAGGCACGTGCTGTAAAAGATCGGCAAAAGACGTCATCACCGGGGTTCGAACCACGGATGCAAAAGAGAGTCTCGATCATCAGCTCGTACAGTGCGCCAAGCCATCCCGCCACTGTATGGACTGAGAAATTAGGTGGATTAACTAATACTTACAGCTCCCAGATTAGGCACGTGCTGTAAAAGATCGGCAAAAGACGTCATCACCGGGGTTCGAACCACGGATGCAAAAGAGAGTCTCGATCATCAGCTCGTACAGTGCGCCAAGCCATCCCGCCACTGTATGGACTGAGAAATTAGGTGGATTAACTAATACTTACAGCTCCCAGATTAGGCACGTGCTGTAAAAGATCGGCAAAAGACGTCATCACCGGGGTTCGAACCACGGATGCAAAAGAGAGTCTCGATCATCAGCTCGTACAGTGCGCCAAGCCATCCCGCCACTGTATGGACTGAGAAATTAGGTGGATTAACTAATACTTACAGCTCCCAGATTAGGCACGTGCTGTAAAAGATCGGCAAAAGACGTCATCACCGGGGTTCGAACCACGGATGCAAAAGAGAGTCTCGATCATCAGCTCGTACAGTGCGCCAAGCCATCCCGCCACTGTATGGACTGAGAAATTAGGTGGATTAACTAATACTTACAGCTCCCAGATTAGGCACGTGCTGTAAAAGATCGGCAAAAGACGTCATCACCGGGGTTCGAACCACGGATGCAAAAGAGAGTCTCGATCATCAGCTCGTACAGTGCGCCAAGCCATCCCGCCACTGTATGGACTGAGAAATTAGGTGGATTAACTAATACTTACAGCTCCCAGATTAGGCACGTGCTGTAAAAGATCGGCAAAAGACGTCATCACCGGGGTTCGAACCACGGATGCAAAAGAGAGTCTCGATCATCAGCTCGTACAGTGCGCCAAGCCATCCCGCCACTGTATGGACTGAGAAATTAGGTGGATTAACTAATACTTACAGCTCCCAGATTAGGCACGTGCTGTAAAAGATCGGCAAAAGACGTCATCACCGGGGTTCGAACCACGGATGCAAAAGAGAGTCTCGATCATCAGCTCGTACAGTGCGCCAAGCCATCCCGCCACTGTATGGACTGAGAAATTAGGTGGATTAACTAATACTTACAGCTCCCAGATTAGGCACGTGCTGTAAAAGATCGGCAAAAGACGTCATCACCGGGGTTCGAACCACGGATGCAAAAGAGAGTCTCGATCATCAGCTCGTACAGTGCGCCAAGCCATCCCGCCACTGTATGGACTGAGAAATTAGGTGGATTAACTAATACTTACAGCTCCCAGATTAGGCACGTGCTGTAAAAGATCGGCAAAAGACGTCATCACCGGGGTTCGAACCACGGATGCAAAAGAGAGTCTCGATCATCAGCTCGTACAGTGCGCCAAGCCATCCCGCCACTGTATGGACTGAGAAATTAGGTGGATTAACTAATACTTACAGCTCCCAGATTAGGCACGTGCTGTAAAAGATCGGCAAAAGACGTCATCACCGGGGTTCGAACCACGGATGCAAAAGAGAGTCTCGATCATCAGCTCGTACAGTGCGCCAAGCCATCCCGCCACTGTATGGACTGAGAAATTAGGTGGATTAACTAATACTTACAGCTCCCAGATTAGGCACGTGCTGTAAAAGATCGGCAAAAGACGTCATCACCGGGGTTCGAACCACGGATGCAAAAGAGAGTCTCGATCATCAGCTCGTACAGTGCGCCAAGCCATCCCGCCACTGTATGGACTGAGAAATTAGGTGGATTAACTAATACTTACAGCTCCCAGATTAGGCACGTGCTGTAAAAGATCGGCAAAAGACGTCATCACCGGGGTTCGAACCACGGATGCAAAAGAGAGTCTCGATCATCAGCTCGTACAGTGCGCCAAGCCATCCCGCCACTGTATGGACTGAGAAATTAGGTGGATTAACTAATACTTACAGCTCCCAGATTAGGCACGTGCTGTAAAAGATCGGCAAAAGACGTCATCACCGGGGTTCGAACCACGGATGCAAAAGAGAGTCTCGATCATCAGCCCGTACAGTGCGCCAAGCCATCCCGCCACTGTATGGACTGAGAAATTAGGTGGATTAACTAATACTTACAGCTCCCAGATTAGGCACGTGCTGTAAAAGATCGGCAAAAGACGTCATCACCGGGGTTCGAACCACGGATGCAAAAGAGAGTCTCGATCATCAGCCCGTACAGTGCGCCAAGCCATCCCGCCACTGTATGGACTGAGAAATTAGGTGGATTAACTAATACTTACAGCTCCCAGATTAGGCACGTGCTGTAAAAGATCGGCAAAAGACGTCATCACCGGGGTTCGAACCACGGATGCAAAAGAGAGTCTCGATCATCAGCCCGTACAGTGCGCCAAGCCATCCCGCCACTGTATGGACTGAGAAATTAGGTGGATTAACTAATACTTACAGCTCCCAGATTAGGCACGTGCTGTAAAAGATCGGCAAAAGACGTCATCACCGGGGTTCGAACCACGGATGCAAAAGAGAGTCTCGATCATCAGCCCGTACAGTGCGCAAAGCCATCCCGCCACTGTATGGACTGAGAAATTAGGTGGATTAACTAATACTTACAGCTCCCAGATTAGGCACGTGCTGTAAAAGATCGGCAAAAGACGTCATCACCGGGGTTCGAACCACGGATGCAAAAGAGAGTCTCGATCATCAGCTCGTACAGTGCGCCAAGCCATCCCGCCACTGTATGGACTGAGAAATTAGGTGGATTAACTAATACTTACAGCTCCCAGATTAGGCACGTGCTGTAAAAGATCGGCAAAAGACGTCATCACCGGGGTTCGAACCACGGATGCAAAAGAGAGTCTCGATCATCAGCTCGTACAGTGCGCCAAGCCATCCCGCCACTGTATGGACTGAGAAATTAGGTGGATTAACTAATACTTACAGCTCCCAGATTAGGCACGTGCTGTAAAAGATCGGCAAAAGACGTCATCACCGGGGTTCGAACCACGGATGCAAAAGAGAGTCTCGATCATCAGCTCGTACAGTGCGCCAAGCCATCCCGCCACTGTATGGACTGAGAAATTAGGTGGATTAACTAATACTTACAGCTCCCAGATTAGGCACGTGCTGTAAAAGATCGGCAAAAGACGTCATCACCGGGGTTCGAACCACGGATGCAAAAGAGAGTCTCGATCATCAGCTCGTACAGTGCGCCAAGCCATCCCGCCACTGTATGGACTGAGAAATTAGGTGGATTAACTAATACTTACAGCTCCCAGATTAGGCACGTGCTGTAAAAGATCGGCAAAAGACGTCATCACCGGGGTTCGAACCACGGATGCAAAAGAGAGTCTCGATCATCAGCTCGTACAGTGCGCCAAGCCATCCCGCCACTGTATGGACTGAGAAATTAGGTGGATTAACTAATACTTACAGCTCCCAGATTAGGCACGTGCTGTAAAAGATCGGCAAAAGACGTCATCACCGGGGTTCGAACCACGGATGCAAAAGAGAGTCTCGATCATCAGCTCGTACAGTGCGCCAAGCCATCCCGCCACTGTATGGACTGAGAAATTAGGTGGATTAACTAATACTTACAGCTCCCAGATTAGGCACGTGCTGTAAAAGATCGGCAAAAGACGTCATCACCGGGGTTCGAACCACGGATGCAAAAGAGAGTCTCGATCATCAGCTCGTACAGTGCGCCAAGCCATCCCGCCACTGTATGGACTGAGAAATTAGGTGGATTAACTAATACTTACAGCTCCCAGATTAGGCACGTGCTGTAAAAGATCGGCAAAAGACGTCATCACCGGGGTTCGAACCACGGATGCAAAAGAGAGTCTCGATCATCAGCTCGTACAGTGCGCCAAGCCATCCCGCCACTGTATGGACTGAGAAATTAGGTGGATTAACTAATACTTACAGCTCCCAGATTAGGCACGTGCTGTAAAAGATCGGCAAAAGACGTCATCACCGGGGTTCGAACCACGGATGCAAAAGAGAGTCTCGATCATCAGCTCGTACAGTGCGCCAAGCCATCCCGCCACTGTATGGACTGAGAAATTAGGTGGATTAACTAATACTTACAGCTCCCAGATTAGGCACGTGCTGTAAAAGATCGGCAAAAGACGTCATCACCGGGGTTCGAACCACGGATGCAAAAGAGAGTCTCGATCATCAGCTCGTACAGTGCGCCAAGCCATCCCGCCACTGTATGGACTGAGAAATTAGGTGGATTAACTAATACTTACAGCTCCCAGATTAGGCACGTGCTGTAAAAGATCGGCAAAAGACGTCATCACCGGGGTTCGAACCACGGATGCAAAAGAGAGTCTCGATCATCAGCTCGTACAGTGCGCCAAGCCATCCCGCCACTGTATGGACTGAGAAATTAGGTGGATTAACTAATACTTACAGCTCCCAGATTAGGCACGTGCTGTAAAAGATCGGCAAAAGACGTCATCACCGGGGTTCGAACCACGGATGCAAAAGAGAGTCTCGATCATCAGCTCGTACAGTGCGCCAAGCCATCCCGCCACTGTATGGACTGAGAAATTAGGTGGATTAACTAATACTTACAGCTCCCAGATTAGGCACGTGCTGTAAAAGATCGGCAAAAGACGTCATCACCGGGGTTCGAACCACGGATGCAAAAGAGAGTCTCGATCATCAGCTCGTACAGTGCGCCAAGCCATCCCGCCACTGTATGGACTGAGAAATTAGGTGGATTAACTAATACTTACAGCTCCCAGATTAGGCACGTGCTGTAAAAGATCGGCAAAAGACGTCATCACCGGGGTTCGAACCACGGATGCAAAAGAGAGTCTCGATCATCAGCTCGTACAGTGCGCCATGCCATCCCGCCACTGTATGGACTGAGAAATTAGGTGGATTAACTAATACTTACAGCTCCCAGATTAGGCACGTGCTGTAAAAGATCGGCAAAAGACGTCATCACCGGGGTTCGAACCACGGATGCAAAAGAGAGTCTCGATCATCAGCTCGTACAGTGCGCCAAGCCATCCCGCCACTGTATGGACTGAGAAATTAGGTGGATTAACTAATACTTACAGCTCCCAGATTAGGCACGTGCTGTAAAAGATCGGCAAAAGACGTCATCACCGGGGTTCGAACCACGGATGCAAAAGAGAGTCTCGATCATCAGCTCGTACAGTGCGCCAAGCCATCCCGCCACTGTATGGACTGAGAAATTAGGTGGATTAACTAATACTTACAGCTCCCAGATTAGGCACGTGCTGTAAAAGATCGGCAAAAGACGTCATCACCGGGGTTCGAACCACGGATGCAAAAGAGAGTCTCGATCATCAGCTCGTACAGTGCGCCAAGCCATCCCGCCACTGTATGGACTGAGAAATTAGGTGGATTAACTAATACTTACAGCTCCCAGATTAGGCACGTGCTGTAAAAGATCGGCAAAAGACGTCATCACCGGGGTTCGAACCACGGATGCAAAAGAGAGTCTCGATCATCAGCTCGTACAGTGCGCCAAGCCATCCCGCCACTGTATGGACTGAGAAATTAGGTGGATTAACTAATACTTACAGCTCCCAGATTAGGCACGTGCTGTAAAAGATCGGCAAAAGACGTCATCACCGGGGTTCGAACCACGGATGCAAAAGAGAGTCTCGATCATCAGCTCGTACAGTGCGCCAAGCCATCCCGCCACTGTATGGACTGAGAAAGTAGGTGGATTAACTAATACTTACAGCTCCCAGATTAGGCACGTGCTGTAAAAGATCGGCAAAAGACGTCATCACCGGGGTTCGAACCACGGATGCAAAAGAGAGTCTCGATCATCAGCTCGTACAGTGCGCCAAGCCATCCCGCCACTGTATGGACTGAGAAATTAGGTGGATTAACTAATACTTACAGCTCCCAGATTAGGCACGTGCTGTAAAAGATCGGCAAAAGACGTCATCACCGGGGTTCGAACCACGGATGCAAAAGAGAGTCTCGATCATCAGCTCGTACAGTGCGCCAAGCCATCCCGCCACTGTATGGACTGAGAAATTAGGTGGATTAACTAATACTTACAGCTCCCAGATTAGGCACGTGCTGTAAAAGATCGGCAAAAGACGTCATCACCGGGGTTCGAACCACGGATGCAAAAGAGAGTCTCGATCATCAGCTCGTACAGTGCGCCAAGCCATCCCGCCACTGTATGGACTGAGAAATTAGGTGGATTAACTAATACTTACAGCTCCCAGATTAGGCACGTGCTGTAAAAGATCGGCAAAAGACGTCATCACCGGGGTTCGAACCACGGATGCAAAAGAGAGTCTCGATCATCAGCTCGTACAGTGCGCCAAGCCATCCCGCCACTGTATGGACTGAGAAATTAGGTGGATTAACTAATACTTACAGCTCCCAGATTAGGCACGTGCTGTAAAAGATCGGCAAAAGACGTCATCACCGGGGTTCGAACCACGGATGCAAAAGAGAGTCTCGATCATCAGCTCGTACAGTGCGCCAAGCCATCCCGCCACTGTATGGACTGAGAAATTAGGTGGATTAACTAATACTTACAGCTCCCAGATTAGGCACGTGCTGTAAAAGATCGGCAAAAGACGTCATCACCGGGGTTCGAACCACGGATGCAAAAGAGAGTCTCGATCATCAGCTCGTACAGTGCGCCAAGCCATCCCGCCACTGTATGGACTGAGAAATTAGGTGGATTAACTAATACTTACAGCTCCCAGATTAGGCACGTGCTGTAAAAGATCGGCAAAAGACGTCATCACCGGGGTTCGAACCACGGATGCAAAAGAGAGTCTCGATCATCAGCTCGTACAGTGCGCCAAGCCATCCCGCCACTGTATGGACTGAGAAATTAGGTGGATTAACTAATACTTACAGCTCCCAGATTAGGCACGTGCTGTAAAAGATCGGCAAAAGACGTCATCACCGGGGTTCGAACCACGGATGCAAAAGAGAGTCTCGATCATCAGCTCGTACAGTGCGCCAAGCCATCCCGCCACTGTATGGACTGAGAAATTAGGTGGATTAACTAATACTTACAGCTCCCAGATTAGGCACGTGCTGTAAAAGATCGGCAAAAGACGTCATCACCGGGGTTCGAACCACGGATGCAAAAGAGAGTCTCGATCATCAGCTCGTACAGTGCGCCAAGCCATCCCGCCACTGTATGGACTGAGAAATTAGGTGGATTAACTAATACTTACAGCTCCCAGATTAGGCACGTGCTGTAAAAGATCGGCAAAAGACGTCATCACCGGGGTTCGAACCACGGATGCAAAAGAGAGTCTCGATCATCAGCTCGTACAGTGCGCCAAGCCATCCCGCCACTGTATGGACTGAGAAATTAGGTGGATTAACTAATACTTACAGCTCCCAGATTAGGCACGTGCTGTAAAAGATCGGCAAAAGACGTCATCACCGGGGTTCGAACCACGGATGCAAAAGAGAGTCTCGATCATCAGCTCGTACAGTGCGCCAAGCCATCCCGCCACTGTATGGACTGAGAAATTAGGTGGATTAACTAATACTTACAGCTCCCAGATTAGGCACGTGCTGTAAAAGATCGGCAAAAGACGTCATCACCGGGGTTCGAACCACGGATGCAAAAGAGAGTCTCGATCATCAGCTCGTACAGTGCGCCAAGCCATCCCGCCACTGTATGGACTGAGAAATTAGGTGGATTAACTAATACTTACAGCTCCCAGATTAGGCACGTGCTGTAAAAGATCGGCAAAAGACGTCATCACCGGGGTTCGAACCACGGATGCAAAAGAGAGTCTCGATCATCAGCTCGTACAGTGCGCCAAGCCATCCCGCCACTGTATGGACTGAGAAATTAGGTGGATTAACTAATACTTACAGCTCCCAGATTAGGCACGTGCTGTAAAAGATCGGCAAAAGACGTCATCACCGGGGTTCGAACCACGGATGCAAAAGAGAGTCTCGATCATCAGCTCGTACAGTGCGCCAAGCCATCCCGCCACTGTATGGACTGAGAAATTAGGTGGATTAACTAATACTTACAGCTCCCAGATTAGGCACGTGCTGTAAAAGATCGGCAAAAGACGTCATCACCGGGGTTCGAACCACGGATGCAAAAGAGAGTCTCGATCATCAGCTCGTACAGTGCGCCAAGCCATCCCGCCACTGTATGGACTGAGAAATTAGGTGGATTAACTAATACTTACAGCTCCCAGATTAGGCACGTGCTGTAAAAGATCGGCAAAAGACGTCATCACCGGGGTTCGAACCACGGATGCAAAAGAGAGTCTCGATCATCAGCTCGTACAGTGCGCCAAGCCATCCCGCCACTGTATGGACTGAGAAATTAGGTGGATTAACTAATACTTACAGCTCCCAGATTAGGCACGTGCTGTAAAAGATCGGCAAAAGACGTCATCACCGGGGTTCGAACCACGGATGCAAAAGAGAGTCTCGATCATCAGCTCGTACAGTGCGCCAAGCCATCCCGCCACTGTATGGACTGAGAAATTAGGTGGATTAACTAATACTTACAGCTCCCAGATTAGGCACGTGCTGTAAAAGATCGGTAAAAGACGTCATCACCGGGGTTCGAACCACGGATGCAAAAGAGAGTCTCGATCATCAGCTCGTACAGTGCGCCAAGCCATCCCGCCACTGTATGGACTGAGAAATTAGGTGGATTAACTAATACTTACAGCTCCCAGATTAGGCACGTGCTGTAAAAGATCGGCAAAAGACGTCATCACCGGGGTTCGAACCACGGATGCAAAAGAGAGTCTCGATCATCAGCTCGTACAGTGCGCCAAGCCATCCCGCCACTGTATGGACTGAGAAATTAGGTGGATTAACTAATACTTACAGCTCCCAGATTAGGCACGTGCTGTAAAAGATCGGCAAAAGACGTCATCACCGGGGTTCGAACCACGGATGCAAAAGAGAGTCTCGATCATCAGCTCGTACAGTGCGCCAAGCCATCCCGCCACTGTATGGACTGAGAAATTAGGTGGATTAACTAATACTTACAGCTCCCAGATTAGGCACGTGCTGTAAAAGATCGGCAAAAGACGTCATCACCGGGGTTCGAACCACGGATGCAAAAGAGAGTCTCGATCATCAGCTCGTACAGTGCGCCAAGCCATCCCGCCACTGTATGGACTGAGAAATTAGGTGGATTAACTAATACTTACAGCTCCCAGATTAGGCACGTGCTGTAAAAGATCGGCAAAAGACGTCATCACCGGGGTTCGAACCACGGATGCAAAAGAGAGTCTCGATCATCAGCTCGTACAGTGCGCCAAGCCATCCCGCCACTGTATGGACTGAGAAATTAGGTGGATTAACTAATACTTACAGCTCCCAGATTAGGCACGTGCTGTAAAAGATCGGCAAAAGACGTCATCACCGGGGTTCGAACCACGGATGCAAAAGAGAGTCTCGATCATCAGCTCGTACAGTGCGCCAAGCCATCCCGCCACTGTATGGACTGAGAAATTAGGTGGATTAACTAATACTTACAGCTCCCAGATTAGGCACGTGCTGTAAAAGATCGGCAAAAGACGTCATCACCGGGGTTCGAACCACGGATGCAAAAGAGAGTCTCGATCATCAGCTCGTACAGTGCGCCAAGCCATCCCGCCACTGTATGGACTGAGAAATTAGGTGGATTAACTAATACTTACAGCTCCCAGATTAGGCACGTGCTGTAAAAGATCGGCAAAAGACGTCATCACCGGGGTTCGAACCACGGATGCAAAAGAGAGTCTCGATCATCAGCTCGTACAGTGCGCCAAGCCATCCCGCCACTGTATGGACTGAGAAATTAGGTGGATTAACTAATACTTACAGCTCCCAGATTAGGCACGTGCTGTAAAAGATCGGCAAAAGACGTCATCACCGGGGTTCGAACCACGGATGCAAAAGAGAGTCTCGATCATCAGCTCGTACAGTGCGCCAAGCCATCCCGCCACTGTATGGACTGAGAAATTAGGTGGATTAACTAATACTTACAGCTCCCAGATTAGGCACGTGCTGTAAAAGATCGGCAAAAGACGTCATCACCGGGGTTCGAACCACGGATGCAAAAGAGAGTCTCGATCATCAGCTCGTACAGTGCGCCAAGCCATCCCGCCACTGTATGGACTGAGAAATTAGGTGGATTAACTAATACTTACAGCTCCCAGATTAGGCACGTGCTGTAAAAGATCGGCAAAAGACGTCATCACCGGGGTTCGAACCACGGATGCAAAAGAGAGTCTCGATCATCAGCTCGTACAGTGCGCCAAGCCATCCCGCCACTGTATGGACTGAGAAATTAGGTGGATTAACTAATACTTACAGCTCCCAGATTAGGCACGTGCTGTAAAAGATCGGCAAAAGACGTCATCACCGGGGTTCGAACCACGGATGCAAAAGAGAGTCTCGATCATCAGCTCGTACAGTGCGCCAAGCCATCCCGCCACTGTATGGACTGAGAAATTAGGTGGATTAACTAATACTTACAGCTCCCAGATTAGGCACGTGCTGTAAAAGATCGGCAAAAGACGTCATCACCGGGGTTCGAACCACGGATGCAAAAGAGAGTCTCGATCATCAGCTCGTACAGTGCGCCAAGCCATCCCGCCACTGTATGGACTGAGAAATTAGGTGGATTAACTAATACTTACAGCTCCCAGATTAGGCACGTGCTGTAAAAGATCGGCAAAAGACGTCATCACCGGGGTTCGAACCACGGATGCAAAAGAGAGTCTCGATCATCAGCTCGTACAGTGCGCCAAGCCATCCCGCCACTGTATGGACTGAGAAATTAGGTGGATTAACTAATACTTACAGCTCCCAGATTAGGCACGTGCTGTAAAAGATCGGCAAAAGACGTCATCACCGGGGTTCGAACCACGGATGCAAAAGAGAGTCTCGATCATCAGCTCGTACAGGGCGCCAAGCCATCCCGCCACTGTATGGACTGAGAAATTAGGTGGATTAACTAATACTTACAGCTCCCAGATTAGGCACGTGCTGTAAAAGATCGGCAAAAGACGTCATCACCGGGGTTCGAACCACGGATGCAAAAGAGAGTCTCGATCATCAGCTCGTACAGTGCGCCAAGCCATCCCGCCACTGTATGGACTGAGAAATTAGGTGGATTAACTAATACTTACAGCTCCCAGATTAGGCACGTGCTGTAAAAGATCGGCAAAAGACGTCATCACCGGGGTTCGAACCACGGATGCAAAAGAGAGTCTCGATCATCAGCTCGTACAGTGCGCCAAGCCATCCCGCCACTGTATGGACTGAGAAATTAGGTGGATTAACTAATACTTACAGCTCCCAGATTAGGCACGTGCTGTAAAAGATCGGCAAAAGACGTCATCACCGGGGTTCGAACCACGGATGCAAAAGAGAGTCTCGATCATCAGCTCGTACAGTGCGCCAAGCCATCCCGCCACTGTATGGACTGAGAAATTAGGTGGATTAACTAATACTTACAGCTCCCAGATTAGGCACGTGCTGTAAAAGATCGGCAAAAGACGTCATCACCGGGGTTCGAACCACGGATGCAAAAGAGAGTCTCGATCATCAGCTCGTACAGTGCGCCAAGCCATCCCGCCACTGTATGGACTGAGAAATTAGGTGGATTAACTAATACTTACAGCTCCCAGATTAGGCACGTGCTGTAAAAGATCGGCAAAAGACGTCATCACCGGGGTTCGAACCACGGATGCAAAAGAGAGTCTCGATCATCAGCTCGTACAGTGCGCCAAGCCATCCCGCCACTGTATGGACTGAGAAATTGGGTGGATTAACTAATACTTACAGCTCCCAGATTAGGCACGTGCTGTAAAAGATCGGCAAAAGACGTCATCACCGGGGTTCGAACCACGGATGCAAAAGAGAGTCTCGATCATCAGCCCGTACAGTGCGCCAAGCCATCCCGCCACTGTATGGACTGAGAAATTAGGTGGATTAACTAATACTTACAGCTCCCAGATTAGGCACGTGCTGTAAAAGATCGGCAAAAGACGTCATCACCGGGGTTCGAACCACGGATGCAAAAGAGAGTCTCGATCATCAGCCCGTACAGTGCGCCAAGCCATCCCGCCACTGTATGGACTGAGAAATTAGGTGGATTAACTAATACTTACAGCTCCCAGATTAGGCACGTGCTGTAAAAGATCGGCAAAAGACGTCATCACCGGGGTTCGAACCACGGATGCAAAAGAGAGTCTCGATCATCAGCCCGTACAGTGCGCCAAGCCATCCCGCCACTGTATGGACTGAGAAATTAGGTGGATTAACTAATACTTACAGCTCCCAGATTAGGCACGTGCTGTAAAAGATCGGCAAAAGACGTCATCACCGGGGTTCGAACCACGGATGCAAAAGAGAGTCTCGATCATCAGCCCGTACAGTGCGCCAAGCCATCCCGCCACTGTATGGACTGAGAAATTAGGTGGATTAACTAATACTTACAGCTCCCAGATTAGGCACGTGCTGTAAAAGATCGGCAAAAGACGTCATCACCGGGGTTCGAACCACGGATGCAAAAGAGAGTCTCGATCATCAGCCCGTACAGTGCGCCAAGCCATCCCGCCACTGTATGGACTGAGAAATTAGGTGGATTAACTAATACTTACAGCTCCCAGATTAGGCACGTGCTGTAAAAGATCGGCAAAAGACGTCATCACCGGGGTTCGAACCACGGATGCAAAAGAGAGTCTCGATCATCAGCCCGTACAGTGCGCCAAGCCATCCCGCCACTGTATGGACTGAGAAATTAGGTGGATTAACTAATACTTACAGCTCCCAGATTAGGCACGTGCTGTAAAAGATCGGCAAAAGACGTCATCACCGGGGTTCGAACCACGGATGCAAAAGAGAGTCTCGATCATCAGCCCGTACAGTGCGCCAAGCCATCCCGCCACTGTATGGACTGAGAAATTAGGTGGATTAACTAATACTTACAGCTCCCAGATTAGGCACGTGCTGTAAAAGATCGGCAAAAGACGTCATCACCGGGGTTCGAACCACGGATGCAAAAGAGAGTCTCGATCATCAGCCCGTACAGTGCGCCAAGCCATCCCGCCACTGTATGGACTGAGAAATTAGGTGGATTAACTAATACTTACAGCTCCCAGATTAGGCACGTGCTGTAAAAGATCGGCAAAAGACGTCATCACCGGGGTTCGAACCACGGATGCAAAAGAGAGTCTCGATCATCAGCCCGTACAGTGCGCCAAGCCATCCCGCCACTGTATGGACTGAGAAATTAGGTGGATTAACTAATACTTACAGCTCCCAGATTAGGCACGTGCTGTAAAAGATCGGCAAAAGACGTCATCACCGGGGTTCGAACCACGGATGCAAAAGAGAGTCTCGATCATCAGCCCGTACAGTGCGCCAAGCCATCCCGCCACTGTATGGACTGAGAAATTAGGTGGATTAACTAATACTTACAGCTCCCAGATTAGGCACGTGCTGTAAAAGATCGGCAAAAGACGTCATCACCGGGGTTCGAACCACGGATGCAAAAGAGAGTCTCGATCATCAGCCCGTACAGTGCGCCAAGCCATCCCGCCACTGTATGGACTGAGAAATTAGGTGGATTAACTAATACTTACAGCTCCCAGATTAGGCACGTGCTGTAAAAGATCGGCAAAAGACGTCATCACCGGGGTTCGAACCACGGATGCAAAAGAGAGTCTCGATCATCAGCTCGTACAGTGCGCCAAGCCATCCCGCCACTGTATGGACTGAGAAATTAGGTGGATTAACTAATACTTACAGCTCCCAGATTAGGCACGTGCTGTAAAAGATCGGCAAAAGACGTCATCACCGGGGTTCGAACCACGGATGCAAAAGAGAGTCTCGATCATCAGCTCGTACAGTGCGCCAAGCCATCCCGCCACTGTATGGACTGAGAAATTAGGTGGATTAACTAATACTTACAGCTCCCAGATTAGGCACGTGCTGTAAAAGATCGGCAAAAGACGTCATCACCGGGGTTCGAACCACGGATGCAAAAGAGAGTCTCGATCATCAGCTCGTACAGTGCGCCAAGCCATCCCGCCACTGTATGGACTGAGAAATTAGGTGGATTAACTAATACTTACAGCTCCCAGATTAGGCACGTGCTGTAAAAGATCGGCAAAAGACGTCATCACCGGGGTTCGAACCACGGATGCAAAAGAGAGTCTCGATCATCAGCTCGTACAGTGCGCCAAGCCATCCCGCCACTGTATGGACTGAGAAATTAGGTGGATTAACTAATACTTACAGCTCCCAGATTAGGCACGTGCTGTAAAAGATCGGCAAAAGACGTCATCACCGGGGTTCGAACCACGGATGCAAAAGAGAGTCTCGATCATCAGCTCGTACAGTGCGCCAAGCCATCCCGCCACTGTATGGACTGAGAAATTAGGTGGATTAACTAATACTTACAGCTCCCAGATTAGGCACGTGCTGTAAAAGATCGGCAAAAGACGTCATCACCGGGGTTCGAACCACGGATGCAAAAGAGAGTCTCGATCATCAGCTCGTACAGTGCGCCAAGCCATCCCGCCACTGTATGGACTGAGAAATTAGGTGGATTAACTAATACTTACAGCTCCCAGATTAGGCACGTGCTGTAAAAGATCGGCAAAAGACGTCATCACCGGGGTTCGAACCACGGATGCAAAAGAGAGTCTCGATCATCAGCTCGTACAGTGCGCCAAGCCATCCCGCCACTGTATGGACTGAGAAATTAGGTGGATTAACTAATACTTACAGCTCCCAGATTAGGCACGTGCTGTAAAAGATCGGCAAAAGACGTCATCACCGGGGTTCGAA
The DNA here is from genome assembly GCF_037975245.1 of Apostichopus japonicus. Classification (NCBI taxonomy): domain Eukaryota; kingdom Metazoa; phylum Echinodermata; class Holothuroidea; order Aspidochirotida; family Stichopodidae; genus Apostichopus; species Apostichopus japonicus. Next base: position 24,634,324 of record NC_092580.1, read on the forward strand.
CCACGGATGCAAAAGAGAGTCTCGATCATCAGCTCGTACAGTGCGCCAAGCCATCCCGCCACTGTATGGACTGAGAAATTAGGTGGATTAACTAATACTTACAGCTCCCAGATTAGGCACGTGCTGTAAAAGATCGGCAAAAGACGTCATCACCGGGGTTCGAACCACGGATGCAAAAGAGAGTCTCGATCATCAGCTCGTACAGTGCGCCAAGCCATCCCGCCACTGTATGGACTGAGAAATTAGGTGGATTAACTAATACTTACAGCTCCCAGATTAGGCACGTGCTGTAAAAGATCGGCAAAAGACGTCATCACCGGGGTTCGAACCACGGATGCAAAAGAGAGTCTCGATCATCAGCTCGTACAGTGCGCCAAGCCATCCCGCCACTGTATGGACTGAGAAATTAGGTGGATTAACTAATACTTACAGCTCCCAGTGTAGGCACGTGCTGTAAAAGATCGGCAAAAGACGTCATCACCGGGGTTCGAACCACGGATGCAAAAGAGAGTCTCGATCATCAGCTCGTACAGTGCGCCAAGCCATCCCGCCACTGTATGGACTGAGAAATTAGGTGGATTAACTAATACTTACAGCTCCCAGTGTAGGCACGTGCTGTAAAAGATCGGCAAAAGACGTCATCACCGGGGTTCGAACCACGGATGCAAAAGAGAGTCTCGATCATCAGCTCGTACAGTGCGCCAAGCCATCCCGCCACTGTATGGACTGAAAAAATTAGGTGGATTAACTAATACTTACAGCTCCCAGTGAAGGCACGTGCTGTAAAAGATCGGCAAAAGACGTCATCACCGGGGTTCGAACCACGGATGCAAAAGAGAGTCTCGATCATCAGCTCGTACAGTGCGCCAAGCCATCCCGCCACTGTATGGACTGAAAAAATTAGGTGGATTAACTAATACTTACAGCTCCCAGTGTAGGCACGTGCTGTAAAAGATCGGCAAAAGACGTCATCACCGGGGTTCGAACCACGGATGCAAAAGAGAGTCTCGATCATCAGCTCGTACAGTGCGCCAAGCCATCCCGCCACTGTATGGACTGAGAAATTAGGTGGATTAACTAATACTTACAGCTCCCAGATTAGGCACGTGCTGTAAAAGATCGGCAAAAGACGTCGTCACCGGGGTTCGAACCACGGATGCAAAAGAGAGTCTCGACCATCAGCTCGTACAGTGCGCCAAGCCATCCCGCCACTGTATGGACTGAGAAATTAGGTGGATTAACTAATACTTACAGCTCCCAGATTAGGCACGTTCTGTAAAAGATCGGCAAAAGACGTCATCACCGGGGTTCGAACCACGGATGCAAAAGAGAGTCTCGACCATCAGCTCGTACAGTGCGCCAAGCCATCCCGCCACTGTATGGACTGAAAAAATTAGGTGGATTAACTAATACTTACAGCTCCCAGATTAGGCACGTGCTGTAAAAGATCGGCAAAAGACGTCATCACCGGGGTTCGAACCACGGATGCAAAAGAGAGTCTCGATCATCAGCTCGTACAGTGCGCCAAGCCATCCCGCCACTGTATGGACTGAGAAATTAGGTGGATTAACTAATACTTACAGCTCCCAGTGTAGGCACGTGCTGTAAAAGATCGGCAAAAGACGTCATCACCGGGGTTCGAACCACGGATGCAAAAGAGAGTCTCGATCATCAGCTCGTACAGTGCGCCAAGCCATCCCGCCACTGTATGGACTGAGAAATTAGGTGGATTAACTAATACTTACAGCTCCCAGTGTAGGCACGTGCTGTAAAAGATCGGCAAAAGACGTCATCACCGGGGTTCGAACCACGGATGCAAAAGAGAGTCTCGATCATCAGCTCGTACAGTGCGCCAAGCCATCCCGCCACTGTATGGACTGAGAAATTAGGTGGATTAACTAATACTTACAGCTCCCAGATTAGGCACTTGCTGTAAAAGATCGGCAAAAGACGTCATCACCGGGGTTCGAACCTCGGATGCAAAAGAGAGTCTCGATCATCAGCTCGTACAGTGCGCCAAGCCATCCCGCCACTGTATGGACTGAGAAATTAGGTGGATTAACTAATACTTACAGCTCCCAGATTAGGCACGTGCTGTAAAAGATCGGCAAAAGACGTCATCACCGGGGTTCGAACCACGGATGCAAAAGAGAGTCTCGACCATCAGCTCGTACAGTGCGCCAAGCCATCCCGCCACTGTATGGACTGAGAAATTAGGTGGATTAACTAATACTTACAGCTCCCAGATTAGGCACGTTCTGTAAAAGATCGGCAAAAGACGTCATCACCGGGGTTCGAACCACGGATGCAAAAGAGAGTCTCGATCATCAGCTCGTACAGTGCGCCAAGCCATCCCGCCACTGTATGGACTGAAAAATTAGGTGGATTAACTAATACTTACAGCTCCCAGATTAGGCACGTTCTGTAAAAGATCGGCAAAAGACGTCATCACCGGGGTTCGAACCACGGATGCAAAAGAGAGTCTCGACCATCAGCTCGTACAGTGCGCCAAGCCATCCCGCCACTGTATGGACTGAGAAATTAGGTGGATTAACTAATACTTACAGCTCCCAGTGTAGGCACGTGCTGTAAAAGATCGGCAAAAGACGTCATCACCGGGGTTCGAACCACGGATGCAAAAGAGAGTCTCGATCATCAGCTCGTACAGTGCGCCAAGCCATCCCGCCACTGTATGGACTGAGAAATTAGGTGGATTAACTAATACTTACAGCTCCCAGATTAGGCACGTTCTGTAAAAGATCGGCAAAAGACGTCATCACCGGGGTTCGAACCACGGATGCAAAAGAGAGTCTCGACCATCAGCTCGTACAGTGCGCCAAGCCATTAACCCACTGTATGGACTGAGAAATTAGGTGGATTAACTAATACTTACAGCTCCCAGTGTAGGCACGTGCTGTAAAAGATCGGCAAAAGACGTCATCACCGGGGTTCGAACCACGGATGCAAAAGAGAGTCTCGACCATCAGCTCGTACAGTGCGCCAAGCCATCCCGCCACTGTATGGACTGAGAAATTAGGTGGATTAACTAATACTTACAGCTCCCAGATTAGGCACGTGCTGTAAAAGATCGGCAAAAGACGTCATCACCGGGGTTCGAACCACGGATGCAAAAGAGAGTCTCGATCATCAGCTCGTACAGTGCGCCAAGCCATCCCGCCACTGTATGGACTGAGAAATTAGGTGGATTAACTAATACTTACAGCTCCCAGATTAGGCACGTGCTGTAAAAGATCGGCAAAAGACGTCATCACCGGGGTTCGAACCACGGATGCAAAAGAGAGTCTCGATCATCAGCTCGTACAGTGCGCCAAGCCATCCCGCCACTGTATGGACTGAGAAATTAGGTGGATTAACTAATACTTACAGCTCCCAGATTAGGCACGTGCTGTAAAAGATCGGCAAAAGACGTCATCACCGGGGTTCGAACCACGGATGCAAAAGAGAGTCTCGATCATCAGCTCGTACAGTGCGCCAAGCCATCCCGCCACTGTATGGACTGAGAAATTAGGTGGATTAACTAATACTTACAGCTCCCAGATTAGGCACGTGCTGTAAAAGATCGGCAAAAGACGTCATCACCGGGGTTCGAACCACGGATGCAAAAGAGAGTCTCGATCATCAGCTCGTACAGTGCGCCAAGCCATCCCGCCACTGTATGGACTGAGAAATTAGGTGGATTAACTAATACTTACAGCTCCCAGTGTAGGCACGTGCTGTAAAAGATCGGCAAAAGACGTCATCACCGGGGTTCGAACCACGGATGCAAAAGAGAGTCTCGATCATCAGCTCGTACAGTGCGCCAAGCCATCCCGCCACTGTATGGACTGAGAAATTAGGTGGATTAACTAATACTTACAGCTCCCAGTGTAGGCACGTGCTGTAAAAGATCGGCAAAAGACGTCATCACCGGGGTTCGAACCACGGATGCAAAAGAGAGTCTCGATCATCAGCTCGTACAGTGCGCCAAGCCATCCCGCCACTGTATGGACTGAGAAATTAGGTGGATTAACTAATACTTACAGCTCCCAGTGTAGGCACGTGCTGTAAAAGATCGGCAAAAGACGTCATCACCGGGGTTCGAACCACGGATGCAAAAGAGAGTCTCGATCATCAGCTCGTACAGTGCGCCAAGCCATCCCGCCACTGTATGGACTGAGAAATTAGGTGGATTAACTAATACTTACAGCTCCCAGTGTAGGCACGTGCTGTAAAAGATCGGCAAAAGACGTCATCACCGGGGTTCGAACCACGGATGCAAAAGAGAGTCTCGATCATCAGCTCGTACAGTGCGCCAAGCCATCCCGCCACTGTATGGACTGAGAAATTAGGTGGATTAACTAATACTTACAGCTCCCAGTGTAGGCACGTGCTGTAAAAGATCGGCAAAAGACGTCATCACCGGGGTTCGAACCACGGATGCAAAAGAGAGTCTCGATCATCAGCTCGTACAGTGCGCCAAGCCATCCCGCCACTGTATGGACTGAGAAATTAGGTGGATTAACTAATACTTACAGCTCCCAGTGTAGGCACGTGCTGTAAAAGATCGGCAAAAGACGTCATCACCGGGGTTCGAACCACGGATGCAAAAGAGAGTCTCGATCATCAGCTCGTACAGTGCGCCAAGCCATCCCGCCACTGTATGGACTGAGAAATTAGGTGGATTAACTAATACTTACAGCTCCCAGATTAGGCACTTGCTGTAAAAGATCGGCAAAAGACGTCATCACCGGGGTTCGAACCTCGGATGCAAAAGAGAGTCTCGATCATCAGCTCGTACAGTGCGCCAAGCCATCCCGCCACTGTATGGACTGAGAAATTAGGTGGATTAACTAATACTTACAGCTCCCAGATTAGGCACGTGCTGTAAAAGATCGGCAAAAGACGTCATCACCGGGGTTCGAACCACGGATGCAAAAGAGAGTCTCGACCATCAGCTCGTACAGTGCGCCAAGCCATCCCGCCACTGTATGGACTGAGAAATTAGGTGGATTAACTAATACTTACAGCTCCCAGATTAGGCACGTTCTGTAAAAGATCGGCAAAAGACGTCATCACCGGGGTTCGAACCACGGATGCAAAAGAGAGTCTCGATCATCAGCTCGTACAGTGCGCCAAGCCATCCCGCCACTGTATGGACTGAAAAATTAGGTGGATTAACTAATACTTACAGCTCCCAGATTAGGCACGTTCTGTAAAAGATCGGCAAAAGACGTCATCACCGGGGTTCGAACCACGGATGCAAAAGAGAGTCTCGACCATCAGCTCGTACAGTGCGCCAAGCCATTAACCCACTGTATGGACTGAGAAATTAGGTGGATTAACTAATACTTACAGCTCCCAGATTAGGCACGTGCTGTAAAAGATCGGCAAAAGACGTCATCACCGGGGTTCGAACCACGGATGCAAAAGAGAGTCTCGATCATCAGCTCGTACAGTGCGCCAAGCCATCCCGCCACTGTATGGACTGAGAAATTAGGTGGATTAACTAATACTTACAGCTCCCAGATTAGGCACGTGCTGTAAAAGATCGGCAAAAGACGTCATCACCGGGGTTCGAACCACGGATGCAAAAGAGAGTCTCGATCATCAGCTCGTACAGTGCGCCAAGCCATCCCGCCACTGTATGGACTGAGAAATTAGGTGGATTAACTAATACTTACAGCTCCCAGATTAGGCACGTGCTGTAAAAGATCGGCAAAAGACGTCATCACCGGGGTTCGAACCACGGATGCAAAAGAGAGTCTCGATCATCAGCTCGTACAGTGCGCCAAGCCATCCCGCCACTGTATGGACTGAGAAATTAGGTGGATTAACTAATACTTACAGCTCCCAGATTAGGCACGTGCTGTAAAAGATCGGCAAAAGACGTCATCACCGGGGTTCGAACCACGGATGCAAAAGAGAGTCTCGATCATCAGCTCGTACAGTGCGCCAAGCCATCCCGCCACTGTATGGACTGAGAAATTAGGTGGATTAACTAATACTTACAGCTCCCAGATTAGGCACGTGCTGTAAAAGATCGGCAAAAGACGTCATCACCGGGGTTCGAACCACGGATGCAAAAGAGAGTCTCGATCATCAGCTCGTACAGTGCGCCAAGCCATCCCGCCACTGTATGGACTGAGAAATTAGGTGGATTAACTAATACTTACAGCTCCCAGATTAGGCACGTGCTGTAAAAGATCGGCAAAAGACGTCATCACCGGGGTTCGAACCACGGATGCAAAAGAGAGTCTCGATCATCAGCTCGTACAGTGCGCCAAGCCATCCCGCCACTGTATGGACTGAGAAATTAGGTGGATTAACTAATACTTACAGCTCCCAGATTAGGCACGTGCTGTAAAAGATCGGCAAAAGACGTCATCACCGGGGTTCGAACCACGGATGCAAAAGAGAGTCTCGATCATCAGCTCGTACAGTGCGCCAAGCCATCCCGCCACTGTATGGACTGAGAAATTAGGTGGATTAACTAATACTTACAGCTCCCAGATTAGGCACGTGCTGTAAAAGATCGGCAAAAGACGTCATCACCGGGGTTCGAACCACGGATGCAAAAGAGAGTCTCGATCATCAGCTCGTACAGTGCGCCAAGCCATCCCGCCACTGTATGGACTGAGAAATTAGGTGGATTAACTAATACTTACAGCTCCCAGATTAGGCACGTGCTGTAAAAGATCGGCAAAAGACGTCATCACCGGGGTTCGAACCACGGATGCAAAAGAGAGTCTCGATCATCAGCTCGTACAGTGCGCCAAGCCATCCCGCCACTGTATGGACTGAGAAATTAGGTGGATTAACTTACAGCTCCCAGATTAGGCACGTGCTGTAAAAGATCGGCAAAAGACGTCATCACCGGGGTTCGAACCACGGATGCAAAAGAGAGTCTCGATCATCAGCTCGTACAGTGCGCCAAGCCATCCCGCCACTGTATGGACTGAGAAATTAGGTGGATTAACTAATACTTACAGCTCCCAGATTAGGCACGTGCTGTAAAAGATCGGCAAAAGACGTCATCACCGGGGTTCGAACCACGGATGCAAAAGAGAGTCTCGATCATCAGCTCGTACAGTGCGCCAAGCCATCCCGCCACTGTATGGACTGAGAAATTAGGTGGATTAACTAATACTTACAGCTCCCAGATTAGGCACGTGCTGTAAAAGATCGGCAAAAGACGTCATCACCGGGGTTCGAACCACGGATGCAAAAGAGAGTCTCGATCATCAGCTCGTACAGTGCGCCAAGCCATCCCGCCACTGTATGGACTGAGAAATTAGGTGGATTAACTAATACTTACAGCTCCCAGATTAGGCACGTGCTGTAAAAGATCGGCAAAAGACGTCATCACCGGGGTTCGAACCACGGATGCAAAAGAGAGTCTCGATCATCAGCTCGTACAGTGCGCCAAGCCATCCCGCCACTGTATGGACTGAGAAATTAGGTGGATTAACTAATACTTACAGCTCCCAGATTAGGCACGTGCTGTAAAAGATCGGCAAAAGACGTCATCACCGGGGTTCGAACCACGGATGCAAAAGAGAGTCTCGATCATCAGCTCGTACAGTGCGCCAAGCCATCCCGCCACTGTATGGACTGAGAAATTAGGTGGATTAACTAATACTTACAGCTCCCAGATTAGGCACGTGCTGTAAAAGATCGGCAAAAGACGTCATCACCGGGGTTCGAACCACGGATGCAAAAGAGAGTCTCGATCATCAGCTCGTACAGTGCGCCAAGCCATCCCGCCACTGTATGGACTGAGAAATTAGGTGGATTAACTAATACTTACAGCTCCCAGATTAGGCACGTGCTGTAAAAGATCGGCAAAAGACGTCATCACCGGGGTTCGAACCACGGATGCAAAAGAGAGTCTCGATCATCAGCTCGTACAGTGCGCCAAGCCATCCCGCCACTGTATGGACTGAGAAATTAGGTGGATTAACTAATACTTACAGCTCCCAGATTAGGCACGTGCTGTAAAAGATCGGCAAAAGACGTCATCACCGGGGTTCGAACCACGGATGCAAAAGAGAGTCTCGATCATCAGCTCGTACAGTGCGCCAAGCCATCCCGCCACTGTATGGACTGAGAAATTAGGTGGATTAACTTACAGCTCCCAGATTAGGCACGTGCTGTAAAAGATCGGCAAAAGACGTCATCACCGGGGTTCGAACCACGGATGCAAAAGAGAGTCTCGATCATCAGCTCGTACAGTGCGCCAAGCCATCCCGCCACTGTATGGACTGAGAAATTAGGTGGATTAACTAATACTTACAGCTCCCAGATTAGGCACGTGCTGTAAAAGATCGGCAAAAGACGTCATCACCGGGGTTCGAACCACGGATGCAAAAGAGAGTCTCGATCATCAGCTCGTACAGTGCGCCAAGCCATCCCGCCACTGTATGGACTGAGAAATTAGGTGGATTAACTAATACTTACAGCTCCCAGATTAGGCACGTGCTGTAAAAGATCGGCAAAAGACGTCATCACCGGGGTTCGAACCACGGATGCAAAAGAGAGTCTCGATCATCAGCTCGTACAGTGCGCCAAGCCATCCCGCCACTGTATGGACTGAAAAATTAGGTGGATTAACTAATACTTACAGCTCCCAGATTAGGCACGTGCTGTAAAAGATCGGCAAAAGACGTCATCACCGGGGTTCGAACCACGGATGCAAAAGAGAGTCTCGATCATCAGCTCGTACAGTGCGCCAAGCCATCCCGCCACTGTATGGACTGAGAAATTAGGTGGATTAACTAATACTTACAGCTCCCAGTGTAGGCACGTGCTGTAAAAGATCGGCAAAAGACGTCATCACCGGGGTTCGAACCACGGATGCAAAAGAGAGTCTCGACCATCAGCTCGTACAGTGCGCCAAGCCATCCCGCCACTGTATGGACTGAAAAAATTAGGTGGATTAACTAATACTTACAGCTCCCAGTGTAGGCACGTGCTGTAAAAGATCGGCAAAAGACGTCATCACCGGGGTTCGAACCACGGATGCAAAAGAGAGTCTCGATCATCAGCTCGTACAGTGCGCCAAGCCATCCCGCCACTGTATGGACTGAAAAAATTAGGTGGATTAACTAATACTTACAGCTCCCAGTGTAGGCACGTGCTGTAAAAGATCGGCAAAAGACGTCATCACCGGGGTTCGAACCACGGATGCAAAAGAGAGTCTCGATCATCAGCTCGTACAGTGCGCCAAGCCATCCCGCCACTGTATGGACTGAGAAATTAGGTGGATTAACTAATACTTACAGCTCCCAGTGTAGGCACGTGCTGTAAAAGATCGGCAAAAGACGTCATCACCGGGGTTCGAACCACGGATGCAAAAGAGAGTCTCGATCATCAGCTCGTACAGTGCGCCAAGCCATCCCGCCACTGTATGGACTGAGAAATTAGGTGGATTAACTAATACTTACAGCTCCCAGATTAGGCACGTTCTGTAAAAGATCGGCAAAAGACGTCATCACCGGGGTTCGAACCACGGATGCAAAAGAGAGTCTCGACCATCAGCTCGTACAGTGCGCCAAGCCATCCCGCCACTGTATGGACTGAGAAATTAGGTGGATTAACTAATACTTACAGCTCCCAGATTAGGCACGTTCTGTAAAAGATCGGCAAAAGACGTCATCCAAGGGGTTCGAACCACGGATGCAAAAGAGAGTCTCGACCATCAGCTCGTACAGTGCGCCAAGCCATCCCGCCACTGTATGGACTGAAAAAATTGGGTGGATTAACTAATACTTACAGCTCCCAGATTAGGCACGTGCTTTAAAAGATCGGCAAAAGACGTCATCACCGGGGTTCGAACCACGGATGCAAAAGAGAGTCTCGACCATCAGCTCGTACAGTGCGCCAAGCCATCCCGCCACTGTATGGACTGAGAAATTAGGTGGATTAACTAATACTTACAGCTCCCAGTGTAGGCACGTGCTGTAAAAGATCGGCAAAAGACGTCATCACCGGGGTTCGAACCACGGATGCAAAAGAGAGTCTCGATCATCAGCTCGTACAGTGCGCCAAGCCATCCCGCCACTGTATGGACTGAGAAATTAGGTGGATTAACTAATACTTACAGCTCCCAGATTAGGCACGTGCTGTAAAAGATCGGCAAAAGACGTCATCACCGGGGTTCGAACCACGGATGCAAAAGAGAGTCTCGACCATCAGCTCGTACAGTGCGCCAAGCCATCCCGCCACTGTATGGACTGAGAAATTAGGTGGATTAACTAATACTTACAGCTCCCAGTGTAGGCACGTGCTGTAAAAGATCGGCAAAAGACGTCATCACCGGGGTTCGAACCACGGATGCAAAAGAGAGTCTCGATCATCAGCTCGTACAGTGCGCCAAGCCATCCCGCCACTGTATGGACTGAGAAATTAGGTGGATTAACTAATACTTACAGCTCCCAGTGTAGGCACGTGCTGTAAAAGATCGGCAAAAGACGTCATCACCGGGGTTCGAACCACGGATGCAAAAGAGAGTCTCGATCATCAGCTCGTACAGTGCGCCAAGCCATCCCGCCACTGTATGGACTGAGAAATTAGGTGGATTAACTAATACTTACAGCTCCCAGATTAGGCACGTGCTGTAAAAGATCGGCAAAAGACGTCATCACCGGGGTTCGAACCACGGATGCAAAAGAGAGTCTCGATCATCAGCTCGTACAGTGCGCCAAGCCATCCCGCCACTGTATGGACTGAGAAATTAGGTGGATTAACTAATACTTACAGCTCCCAGATTAGGCACGTGCTGTAAAAGATCGGCAAAAGACGTCATCACCGGGGTTCGAACCACGGATGCAAAAGAGAGTCTCGATCATCAGCTCGTACAGTGCGCCAAGCCATCCCGCCACTGTATGGACTGAGAAATTAGGTGGATTAACTAATACTTACAGCTCCCAGATTAGGCACGTGCTGTAAAAGATCGGCAAAAGACGTCATCACCGGGGTTCGAACCACGGATGCAAAAGAGAGTCTCGATCATCAGCTCGTACAGTGCGCCAAGCCATCCCGCCACTGTATGGACTGAGAAATTAGGTGGATTAACTAATACTTACAGCTCCCAGATTAGGCACGTGCTGTAAAAGATCGGCAAAAGACGTCATCACCGGGGTTCGAACCACGGATGCAAAAGAGAGTCTCGATCATCAGCTCGTACAGTGCGCCAAGCCATCCCGCCACTGTATGGACTGAGAAATTAGGTGGATTAACTAATACTTACAGCTCCCAGATTAGGCACGTGCTGTAAAAGATCGGCAAAAGACGTCATCACCGGGGTTCGAACCACGGATGCAAAAGAGAGTCTCGATCATCAGCTCGTACAGTGCGCCAAGCCATCCCGCCACTGTATGGACTGAGAAATTAGGTGGATTAACTAATACTTACAGCTCCCAGATTAGGCACGTGCTGTAAAAGATCGGCAAAAGACGTCATCACCGGGGTTCGAACCACGGATGCAAAAGAGAGTCTCGATCATCAGCTCGTACAGTGCGCCAAGCCATCCCGCCACTGTATGGACTGAGAAATTAGGTGGATTAACTAATACTTACAGCTCCCAGATTAGGCACGTGCTGTAAAAGATCGGCAAAAGACGTCATCACCGGGGTTCGAACCACGGATGCAAAAGAGAGTCTCGATCATCAGCTCGTACAGTGCGCCAAGCCATCCCGCCACTGTATGGACTGAGAAATTAGGTGGATTAACTAATACTTACAGCTCCCAGATTAGGCACGTGCTGTAAAAGATCGGCAAAAGACGTCATCACCGGGGTTCGAACCACGGATGCAAAAGAGAGTCTCGATCATCAGCTCGTACAGTGCGCCAAGCCATCCCGCCACTGTATGGACTGAGAAATTAGGTGGATTAACTAATACTTACAGCTCCCAGATTAGGCACGTGCTGTAAAAGATCGGCAAAAGACGTCATCACCGGGGTTCGAACCACGGATGCAAAAGAGAGTCTCGATCATCAGCTCGTACAGTGCGCCAAGCCATCCCGCCACTGTATGGACTGAGAAATTAGGTGGATTAACTAATACTTACAGCTCCCAGTGTAGGCACGTGCTGTAAAAGATCGGCAAAAGACGTCATCACCGGGGTTCGAACCACGGATGCAAAAGAGAGTCTCGATCATCAGCTCGTACAGTGCGCCAAGCCATCCCGCCACTGTATGGACTGAAAAAATTAGGTGGATTAACTAATACTTACAGCTCCCAGTGTAGGCACGTGCTGTAAAAGATCGGCAAAAGACGTCATCACCGGGGTTCGAACCACGGATGCAAAAGAGAGTCTCGATCATCAGCTCGTACAGTGCGCCAAGCCATCCCGCCACTGTATGGACTGAAAAAATTAGGTGGATTAACTAATACTTACAGCTCCCAGTGTAGGCACGTGCTGTAAAAGATCGGCAAAAGACGTCATCACCGGGGTTCGAACCACGGATGCAAAAGAGAGTCTCGATCATCAGCTCGTACAGTGCGCCAAGCCATCCCGCCACTGTATGGACTGAGAAATTAGGTGGATTAACTAATACTTACAGCTCCCAGTGTAGGCACGTGCTGTAAAAGATCGGCAAAAGACGTCATCACCGGGGTTCGAACCACGGATGCAAAAGAGAGTCTCGATCATCAGCTCGTACAGTGCGCCAAGCCATCCCGCCACTGTATGGACTGAGAAATTAGGTGGATTAACTAATACTTACAGCTCCCAGTGTAGGCACGTGCTGTAAAAGATCGGCAAAAGACGTCATCACCGGGGTTCGAACCACGGATGCAAAAGAGAGTCTCGATCATCAGCTCGTACAGTGCGCCAAGCCATCCCGCCACTGTATGGACTGAGAAATTAGGTGGATTAACTAATACTTACAGCTCCCAGATTAGGCACGTTCTGTAAAAGATCGGCAAAAGACGTCATCACCGGGGTTCGAACCACGGATGCAAAAGAGAGTCTCGACCATCAGCTCGTACAGTGCGCCAAGCCATCCCGCCACTGTATGGACTGAAAAAATTGGGTGGATTAACTAATACTTACAGCTCCCAGATTAGGCACGTGCTTTAAAAGATCGGCAAAAGACGTCATCACCGGGGTTCGAACCACGGATGCAAAAGAGAGTCTCGACCATCAGCTCGTACAGTGCGCCAAGCCATCCCGCCACTGTATGGACTGAGAAATTAGGTGGATTAACTAATACTTACAGCTCCCAGTGTAGGCACGTGCTGTAAAAGATCGGCAAAAGACGTCATCACCGGGGTTTCGAACCACGGATGCAAAAGAGAGTCTCGATCATCAGCTCGTACAGTGCGCCAAGCCATCCCGCCACTGTATGGACTGAGAAATTAGGTGGATTAACTAATACTTACAGCTCCCAGATTAGGCACGTGCTGTAAAAGATCGGCAAAAGACGTCATCACCGGGGTTCGAACCACGGATGCAAAAGAGAGTCTCGATCATCAGCTCGTACAGTGCGCCAAGCCATCCCGCCACTGTATGGACTGAGAAATTAGGTGGATTAACTAATACTTACAGCTCCCAGATTAGGCACGTGCTGTAAAAGATCGGCAAAAGACGTCATCACCGGGGTTCGAACCACGGATGCAAAAGAGAGTCTCGATCATCAGCTCGTACAGTGCGCCAAGCCATCCCGCCACTGTATGGACTGAGAAATTAGGTGGATTAACTAATACTTACAGCTCCCAGATTAGGCACGTGCTGTAAAAGATCGGCAAAAGACGTCATCACCGGGGTTCGAACCACGGATGCAAAAGAGAGTCTCGATCATCAGCTCGTACAGTGCGCCAAGCCATCCCGCCACTGTATGGACTGAGAAATTAGGTGGATTAACTAATACTTACAGCTCCCAGTGTAGGCACGTGCTGTAAAAGATCGGCAAAAGACGTCATCACCGGGGTTCGAACCACGGATGCAAAAGAGAGTCTCGATCATCAGCTCGTACAGTGCGCCAAGCCATCCCGCCACTGTTTGGACTGAGAAATTAGGTGGATTAACTAATACTTACAGCTCCCAGATTAGGCACGTGCTGTAAAAGATCGGCAAAAGACGTCATCACCGGGGTTCGAACCACGGATGCAAAAGAGAGTCTCGATCATCAGCTCGTACAGTGCGCCAAGCCATCCCGCCACTGTATGGACTGAGAAATTAGGTGGATTAACTAATACTTACAGCTCCCAGATTAGGCACGTGCTGTAAAAGATCGGCAAAAGACGTCATCACCGGGGTTCGAACCACGGATGCAAAAGAGAGTCTCGATCATCAGCTCGTACAGTGCGCCAAGCCATCCCGCCACTGTATGGACTGAGAAATTAGGTGGATTAACTAATACTTACAGCTCCCAGTGTAGGCACGTGCTGTAAAAGATCGGCAAAAGACGTCATCACCGGGGTTCGAACCACGGATGCAAAAGAGAGTCTCGATCATCAGCTCGTACAGTGCGCCAAGCCATCCCGCCACTGTATGGACTGAAAAAATTAGGTGGATTAACTAATACTTACAGCTCCCAGATTAGGCACGTGCTGTAAAAGATCGGCAAAAGACGTCATCACCGGGGTTCGAACCACGGATGCAAAAGAGAGTCTCGATCATCAGCTCGTACAGTGCGCCAAGCCATCCCGCCACTGTATGGACTGAAAAAATTAGGTGGATTAACTAATACTTACAGCTCCCAGATTAGGCACGTGCTGTAAAAGATCGGCAAAAGACGTCATCACCGGGGTTCGAACCACGGATGCAAAAGAAAGTCTCGATCATCAGCTCGTACAGTGCGCCAAGCCATCCCGCTACTGTATGGACTGAGAAATTAGGTGGATTAACTAATACTTACAGCTCCCAGATTAGGCACGTGCTGTAAAAGATCGGCAAAAGACGTCATCACCGGGGTTCGAACCACGGATGCAAAAGAGAGTCTCGATCATCAGCTCGTACAGTGCGCCAAGCCATCCCGCCACTGTATGGACTGAGAAATTAGGTGGATTAACTAATACTTACAGCTCTCAGTGTAGGCACGTGCTGTAAAAGATCGGCAAAAGACGTCATCACCGGGGTTCGAACCACGGATGCAAAAGAGAGTCTCGATCATCAGCTCGTACAGTGCGCCAAGCCATCCCGCCACTGTATGGACTGAGCAATTAGGTGGATTAACTAATACTTACAGCTCCCAGATTAGGCACGTGCTGTAAAAGATCGGCAAAAGACGTCATCACCGGGGTTCGAACCACGGATGCAAAAGAGAGTCTCGATCATCAGCTCGTACAGTGCGCCAAGCCATCCCGCCACTGTATGGACTGAGAAATTAGGTGGATTAACTAATACTTACAGCTCCCAGTGTAGGCACGTGCTGTAAAAGATCGGCAAAAGACGTCATCACCGGGGTTCGAACCACGGATGCAAAAGAGAGTCTCGATCATCAGCTCGTACAGTGCGCCAAGCCATCCCGCCACTGTATGGACTGAGAAATTAGGTGGATTAACTAATACTTACAGCTCCCAGTGTAGGCACGTGCTGTAAAAGATCGGCAAAAGACGTCATCACCGGGGTTCGAACCACGGATGCAAAAGAGAGTCTCGATCATCAGCTCGTACAGTGCGCCAAGCCATCCCGCCACTGTATGGACTGAGAAATTAGGTGGATTAACTAATACTTACAGCTCCCAGTGTAGGCACGTGCTGTAAAAGATCGGCAAAAGACGTCATCACCGGGGTTCGAACCACGGATGCAAAAGAGAGTCTCGATCATCAGCTCGTACAGTGCGCCAAGCCATCCCGCCACTGTATGGACTGAGAAATTAGGTGGATTAACTAATACTTACAGCTCCCAGATTAGGCACGTGCTGTAAAAGATCGGCAAAAGACGTCATCACCGGGGTTCGAACCACGGATGCAAAAGAGAGTCTCGATCATCAGCTCGTACAGTGCGCCAAGCCATCCCGCCACTGTATGGACTGAGAAATTAGGTGGATTAACTAATACTTACAGCTCCCAGATTAGGCACGTGCTGTAAAAGATCGGCAAAAGACGTCATCACCGGGGTTCGAACCACGGATGCAAAAGAGAGTCTCGATCATCAGCTCGTACAGTGCGCCAAGCCATCCCGCCACTGTATGGACTGAGAAATTAGGTGGATTAACTAATACTTACAGCTCCCAGATTAGGCACGTGCTGTAAAAGATCGGCAAAAGACGTCATCACCGGGGTTCGAACCACGGATGCAAAAGAGAGTCTCGATCATCAGCTCGTACAGTGCGCCAAGCCATCCCGCCACTGTATGGACTGAGAAATTAGGTGGATTAACTAATACTTACAGCTCCCAGATTAGGCACGTGCTGTAAAAGATCGGCAAAAGACGTCATCACCGGGGTTCGAACCACGGATGCAAAAGAGAGTCTCGATCATCAGCTCGTACAGTGCGCCAAGCCATCCCGCCACTGTATGGACTGAGAAATTAGGTGGATTAACTAATACTTACAGCTCCCAGATTAGGCACGTGCTGTAAAAGATCGGCAAAAGACGTCATCACCGGGGTTCGAACCACGGATGCAAAAGAGAGTCTCGATCATCAGCTCGTACAGTGCGCCAAGCCATCCCGCCACTGTATGGACTGAGAAATTAGGTGGATTAACTAATACTTACAGCTCCCAGATTAGGCACGTGCTGTAAAAGATCGGCAAAAGACGTCATCACCGGGGTTCGAACCACGGATGCAAAAGAGAGTCTCGATCATCAGCTCGTACAGTGCGCCAAGCCATCCCGCCACTGTATGGACTGAGAAATTAGGTGGATTAACTAATACTTACAGCTCCCAGTGTAGGCACGTGCTGTAAAAGATCGGCAAAAGACGTCATCACCGGGGTTCGAACCACGGATGCAAAAGAGAGTCTCGATCATCAGCTCGTACAGTGCGCCAAGCCATCCCGCCACTGTATGGACTGAGAAATTAGGTGGATTAACTAATACTTACAGCTCCCAGTGTAGGCACGTGCTGTAAAAGATCGGCAAAAGACGTCATCACCGGGGTTCGAACCGCGGATGCAAAAGAGAGTCTCGATCATCAGCTCGTACAGTGCGCCAAGCCATCCCGCCACTGTATGGACTGAGAAATTAGGTGGATCAACTAATACTTACAGCTCCCAGTGTAGGCACGTGCTGTAAAAGATCGGCAAAAGACGTCATCACCGGGGTTCGAACCGCGGATGCAAAAGAGAGTCTCGATCATCAGCTCGTACAGTGCGCCAAGCCATCCCGCCACTGTATGGACTGAGAAATTAGGTGGATTAACTAATACTTACAGCTCCCAGTGTAGGCACGTGCTGTAAAAGATCGGCAAAAGACGTCATCACCGGGGTTCGAACCGCGGATGCAAAAGAGAGTCTCGATCATCAGCTCGTACAGTGCGCCAAGCCATCCCGCCACTGTATGGACTGAGAAATTAGGTGGATTAACTAATACTTACAGCTCCCAGTGTAGGCACGTGCTGTAAAAGATCGGCAAAAGACGTCATCACCGGGGTTCGAACCGCGGATGCAAAAGAGAGTCTCGATCATCAGCTCGTACAGTGCGCCAAGCCATCCCGCCACTGTATGGACTGAGAAATTAGGTGGATCAACTAATACTTACAGCTCCCAGTGTAGGCACGTGCTCTAAAAGATCGGCAAAAGACGTCATCACCGGGGTTCGAACCGCGGATGCAAAAGAGAGTCTCGATCATCAGCTCGTACAGTGCGCCAAGCCATCCCGCCACTGTATGGACTGAGAAATTAGGTGGATTAACTAATACTTACAGCTCCCAGATTAGGCACGTGCTGTAAAAGATCGGCAAAAGACGTCATCACCGGGGTTCGAACCGCGGATGCAAAAGAGAGTCTCGATCATCAGCTCGTACAGTGCGCCAAGCCATCCCGCCACTGTATGGACTGAGAAATTAGGTGGATTAACTAATACTTACAGCTCCCAGATTAGGCACGTGCTGTAAAAGATCGGCAAAAGACGTCATCACCGGGGTTCGAACCGCGGATGCAAAAGAGAGTCTCGATCATCAGCTCGTACAGTGCGCCAAGCCATCCCGCCACTGTATGGACTGAGAAATTAGGTGGATTAACTAATACTTACAGCTCCCAGATTAGGCACGTGCTGTAAAAGATCGGCAAAAGACGTCATCACCGGCGTTCGAACCACGGATGCAAAAGAGAGTCTCGATCATCAGCCCGTACAGTGCGCCAAGCCATCCCGCCACTGTATGGACTGAGAAATTAGGTGGATTAACTAATACTTACAGCTCCCAGTGTAGGCACGTGCTGTAAAAGATCGGCAAAAGACGTCATCACCGGGGTTCGAACCACGGATGCAAAAGAGAGTCTCGATCATCAGCCCGTACAGTGCGCCAAGCCATCCCGCCACTGTATGGACTGAGAAATTAGGTGGATTAACTAATACTTACAGCTCCCAGATTAGGCACGTGCTGTAAAAGATCGGCAAAAGACGTCATCACCGGGGTTCGAACCACGGATGCAAAAGAGAGTCTCGATCATCAGCCCGTACAGTGCGCCAAGCCATCCCGCCACTGTATGGACTGAGAAATTAGGTGGATTAACTAATACTTACAGCTCCCAGTGTAGGCACGTGCTGTAAAAGATCGGCAAAAGACGTCATCACCGGGGTTCGAACCACGGATGCAAAAGAGAGTCTCGATCATCAGCCCGTACAGTGCGCCAAGCCATCCCGCCACTGTATGGACTGAGAAATTAGGTGGATTAACTAATACTTACAGCTCCCAGTGTAGGCACGTGCTGTAAAAGATCGGCAAAAGACGTCATCACCGGCGTTCGAACCACGGATGCAAAAGAGAGTCTCGATCATCAGCCCGTACAGTGCGCCAAGCCATCCCGCCACTGTATGGACTGAGAAATTAGGTGGATTAACTAATACTTACAGCTCCCAGTGTAGGCACGTGCTGTAAAAGATCGGCAAAAGACGTCATCACCGGGGTTCGAACCACGGATGCAAAAGAGAGTCTCGATCATCAGCCCGTACAGTGCGCCAAGCCATCCCGCCACTGTATGGACTGAGAAATTAGGTGGATTAACTAATACTTACAGCTCCCAGTGTAGGCACGTGCTGTAAAAGATCGGCAAAAGACGTCATCACCGGGGTTCGAACCACGGATGCAAAAGAGAGACTCGATCATCAGCTCGTACAGCGCGCCAAGCCATCCCGCCACTGTATGGACTGAGAAATTAGGTGGATTAACTAATACTTACAGCTCCCAGTGTAGGCACGTGCTGTAAAAGATTAGCAAAAGACGTCATCACCGGGGTTCGAACCACGGATGCAAAAGAGAGACTCGATCATCAGCTCGTACAGCGCGCCAAGCCATCCCGCCACTGTATGGACTGAGAAATTAGGTCAATTAACTAATAATTACAGCGCCCAGTGTAGGCACGTGCTGTAAAAGATCGGCAAAAGACGTCATCACCGGGGTTCGAACCACGGATGCAAAAGAGAGTCTCGATCATCAGCTCGTACAGCGCGCCAAGCCATCCCGCCACTGTATGGACTGAGAAATTAGGTGGATTAACTAATACTTACAGCTCCCAGTGTAGGCACGTGCTGTAAAAGATCGGCAAAAGACGTCATCACCGGGGTTCGAACCACGGATGCAAAAGAGAGTCTCGATCATCAGCTCGTACAGCGCGCCAAGCCATCCCGCCACTGTATGGACTGAGAAATTAGGTGGATTAACTAATACTTACAGCTCCCAGTGTAGGCACGTGCTGTAAAAGATCGGCAAAAGACGTCATCACCGGGGTTCGAACCACGGATGCAAAAGAGAGTCTCGATCATCAGCTCGTACAGCGCGCCAAGCCATCCCGCCACTGTATGGACTGAGAAATTAGGTGGATTAACTAATACTTACAGCTCCCAGTGTAGGCACGTGCTGTAAAAGATCGGCAAAAGACGTCATCACCGGCGTTCGAACCACGGATGCAAAAGAGAGTCTCGATCATCAGCCCGTACAGTGCGCCAAGCCATCCCGCCACTGTATGGACTGAGAAATTAGGTGGATTAACTAATACTTACAGCTCCCAGTGTAGGCACGTGCTGTAAAAGATCGGCAAAAGACGTCATCACCGGGGTTCGAACCACGGATGCAAAAGAGAGTCTCGATCATCAGCCCGTACAGCGCGCCAAGCCATCCCGCCACTGTATGGACTGAGAAATTAGGTGGATTAACTAATACTTACAGCTCCCAGTGTAGGCACGTGCTGTAAAAGATCGGCAAAAGACGTCATCACCGGGGTTCGAACCACGGATGCAAAAGAGAGACTCGATCATCAGCTCGTACAGCGCGCCAAGCCATCCCGCCACTGTATGGACTGAGAAATTAGGTGGATTAACTAATACTTACAGCTCCCAGTGTAGGCACGTGCTGTAAAAGATTAGCAAAAGACGTCATCACCGGGGTTCGAACCACGGATGCAAAAGAGAGACTCGATCATCAGCTCGTACAGCGCGCCAAGCCATCCCGCCACTGTATGGACTGAGAAATTAGGTGGATTAACTAATACTTACAGCTCCCCGTGTAGGCACGTGCTGTAAAAGATCGGCAAAAGACGTCATCACCGGGGTTCGAACCACGGATGCAAAAGAGAGTCTCGATCATCAGCTCGTACAGCGCGCCAAGCCATCCCGCCACTGTATGGACTGAGAAATTAGGTGGATTAACTAATACTTACAGCTCCCAGTGTAGGCACGTGCTGTAAAAGATCGGCAAAAGACGTCATCACCGGGGTTCGAACCACGGATGCAAAAGAGAGTCTCGATCATCAGCTCGTACAGCGCGCCAAGCCATCCCGCCACTGTATGGACTGAGAAATTAGGTGGATTAACTAATACTTACAGCTCCCAGTGTAGGCACGTGCTGTAAAAGATCGGCAAAAGACGTCATCACCGGGGTTCGAACCACGGATGCAAAAGAGAGTCTCGATCATCAGCTCGTACAGCGCGCCAAGCCATCCCGCCACTGTATGGACTGAGAAATTAGGTGGATTAACTAATACTTACAGCTCCCAGTGTAGGCACGTGCTGTAAAAGATCGGCAAAAGACGTCATCACCGGGGTTTGAACCACGGATGCAAAAGAGAGTCTCGATCATCAGCTCGTACAGCGCGCCAAGCCATCCCGCCACTGTATGGACTGAGAAATTAGGTGGATTAACTAATACTTACAGCTCCCAGTGTAGGCACGTGCTGTAAAAGATCGGCAAAAGACGTCATCACCGGGGTTCGAACCACGGATGCAAAAGAGAGTCTCGATCATCAGCTCGTACAGCGCGCCAAGCCATCCCGCCACTGTATGGACTGAGAAATTAGGTGGATTAACTAATACTTACAGCTCCCAGTGTAGGCACGTGCTGTAAAAGATCGGCAAAAGACGTCATCACCGGGGTTCGAACCACGGATGCAAAAGAGAGTCTCGATCATCAGCTCGTACAGCGCGCCAAGCCATCCCGCCACTGTATGGACTGAGACATTAGGTGGATTAACTAATACTTACAGCTCCCAGTGTAGGCACGTGCTGTAAAAGATCGGCAAAAGACGTCATCACCGGGGTTCGAACCACGGATGCAAAAGAGAGTCTCGATCATCAGCTCGTACAGCGCGCCAAGCCATCCCGCCACTGTATGGACTGAGACATTAGGTGGATTAACTAATACTTACAGCTCCCAGTGTAGGCACGTGCTGTAAAAGATCGGCAAAAGACGTCATCACCGGGGTTCGAACCACGGATGCAAAAGAGAGTCTCGATCATCAGCTCGTACAGCGCGCCAAGCCATCCCGCCACTGTATGGACTGAGACATTAGGTGGATTAACTAATACTTACAGCTCCCAGTGTAGGCACGTGCTGTAAAAGATCGGCAAAAGACGTCATCACCGGGGTTCGAACCACGGATGCAAAAGAGAGTCTCGATCATCAGCTCGTACAGCGCGCCAAGCCATCCCGCCACTGTATGGACTGAGACATTAGGTGGATTAACTAATACTTACAGCTCCCAGTGTAGGCACGTGCTGTAAAAGATCGGCAAAAGACGTCATCACCGGGGTTCGAACCACGGATGCAAAAGAGAGTCTCGATCATCAGCTCGTACAGCGCGCCAAGCCATCCCGCCACTGTATGGACTGAGACATTAGGTGGATTAACTAATACTTACAGCTCCCAGTGTAGGCACGTGCTGTAAAAGATCGGCAAAAGACGTCATCACCGGGGTTCGAACCACGGATGCAAAAGAGAGTCTCGATCATCAGCTCGTACAGCGCGCCAAGCCATCCCGCCACTGTATGGACTGAGAAATTAGGTGGATTAACTAATACTTACAGCTTCCAGTGTAGGCACGTGCTGTAAAAGATCGGCAAAAGACGTCATCACCGGGGTTCGAACCACGGATGCAAAAGAGAGTCTCGATCATCAGCTCGTACAGCGCGCCAAGCCATCCCGCCACTGTATGGACTGAGAAATTAGGTGGATTAACTAATACTTACAGCTCCCAGATTAGGCACGTGCTGTAAAAGATCGGCAAAAGACGTCATCACCGGGGTTCGAACCACGGATGCAAAAGAGAGTCTCGATCATCAGCTCGTACAGTGCGCCAAGCCATCACGCCACTGTATGGACTGAGAAATTAGGTGGATTAACTAATACTTACAGCTCCCAGTGTAGGCACGTGCTGTAAAAGATCGGCAAAAGACGTCATCACCGGGGTTCGAACCACGGATGCAAAAGAGAGTCTCGATCATCAGCTCGTACAGCGCGCCAAGCCATCCCGCCACTGTATGGACTGAGAAATTAGGTGGATTAACTAATACTTACAGCTCCCAGTGTAGGCACGTGCTGTAAAAGATCGGCAAAAGACGTCATCACCGGGGTTCGAACCACGGATGCAAAAGAGAGTCTCGATCATCAGCTCGTACAGCGCGCCAAGCCATCCCGCCACTGTATGGACTGAGACATTAGGTGGATTAACTAATACTTACAGCCGCCAGTGTAGGCACGTGCTGTAAAAGATCGGCAAAAGACGTCATCACCGGGGTTCGAACCACGGATGCAAAAGAGAGTCTCGATCATCAGCTCGTACAGCGCGCCAAGCCATCCCGCCACTGTATGGACTGAGACATTAGGTGGATTAACTAATACTTACAGCTCCCAGTGTAGGCACGTGCTGTAAAAGATCGGCAAAAGACGTCATCACCGGGGTTCGAACCACGGATGCAAAAGAGAGTCTCGATCATCAGCTCGTACAGCGCGCCAAGCCATCCCGCCACTGTATGGACTGAGACATTAGGTGGATTAACTAATACTTACAGCTCCCAGTGTAGGCACGTGCTGTAAAAGATCGGCAAAAGACGTCATCACCGGGGTTCGAACCACGGATGCAAAAGAGAGTCTCGATCATCAGCTCGTACAGCGCGCCAAGCCATCCCGCCACTGTATGGACTGAGAAATTAGGTGGATTAACTAATACTTACAGCTCCCAGTGTAGGCACGTGCTGTAAAAGATCGGCAAAAGACGTCATCACCGGGGTTCGAACCACGGATGCAAAAGAGAGTCTCGATCATCAGCTCGTACAGCGCGCCAAGCCATCCCGCCACTGTATGGACTGAGAAATTAGGTGGATTAACTAATACTTACAGCTTCCAGTGTAGGCACGTGCTGTAAAAGATCGGCAAAAGACGTCATCACCGGGGTTCGAACCACGGATGCAAAAGAGAGTCTCGATCATCAGCTCGTACAGCGCGCCAAGCCATCCCGCCACTGTATGGACTGAGAAATTAGGTGGATTAACTAATACTTACAGCTCCCAGTGTAGGCACGTGCTGTAAAAGATCGGCAAAAGACGTCATCACCGGGGTTCGAACCACGGATGCAAAAGAGAGTCTCGATCATCAGCTCGTACAGCGCGCCAAGCCATCCCGCCACTGTATGGACTGAGAAATTAGGTGGATTAACTAATACTTACAGCTCCCAGTGTAGGCACGTGCTGTAAAAGATCGGCAAAAGACGTCATCACCGGGGTTCGAACCACGGATGCAAAAGAGAGTCTCGATCATCAGCTCGTACAGCGCGCCAAGCCATCCCGCCACTGTATGGACTGAGACATTAGGTGGATTAACTAATACTTACAGCTCCCAGTGTAGGCACGTGCTGTAAAAGATCGGCAAAAGACGTCATCACCGGGGTTCGAACCACGGATGCAAAAGAGAGTCTCGATCATCAGCTCGTACAGTGCGCCAAGCCATCCCGCCACTGTGTGGACTGAGAAATTAGGTGGATTAACTAATACTTACAGCTCCCAGTGTAGGCACGTGCTGTAAAAGATCGGCAAAAGACGTCATCACCGGGGTTCGAACCACGGATGCAAAAGAGAGTCTCGATCATCAGCTCGTACAGTGCGCCAAGCCATCCCGCCACTGTGTGGACTGAGAAATTAGGTGGATTAACTAATACTTACAGCTCCCAGTGTAGGCACGTGCTGTAAAAGATCGGCAAAAGACGTCATCACCGGGGTTCGAACCACGGATGCAAAAGAGAGTCTCGATCATCAGCTCGTACAGTGCGCCAAGCCATCCCGCCACTGTGTTGACTGAGAAATTAGGTGGATTAACTAATACTTACAGCTCCCAGTGTAGGCACGTGCTGTAAAAGATCGGCAAAAGACGTCATCACCGGGGTTCGAACCACGGATGCAAAAGAGAGGAAAGAGAGGACATTTCCCCGAATATTTTAGGTTGGGGAATATCCCCCTATAATTGGTGGCATAGTTTTTTATTTGTGGCTATAAATAGAAAATTGTGCGTGAGATTATTTATCCAAATCATATTTGGCGGTGGCTACACCTTCATCCAACTTATGCTGTATGAGGTAAATGACACTTCGTGGTCGTTTCTGTGACCTGTGACCGTACAGCAAGTTGTCACTAATGATTATTAACATAATATCTGTACATCTCTTGTATATATACGGAAGCGTAGAAGGGACATTGTATTGACGAGTTACCAACTTGACAAAACCACAATTATCTGCAAATTGACGAGTTGTCGAGATGGTAACGTGACAAAATTCAGAAAATTGACGTTTTGACGAGATAACGAATCTCGTCAATGCATCAATTTTCTGCAAATTGACGAGTTGCACAGTTACTACCATCTCGACAAGATGACAAAATTCAGAAAATTGACGTTTTGACGAGATAACGGATCTCGTCAATGCATCAATTTTCTACAAATTGACGAGTTGCACAGTTACTACCATTTCGACAGCATGACAAAATTCAGAAAATTGACGTTTTGACGAGATAACGGATCTCGTCAATGCATCAATTTTCTGCAAATTGACGAGTTGCACAGTTACTACCATCTCGACAACATGACAAAATTCAGAAAATTGACGTTTTGACGAGATAACGGATCTCGTCAATGCATCAATTTTCTACAAATTGACGGGTTGCACAGTTACTACCATCTCGACAACATGACAACATTCAGAAAATTGACGTTTTGACGAGATAACAGATCTCGTCAATGCATCAATTTTCTGCAAATTGACGAGTTGTACAGTTACTACCATTTCAACAACATGACAAAATTCAGAAAATTGACGTTTTGACGAGATAACGGATCTCGTCAATGCATCAATTTTCTGCAAATTGACGAGTTGCACAGTTACTACCATCTCGACAGCATGACAAAATTCAGAAATTGACGTTTTGACGAGATAACGGATCTCGTCAATGCATCAATTTTCTACAAATTGACGAGTTGCACAGTTACTACCATCTCGACAGCATGACAAAATTCAGAAAATTGACGTTTTGACGAGATAACGGATCTCGTCAATGCATCAATTTTCTGCAAATTGACGAGTTGCACACTTACTACGTATAACATCTCGACAAGATGACAAAATTCAGAAAATTGATGCATTGACGAGATCCGTTATCTCGTCAAAACGTCAATTTTCTGAATTTTGTCATCTTGTCGAGTTGGTAGTAAATGTGCAACTCGTCAATTTGGCCCAGTCGAAACCGCCTCTAGAATATGCTGTATCTTTACACGGGGGTATTTTACCAAACACTGACTCTTACTTTGCAAAACATGAACACACAATAAACCAGGGTGGTTGTCCAACTCTTTCGTAGAAAGTTACAACAGAACTGTAGTAACAATAGCAAATACCAGCAATGGAAATACCCGTCGAGACTTTGGGTACCTACCGTTCGGAACAACTGGGTTGAGTGACACCGGATGGGCCTCAATTAGGGACAAACTAAAATGAATGACAGCGAATGACCGAATGACAATTGACTTTGTACAGGGTTAATTATCATTCGCGAATGACAGCGAATGACAACGAATGACAAAGAAGGACAGTGTTGAGTGGAGATAAAGAGATTAACGGAGTGGAGTACAGTAAACTGCTGTTATTGGTTTTCTGCGCAAAAATGATTTGAGTAAAATCGCATGTTATGTGGTTGCAGGGTTTTGGTGTAATTTACGGATAGAAACCACAGGGAAGGTTTTTGTGTGAGAATGCGCTTGAGTGCTGTGCTTTTTACCTCTGTAGATATATATAGAAAGATAACTGAAACCGTTTCAAGATTATAGTATTGTTAGTCTCTAACAATTAATATCAGAAAAAATGACGTTAAATTTACTTTTTAAAATCAGACTTACAATTTCGCTTACTATAAGGTGCGTTTTTATCTTGTCCGTACTTTACTAGATCTAGATACCCACGAAGTCTGAACTGTGATATGCGGTTGAAGCAAATGTCTGTGCTGTCATTACTGTCATTCGTTTTAGTCGACGCAATTTTTTAGTGTGTACAACATATTGTCATTCGTTATGTGTAACGCAATTGTCATTCGTTTTAGTAACACCCCTCAATTATGAAGCGACAAGTTGACGTTACATCCTTTACAGATAACCTTAATGTTTGCAATGTAGGCTAATTCTAGTTCCGATTAACTATTTTCACCACTTCATATTATGCCTTATTGATCAATATCAGAAGGCAGTACGAATATTTGATTCCATGAAAAACCAAACTCATGGAAGAGTTGTTCATAATCTTCAAACTTTTTTTTAACCGCCTGCAACAGAAGGGAATTAATTAGCAACTTGCCAAATATATTATGCAACAAGGGCAAATCGAAAGTTAAGAATGAAGTCATGACATTGCAACCAGACAGTAGCAGTTGCAGTGTTTTCTGTTGTAACGCAATTAGATATGTTTGCCTGGGAGAGGGCATGCCTCCTTCGAGTTCTGCGATAGAAATTTCCGACGCGCGATACAAGCTCATTAAAAGTACATTAGATGCAGCAGAATGGGTACACGAAGATTTGTATAAAATCACGAGACAACAAGGAAAGTGGTAAAAATATGAACATTTGATTTGATTAAGGAAAAGTTATATGATATCCCTTGATACTAACTTTTATGAGCCAATTGCAG
This sequence comes from Apostichopus japonicus, assembly GCF_037975245.1. Taxonomy (NCBI): domain Eukaryota; kingdom Metazoa; phylum Echinodermata; class Holothuroidea; order Aspidochirotida; family Stichopodidae; genus Apostichopus; species Apostichopus japonicus. The sequence continues at coordinate 24,661,864 of NC_092580.1, forward strand.
ACAGACTTTTCGATATTCGTATTCATGTATAACCAACTGTTCGGACGTGTTAAATTATTGTAATTGAAGTTACATACATAACTTTAAAGATTGCCCGATATTCGTGCTTTTTAATGTCATAACGACACGTTTCCAATACTAAGTACGAAAAACGATATGCGTTTACTTGGATATATATAAGTGTAAATAAATAAATATATATATATATATATATATATATATATATATATATATATATATATATATATATATATATATATATAAATACATGTATATATATTAATATACTTATACTTTTATAGGTGTGTAAAAGTAAGTTGGCCTGACGTTTCGATCCTAGCAGGATCTTCTCCAAAGGCTAAAAAAAATTATAGGTGAAATCAAACTAAATGATAAAAGATGTGAAACGGCACCAACTTATATTTCCTTATTATTGTCCTCATCTTCCCCTCATTGTGTTATTCTGCCTATGTGGTCAGTGTGTATTCGTTTGAGGGTATCCTTTAAATTAAATTAAATTTCCATCCGTCTTGTTAGTTATTATTTTGTTATACAGTGTATTTGGTGTATACGTGTTACTTATAAATTATAGGTACATAACCACCACATGGCATTGTTTATTATATCAGGGGCGTATCCAGGATTTTCCAATAGGGGGGCGCCAGGCATGAATGATCGCCGTCCTGGGGGAAGGGTCTAAGGGGAGGGGGTATACAATTTTTGCTTTCAAAGAAGGGCTGAAATGCAAAGTGGTGTCATATGCATGGGCGGCGATCCGTACTTCCGAGTGGGGGGGGGGGGATATGACCTTGTTGACTATCTAAGCGTAGTGCCACCATGAGTTTGCGCGAAGCGTACAAGAAAATTTTGGGATTAACAAACCCTCTAGATGGCCGGAAACGGCACTTCCCGAGGTTTCCAAGAGGCATATACCCAACTTTAAAATAGGGATGTCATGTCCGAAATATCTCATAATCAGGATCCAAAATACTTTTTTTTTTAATTTCGGGTGTTATTTTGGGAAAATTGCCCCTGTCAATCTTGTTTCAGGCGCAACGTTAGAATGTTCGAGAGCTCTGTTATATTATTCGATGAAGAAAATGGCCTCATGCAGGCTATTATAGGCCTATACACATGCAATACACAATTACACATAGTTACATTCCTAGGTACCGATTGCTAGGGCATCCAGGTGAAACGTGTATTAAGCATTACCCTGGTTACATGAGATTCTCAGCTGTTCGAGGGAACATGTACGTGTGTAGGCCTACTATAGGGCCTATATGAATACTATGAGGGTGCATACATGTACTATATCAATACCGTGGGCACAATAATACATTTTGTTGTTATAGGGCCAATGAAGCCTACAGTCAACTATTTTTGCTTTATAAAGACGCTTTATTTGTAAAGATCGCACTGCGTTTATGGTAGGCGAGAAATGAAGCTAAAAAAGAGCCGTACATTAACGAAGATGCATAAATGTAGGCATGAAAATATTCTTATCCCTGGCATTTGGTGGGGGGGATATGGTGCATTACATCCCCTCCACCCATTTTCATGGGGGGATATATCCCCCCCTCCACCCAGGATCGCCGCCCATGGCCATATGTGATCCATTTTTCGACCTTAATAATAAGCAACATTTCCAGTAAATATGGACACAAAATGCACAATTTAGTATGGCTGGCATGTCATTTAGTGTTTATAGTGATAATACAAACACAATTACCATCTATGTTCTAAAACTATTATGCCGCCGAACTTCGCCAGAACCTTTTTTTGGCAAACAAAAAATAAAGCATACGGGAGGGGGGGGGGGGTTGAGCGATCACCGACATCTCACATAAAGGTCGTCATCAATTTTTTTTTTTTTTTTTGCTAAACTTTTTTTTTTTTTTGGTGACGGCCAATAGGGGGGGGGCGCGCCTGTTGCGCCCCCCTGGATACGCCCCTGATTATATTACATGTTTATTAAGACTTCTTCATTCACAGCTATTCCTAAGTTCATGTAGACATGGACAGTTCCATGGACAAAATGAAGAATGCTATTCAAGACTGCAGTATGTGGCACACCATGTGGCAATGATTGTTGTTGGTTTTTTATACCGTCTTTGCTTTTTGTTGTATATTTGTTCGGGTGTGTGTTTTACTGATTTTTTGCTTTCTTTTACGGTATCACATTTAACCAGATTATGTTATTCGATTGATGTGACTGACTTATAATACACTTTTATTACTGCAGTAAAATATAACTTTTCGTATCCTGTCTGCGTTAAATGTTGTGTTTCATGCTCAAAGCAGTTCGACTGGGGTTCAAATATATTGTTCTCAACTTAGTAAATCATGATAGGCGGATAAAGGCTGGCCAAAACAAAATTATTTCACCACAAATTCTGATCACTCTGGAAAGGCAACTGATTATAGCGTTTTTGCTTGCGTTGCCATGATATTTCCACTTTGGAAATAACCCTGAAGAGCTAGATATTAAGGTATGGCCCCTTCGGTAAATCCGCCCTATTCCCACTCTAAAGGCGGAAGAATTCGATGTATAATAGTGACCTCTCGGGATTCATCCGCCCCCCCTCCTTCAAACAAAAAAATAGGTAAACAATTAATTTATTCAACTGGTTTACGACTTCGTTTTAATCCCATTAACCTCACCGTTATCATCACTGCCAATTAAACTGATAAAAATACAGCTTTGAGTCTAGGATATAGCTCCCCGGCACGGTGTCTGATGTCTTTCACCGAGCCAACGCTCAAAATATGACAGACAATCATTTGCTTCTAGAACACATAGTTTAATAGTTTAAAGACAAAACAGTGATTATAAATATCATTCACGTTCACATAAGTTCAAATGTGGGTACTGTTGCCTGTTTGCCATAAGGATAAGCCCAAGGGCGTAGGAACTGGGGCGCTGGGGGCGCCAGCCCCCCCCCAGTTAAAAATGTGGAGGGGCGGAAGTATCATTCCGCCCCCCCCCCCCCGGTTCGCAAGTCAGAAAACCCATCTTCATTTCCAAATGAGAAAAAAATCTCATTTGGAGCACCAAATTGCATCTAAGGCCAGGTGAAAATACAAAATTAAGTTAACAAAATGGAGTTGGTGTTGAAGTGTGCTATATTGCACCAAATTGCATCTGAGGCCACCAAGAAATGCAAAAAATTCCAAAGGGGAGGGGAAACCCCCTCTCCTTAGACCCCTCCCCCAGGCCGGCCGCGAATATTTTTTTCCCAAACTGAACTGACACTGAAATTATTTCCTCGATTCTGATTGGCTGATCAAAGCCGGAATGGTAGTCTGCGTTTATCATTGAATGTATGTGACACTGTTAGTGTTGGTGATACCAATCCTCATGGGCCGCATCATGTCAAAAATACGTGTGTAGGCCTTATATAGGCTAAGTTAGTATGTAGGCCTAAGTGTGCCTACATGTAGATACAATGTGAGGCTTCCAGTTATCAAGAGCTACTGTAAAGGCGGTACGGCCTATATTAGTGAATTTGAGATCTCGAACTAATACGAATACGTATATACGGTTAATGCAGGCCTACTAGGTCACCATGTACAAGAACTTCTAATGGTGCTGGTAAACATATGTGTTTCCGTACGTAGGCCTCAGTTATAAGGCTATATACAACTAGTTAACAAGTCAAAGACACAGACATATCGTCAAATGCCATGTTTGTGTACACTCAATGGCTGACACACACTCACTCGCGCGTCTTCATGGCCAATGCATATTCGACTAGGCCTGCCTAGATTCATTTACTGAATACATTTTGAATTTATGATTATAAAACTATCGCAACCCTGAATGTACACAAACACCTCGTACACACGTACATCGGCTACATGTATACAATTACAAATGCACTGTTTTATTGTGTTGTATACTATACAAAGTACAATAGGCTACATAACATGTATGTGCTGTGTAGAGCGGAGTCAAGCGAGTAAACAAACGATCGAGGACTGCCTATAATGGGCGCAGTAGTTGGGAATAGTTGCTTCACTATATACTTTCGTTCATATATACCTACCAAAAGTTCTGGGAAGTTGCTAATGTGAATATCTTAAATTTGTTCGGGTTGATCAAACTGATATCGACAGATTATGGAGGATCGATGTTGAAAACTAAAGTATATCACGTGCTCGCTGAGAACCAATCAGAATCGAGGAAATAATTTCAGCGTCAGTTCAGTTTGGGAAAAAAATATTCGCAGGCCGGCCAGCGAATTTTTTTTTCCCAAACAGGTTTGCAATTGTGTGTAAATAGTCGCTCATGATTGGTCGGAGAAGTTACGTCATCACAATGGAAACCCTTCACTTCAAGGTTATCAAAATGTCTGCATCCATTCGTTGCAACGAAGATATACCCGTTCAAAATTACCCGCAGCTTTTCGTTAATATATGTAGATGTGTTTGGAATTGGTTTAGACATATTGAGCACACTATAGTATTGTATGATCTACTTTGATCGAAGATTTCTGTGAAGGCATTAATCGATAACATCGCACAGTGAAAGTTTCGTACAGGGGTACATAACACATGCGCTGTAGGCCTATATGTATTAAAACTGTGTATAGTAAAGGCTTCATAATTGACGCACCCCCGTAATTGACGCACCTTCAATTATTACTAGCAACGATAGAGCAGGCCACTTAAACTTTTTGCAGTCTAGCAAAATTAGATATTTCATGAGTTTGAATCCATTTCAGCTATTTGCTGACCAAATTGTGACACTTTTTAAGCTTTTAAAACCCTCCCCCTAGTTTTGCACGTTTTTTGGGCATTTGGAAATCTTACACCCTAAAAATAACCAACATTACCTCATTATGATAACACTACTCTCTGGGACCTGACCTGTCTGAGCTTAGACGCTCAGAGCAAAGCAAACAACATCTAAAGTCAATGGATGTATACTAAGGCCTACACTACAGTTAGCTTATCGACGAATGTGCAATTTAGGGGTATGGAAGAACTTGACACGGCAGACATTTTGTGGTCAAATTCTGCTGAAGTGTACGGTGCATAAGCACAGAACCTTAATTATTTTGAGATCGTAACATTTCTGAGGAACTACACATATGAAAAACACATACAGTTGAGTGATTTGGATTTTTCCTTGATAGACATCGTTGATAAAATCCTTAAGTGCGTCAATTATGAGCCCACCATGCTACACAGTGCAGTGACGGAAATATATCATATTGTACACTATACTGTTTTGCGTATATTCGTTCAAGACTGTACTCGCGTCGTGAAGTTGATTTTGGTGTAGGCCTACCCTTTCCACGAAACGAATTCTGATTTTAATAGAACGGCTGACGAATCTTGAATGACGTAAACACGAACCCGATAGAATGTAGCGTATATATAATAAGTAAGGTCAACATGTTATCCAAGCATTAAAAGTAAAGTTAGGGCGTTTGCAGGGAAATCGCGTAACAAGACTTTATTAAGTGTCAGTGTGTAACTCAGTGTATGCCTTCGAACTTCGAAGCGATGGTCATTATTGATGCTGACGTCACGAGCAATCTGATTGGCTGAAAACTCCGTAATTGCAAACCTGTTTGGGAAAAAAAAATTCGCGGCCGGCCATCAGTCTTCAGCCCCCCCCCCCCTCCCCACTCAAAAGTACCTTCATACGCCACTGGATAAGCCAGTCTGACAGCGATTGTAGGTCGCCATTATGGTTTAAAGGATTTAAGAAGGTAATGTGCATCTGACGACCTGGATACTTCATTCCCACCTTCAAAAATTTCCCAAATAAAGAATTCATCCACATTCGTTTAAGTGTCGAATAAAATTTGTCTTATATGTAGGCCTACGACTAAAAGATGTATTCCGTATATATTATGTCATCATATAACAACAGTATCTCATCACATCTCATCACATATAGATTTAAAAGCAGAACAAAGTGGGAATCCACTCTGACCCGAGTCTGACATATTTTAAGACTTGAGATTTCACTTGAGTTACTTGTTGACATCTTTTGAAACGAATTCAAATTTGTTGTTGTTACGAAATAATAATTTTAATTCTTAATTACGGAATAATAATTCGTTATTGCGAAATACAAATTCATATAATTAAGAACAAAGCAGAACATGTTTCGTGCGGCACAGATAGGCTTGCGTAAGAAACTTGAGTATGTTCTTCCCTTCTAATATATGCGGTAATATGGCGCTATATAGATTCTACAGACAAACGCGTGCAGTGACCGTTTCAATCCGGTGATGAATCTGGTGATAAATCTGAATCCTGGGATGAATCTGAATCCTGGGATGAATCCTGTGATGAATCCTGGGATAGATCTGAATCCTGTGATGAATCCTGGGATAGATCTGAATCCTGTGATGAATCCTGGGATGAATCTGAATCCTGGGATGAATCCTGTGATGAATCCTGGGATAGATCTGAATCCTGTGATGAATCCTGGGATAAATCTGAATCCTGGGATGAATCCTGGGATGAATCCTGTGATGAATCCTGGGATGAATCTGAATCCTGTGATGAATCCTGGGATGAATCTGAATCCTGGGATGAATCCTGTGATGAATCCTGGGATAGGTCTGAATCCTGTGATGAATCCTGGGATGAACCTGAATCCTGGGATGAATCCTGGGATGAATCCTGTGATGAATCCTGGGATGAATCTGAATCCTGTGATGAATCCTGGGATAGCTTCAGGTGGAAACACATTTACGTACTAGTTGGCTGAAATCATCATGCGTAATAGGGAGAGTAGTATATTAGTACCACCCTGGAACACATCACATGACCCTCCATACATGGTACGCGCGTACGCCCGTATTTACTGTGTGATAGTTTCTCCAGATCCATTTACCTCGATGAGCTTCAGGTTGGTGCGTGGCACAGAACTATATCACCTGGGGCTGACTTTCGTTTTCATTACTAAGGTAATGAAAGAGTGATTTAGATATAAGTAATGCTCCTCCTTATTACTTTCAAACTGTTTTGAGTTTTTTTGTGACGAATTTCCTTTCTGAAAGTCAGGTTGTTAAATTATCTGTTAAAATCTGGTCGCCGTTATATGTTATTGTTAATTTACTGTATACTTTCTGTAGAAGTAATAGTTTTGCGAAATATTTTAGTAGGATGGTGACTTCGAAGTTCGCCCACTTAAGACTTAAAACACCCCAAAACTAAATCTTCTGGTATAAATCATTTGAAAATATACTTCATATGGTGGGAGAATTTTGTTATAGTACGATACACGGCCAAACTTTCTTTCCTGCAAACTGTTTTCACGTTGTTTTCCAAGAAGATTCTTCGTGATTGTGGAACTAGTATTTCTTGCTAGAGTATTGCGAATTTCGGCCACGCAACCTACAGTGTGGCGCTGGTAAAAATTGGTGGCGCTGTTGCTCTTTCAGTAATTATAACAGACTTCATAGATCTTCGTCATTTTATTGACAAATATGTAAGTAATTTCTTGCACACGGGTCATTTTGGAGAGAAAATAACTGTAGCTTCGTACTTTTTGGTGAAATTTGGCTCTTCCTGTAGGTTTTCATGGTGAAAATCGTGTATTTCTTAGGGTGCCCGAACTTCGCAGTATGGCGAACTTCGCAATAGTGACTATACTTGATGTCGAGTAATTTACCCAGTTAGGCCTAGGTTGTAATCAAATGGTAAATTGTAAACATTTTCTGTAGTGCAGTTTCTTGGTAACTGAGTAAGGTAAGGCACCTTATCACAAATGTGCAGCTTTGACATTTTCTAACTAGCATTACATGAAGCATTAGCCTACCTCAGTGTAGGCCTAATTTTAGGCCGTAGGCTATATTTGTTGTTCCTGGCCAATCGCCAGCTGCAAAAGAGAAGGTAGTCTATTCACACTGCAGCTGAAAGTACAAGGAGTAGTGCTGTTTGTATTCATAGGTAAATAGTGTGAATAAGGGAGTGCAAGTGTGACAGTTATGTACCAATACTGCCTATGTAATCTGCCACATGAATAGTACTACCACTTCTCAACTAGGTTTAATGCATTGCTTTTCATCTGGCTGCCAGGTAAATAACCACAATGCTTTTGTTTTCTTCATGCATGACTGATTTTGTTCAAAATTTCAGAAAATATGATAAGTATCATCACTTATATTTATGTTTCACTTAACTTGTCCGCTTTTGTATTCATGCTGTTGGATAGGGGTCTTGGTTATTTCCCGTAAAACTGATTACTGTAAATGTTGACAAATTAACAGTTGTTTGGCCAGTTTCACTCTAGCATATATAATAAAGTGCAAAAGACAGTCTAAGGTCAATCAAGATTCATATTACATCTTGAGAGTTTGGTGATCTGATTGTTAGTTTTTTGAAGTGTATATGGATTGGCTAGGTTGTGTGCAATAATATTCCAACTGTAAATAAAGTGGATTCATGCTATTTACATTGATTTCTCCAGGTGTTGCTGATTGTGTCCTATCAAGATGGCAACTAAGCTTGTGCAATGGCTGACACTCTTCACATTATTCTCTAGTGTTTGGTTATCACTTGTTTTAAAACTAATTCCTGTAGAACTTGACCCAAGAATTATGGATGTATTATGGCCAGTAAGTATTGATTGAAAAGATCTTTCTATATTTTGTTAAGCTTTTTTCTTTATGACATTTCATTGGCTAATAAGTCAAATTTAAGCCACAATCATGAAAATGTTCTCAGAACAATGAAGATAAACAAAGCTTTTTTGTTAGTAGATCATAATACTGTAGATCTGACACCAACTGACAAGTCTTTATTGATGAGATCTTTAAACTTGTAGCCAGGTTGAGTATTGTATCTACAATGTGAAATAATTGTTGTAATAGCTGTAATATGTTATAGTATACCAGTATGAGTGAGTGCTCTAAAATGCCAAATTCCAAGCTCCATCCTAATATAAGTATTAGAATAAATTTACTGTAATCAGGTGGGCAAACAATACAAGGCATTCAATAAAGAATTAAAGTTAAATAGTATTTCTGTAAATCCTACGTTTAAGTGTCAGTTTTGTTTGCTGTTGTAACTGACAGTTTGGTCACTGACCACTTGCATCATGTAGTTCCTGTTCCTCCAAATGTCACCTCTTTACCTTATTCAATATTTCAAAATGACCTTTTAGTGACTCAGATCATTATATCAAAATACATGATATGCAGTTTATAATAATCTATTTTAGGATATTGAGGTTGAGGAAGCCGTCATTGTTGGGGTTTCAGCTACCTTAGACGTCTATTTATTATTTTGCGATCATTTACAAAGGAGGTATTTTGTCCTACGAGGGAATGAACGAATGAATCATGTTAATGATCATGTAATCTCTTTGAGCGACCGTACTCTGTCGTCGATTCCTTTGAGATGAATTAACCTGGCTCGACGAATGAGTGGGAAGGGTGAGGCGTCGGTTTATGGTTGCGATAACAAATAACTGCCCGACTATTATTATTATTATTCCTATTAAACCTAAATTCACCTTTAAAAACTGGGCATAGAAGTTTTATCTAGTTCTTAACTTGTAACTTTCAAATGAAATTCCTGATGGTTTAAGTGCCTGGTTATCTGAGTCTCTGCTCTTTATTTATCTTCCCACATTTCTTAACAGCTTCCAATTTATCTTCTTGTGGTGTTTGGGGTAAGTAAACCTAACTTTTTTATGAAGTTTGTAAAGATAAGATGATGAGGTTGTGTGGGCGAGGCTTAGAGTTTTTTAAGTTGAAAGTCATATAGTTGATTTAATTCAGTGAAATGATGACTTTGTATAATATATTAAGGTAATGAACGATAGTGTCACTTCTTACAAAGGAGAACAATACTGACGTTAAATGTCAATTTAATTTCCGTAACTTATTTATTTTACATGCTAATTATATTTTTCAGAGCTATTCATTAGCAACGATTGGTTACCGCGTAGCGACATTTAATGATTGTGATGAAGCTGCCGAATCACTAAAACAGGTAAGTTTATAGTCTGTGGAAAAAGGAAAAACACTGATTTTTTTTTTTTTACACACAATATGATCAATACAGAGTTTACATCAACATGGTGATTGGTAGAAAGATATATCATTATCAAATTTTGTGATGAAGTAAAGTGCAATTGAAGTTTCTCAATGTCTCTGAATAAATGTGTTCTTGTTGTGCTTCAAAATGTACGGTAATGTGACACATATTCAGTACATTACCAGATTGTTACTTATTTGATGTATTTTATATTCAAGTAGTGCTTCAACAAAAGCTATTGGAGTCCTCTCTTCAGTATCAGAAGGACTATACAGTCATAAAAGAAAGAAATAGGTATGCTCAAATGGCCACCAACAATGAAAATCTTGCTTTTTTTTTTCTTGCCACAATAAGAACATTTTTCTTGTGTGTGCCTAATAATGTTACGATCTTGATATTTAATAGTTTTCATGATACTGTGAATTGAACAACAGTGTACTCTTAACTTAATTTTGATTTCAAAAATTGATGCTTTTTTTTGTGTCTTCAATTTAGTCAAGCTTCTGACTTTTGTTGTCTTTGTACAAGTGGGTCTTCAAGATTAGTAGTTTGGAAGTATTGATATAGCTGGATATTGTTTTGATTGGAATACAAGAAGTGTCTTACTTGTTTTCTTTTGGTTTGTTGTTAAAGGAAATTAAAGAAGCCAGAGAAGATCTGACAAGAAAAGGATTTAAATTTTCTTGATGTCATAACTCGCTATGATAGACAAATACTATTCATTCATTGGACTGCTGGGTGATTTGTTGCTGGTCCTATGTTTGGATTCACAAGGCCGACTTTGGATACATGAAGCTGTGGATGCTTCTATTTACCACCGTATGGTTCAAGGTTATTCTCATATTCAAAATGTGCTCTTTTAATTTTATGCAAGCTTTTTCGTTCCCTCAATGTAATTATTCGTGTTTGGTGGATCATAGAATTGAATGCATCTCATTCTATTTAAAAGCTAACCCTGGTATTTATCGAGTTATCAGGTTTGCCTCCCAAACATGCTGTCAAGAACAACAGTAGTCACCTGGACCCCTGATACAAGCAGGGGAAGGGGTGGAGGGGAAAGGGGTGGAGAGGGGAAGGTTGGTAGAGGGTGGTCCCACCATACGTTTTGCAGATCATTAAACATTAGTCTGATTCTTCCTCCCCCAACCCTTCCACTCAATTTCAAAACTTATGTTGGCATCCATGCCACTTGCTCTCAGAGATTTTACACCATGTCCTCAGACAAATTAAATTGTCTCAAAATGTGAAAGTACTAATGCTTATTAGTGATAATAATATTGAGGGGTCAGAGCTGCAGAAGTATCTCTTTACAAAACTTTAACTAATCTCTGGCAAGCTATATGTTTCTGACAGTGCATTATGACTTTACAAGTGATCACTATAGCCCTCAAATTGTTGTGTGCTAAAAACTGCTAAACTGTTTTCAAAATTTCTTCTTGCCGGTAGTTTGCTTTCCAAATCATGGTTATAAAGAAGTTTTAGATTAGACAAGGAGATGTTTCTCTCTGTGGGTTAATATGTTTAAAGGTTAGCAGTAAATGCATTTTCTGAACTTTCATGTCTTATCAATATTGTGACTTTCCAGCAGATGTCGTAAGAATTAAGGAAATATTCAACTGTTCTCAAGTATGGTATATATGTAAAATATGCTTCGCTATGCCAAAGTAGATTTGATCGAAGCAGTCTTCTTGAGCAATACCTTGTAAATTATACCTGTGGGGATTTCTTTCTCACAATTTTTGTTGTTGATTCCACCACTTTGCAATTTATGCTAATTTGAATATCAATTCATCCCAATATACAGTATCCCATTCCTTTTGCTATTTTTTAGCTCATACCAGCATGCTGGTGTGAGCTATTGTTACAGTGCGGCGTCTATCACTCTATCCGTCAACAATTGGTAAAACCGCTCCTACAGTACTCGCACAGTGTTTGATGGAATTTCATGAAACTTGGACACAAGGACCATTGGGTATAGGGCCATCAGAGATGGTCCGAAATTTGGGGTCAAAGGTCACCTGTGGGCCGTAATGGGCCATTTTGTGGATGCAAAATGCTTCTTCTCCTACAGATTCCATGGTACAATGTTGAGGGTTTGTCACGATAGTACTGTGGAAGTTTTACCTTCAGGGTGTTCATGAATTTGAGATCAAAGATCAACTAGGGGTCTTTTGTGGCCCGGGCCGTGGCCCTATATTTTCAAATTGCTCCTGTTCGTACAGTGTATGGCCAGTTATAATGAAACTTAGTCACAACGTTCCTCGGGATGAGAGTTACGAGGGGTGTTCGGAAAATTGAGGTCAAATGTCATTTAGGGGGTCATCGGGGGGTCATTCTTTGTAATATTTTCAAATATCTCAATCTCCTCAAGATTTTGATGGATCATATTCAAAGTTGAACTGATGATTGTTGAATTGTGTATGAATAAGGTGATGCTAAAAATTTTTGGTCAAAAGTTAATTAATTACAATTAATCCCCATTGTTTAAAAAAATCTGAGCCTTCACTTTTTGCCAAAGCTCCTTTAATTTGTCTCCCAGTCTCTGCAGTGTTTGTTTACATTTGTGGTTAAGCTCTGCAGAGGCTGTTAGTGGAATTAAAGCAGGACTGGGAGTTGTTATTAACTGTTGAACTGTAAGCATGAGAGCCCTATAGCCAATCAGCACTTGCCCATTCTTAGAAGTCTTTGAGCCTGAGGTATGTAGGCAGCCAGCCAAAATTTTGGCAAGGAGTGCTTCAGGTCTGCTCAGGTAGAGGGGAGAAAGTTTAATAGGGTAGGTCAGTGGTATTGTTTGAGAGAGTGGGTAAAATAGGATTTAAAGGGGGAAAATAGGAATTATAGCTAGTGGTGTGGCCAGGATTCTGCTAACGGAGGGGGGGGGGGGGGGGTTATCCCTCATGGGCCCAAAATTGGTGGAATCTGAAAAATGGCCTGAAATATGGTGGGCCATAAAGTTTTGTGGGCCCTACATTTTTAAGCTCGAAAAGGTATGAGCTTCTGCACTATTGGTGCTCTAGTTTTACGATTATAGCTAATTTGCTGTCATGGCTACCATTAAGGTCAACAATAGTGATGCAGTTTTTACTCCCTGAATTTGTGCCTGCCGTGCTGAACTGCAGGAAGATATGATTAAAATGAACTTTCTGCTTGTTGAATTTATTATCTGTGGTTTAAGCATCGGCCAAACAAAAGCATTCAAAGCTGTGAATGCAAAACATATTTAGTAGGGAATGTGCCAGGGTGCAATCGTATGAAATTGTTCTCAATAGCTGTATTTTGTTGGTGCAGTTGTGCTTTTAATTGCTCAGCACTTTTGGATTTAAGGGTAAGGCCTCGCTTGCCACCATCCCCTTCCAAACAGGTCTTCTCCGTTAACCTAACAGCTAGGTTGGATAAGTTCTTGATTAGTTTCCAACTCCATTACAGTAACTCTTTCCAGATCTTCTGCTTTTGCCCTCTTTCCTGTGGGAATGTTGGGTTTAAGATTAACTTGTTAATTTAAGGAATTAAAAAGTTATGCTGTTTATGATATTCTGTATAGCCAGGAGCATACACTAGGACATGGAGATCTCCCTCAGCTTGAAGGTATGAGTGAAGAATAAGAACAAGCAAGCAAATAACAAAAATATTTATCATGCTGTACCAAATAATAAACTTTTATCCTATTATTACTACATTTTCCTAGCTACTTCTGTCTCTTTCTGTTTTTCTTTTTTGATTCCTAGGAACATCTCTTTAGCAAGCATGATGCACAACAGTTAAAAATTTAATTGAATTTCCCAAACTTTGTGAGTAATGCTACAGAGAAGGCACAATTTTGTACTTTTGCAAATATGAAAATAATATGTATATAATAAAGAAACATATCAAATCATACAGAGTGTTTCTTGCATATTTTACTTTATTTTCATTTCTCATGCATACAAGATAAAATACCCATCTGCTACCACTAGAAACACCACTTACTGTTTCTGTTGATTAACAAACCGGAAAATGTAGGTAAATGCCCATTTTTCAGTCGGTACTCTTTTGATTGCCCCCTTGGGAGGTGCATTGGTATATCCAAATCTACTCTCCAGTAGAGCCAAATCATAACACCTTAGAAATTTTGTTTGAAGTATAGGCAAACCTGATGATGATCATCAAAATTTCAAGAGGCGAGTGAAGCAAATTTTTTGCTACAATCCTGCCCTCCCCCTTTTCCAATGCTACTTCATTGGACCCCTTATATTCACTTCCAAAAGTTTCTGTCGATCCCAATGACACGAATATAAATATCTTGTGAATTTCAGTCGAGAAAATAAATGATACCCCTCCTTCCTTTCCTTCCAACTCCCCCAACCCACCCTTGTTAGTACTACAAAGGATATATTATACACACTTCTTTCCCATGTGTTACAGTTTGAAAGAAATTTAGTCACGATGTAATAATAGCAGAAGAATTATTGGTGGGTTTCTTGTTTCATTTCAAGCTCAATGGAGTTCTAAAAGAGCTTACTGTGTAAATTAAAATTACTACAACATCTTGACCAATGTTTGGAACCACAGCTAGCAGTCCTGGTGGTATTTTGTACAAACTTTCTTTCTTGAGAAATGACACAAAATCACAGGCTCATCAAGCAAAAGTGACTGGACTAGTTCTTGTTCCACAAACCATTGGGGACAAAACCTAAAAATAAAATAAATAAATAATGAGGCTCCAAATTTTGGCAAGGTAAAATAGAGGTGGATGTCATCCATGGGTGCCTTGTATGAAGCAAAACAGATTATTGTGCTTATTAGACAGATAAAACAATTGCTTAACATTAACAAGTCAGGCCTGAATTGAGGAGGTGACATCATTGTCAATGTCCATCTCAGAGCTGTCTCGATAGTTGTCAAGTTTTTAGAGGTGAATATGTTCAAATCCAGAAAGGCATAGAATATTATCAGCATCTCTTTTTGCTATATTATGATGTAATAACACTAAAAGTCTGTCTAAAGTCACCCTTTAAATCAAACTCTATATTAAACTAAATATTTCTTCAGTATTCAGTATGTCAATATTTAATTGATGGGTGTTACTGGAATTCAAACGTAGACCACAGAGCGGATGCTTCCTGGCTTGGTGTTACAACTATTGGCAATTGCAATATTAGCATCCTTGAAAGGTCACACAAAAAGTAGGTACAAAAATAAACTGTTCCTGTAAAAAATATCAAAAAAGGAATGTGGATTATTGTGTATCCACTTACTACTGAAAATAATCAAAATATCACTCCACTGAAAAATTGGTTAAATGACCCTGTGATATGGTGAACGTATTAATGAATAAATTCATAAATTAAACTTGATTGGATAAACAATAAAAGAAACCATAATAAATTATGTCTAGCATGCTCAATTAAAGATAATGATGCACTAGAATATTAATCAATTAATTAATGATATTGCCCATGTGTATTGCATCAACAAAACAAATCAAGAATTAAGTGAAAGCTGTTGTCCAAATTTAGTTTTCATTCTGGTCACTATTGCCTTGTCCTCCTCGCTGGCACTTCCTTCCTCTCCTAAGATGCGATCAAAGACCGCTACTAACTCTGAAAGTCTGTGACAATGTTCCCAGTATGAAGAGTTCTCAAATATCTTGAAGAGCAGAGACAAATTTTCTGTCCTTATCTGTAATGACAGTAGAAAACAAGACAAGTTGATGCTATGATATACTATGTACTTCACTTTGAAGACTATAGTTGTAGACACGCAGCAGTTTTCATTTTATTCTATTTATCCACAGTTGTTAAATATAGAACGGAAATCGCATTTGCAGCAGTCTATAATTGTTTTCTGGGAAACGACATCGTATACAAAAATCTACTTGGATTGATTGTCCCATCATTTTTTTTTCTGCAGACGCTCATGTATTTCCCAGCCATGAGATCTAAAACTTAAGGTTTGGGAGCATCATTGGTTCTGGGAAGTGTTATTTCCGGCGATCTGGGAGGTATATTTGCCAAAAAAAATCTTGTACGCTATGCGCGAACCCATGGTCGTGCTCCGCTTAGATAGTATCAGAAAAAGGACACGCGACCCCACCATTATCCAAGACTGATCTGCGCCCATGCCTGCACCATAGAAAATGTCCCCCTCAATATATGAAACAAATCGCCGCCCCTGGTACTTTGTATCTCGTTTTGGAGACTATAGCTGTAGACATGGACAAATCACTGTTGCCTTGATCATCTGTCAATAACCTGTGTATGTTTCTTGTTGAATGGTTACAACCAGGCAATGTTTTGTACTTGTTTACAAGGAGTATCTGATTACAAACAATGTGAAACATTGAAGAGAAAAATAATCCACACGATTTGTTGAAATCCCCATCCCAATCAATATCTTGCCCCTAACTACTATAGATATATGATTGATTGAATGTGACTGGCTAGAACTTAAACTACTCCAAGAAATTGGATCACAGTAAGAGATCTGTGATGTCATCTGAGAAAATTTTCTTCAAAACTATTCTTATGCTATTATAATTTTCTTGTTAATTTATTCTTGAAACCTGATACATTTACAATGTTTGCTTAATAGGCTGTCAAGTTTTTTTTTTTTTTTTTAGAAATGTTTCTTTTTCCGCTATGGATAAATGTCTGACAGGCTATAAAGAGAAAACAAGGACATTTTTATTTTTAGCTGGAATGCCCTGATGACATCATCCTTTCAGCTGTTGCCAGATGCAATTACAAAATATCACAAAATATGAAAAATTCATATCTTTGCAATGAAAACATCTCTGAGGATGTGGTTTTCACCTATAGATTCAGAAAGTGTTAAACAATCAACATAATTAGCCACCAGAACATCCTGTTGTTCATTCTTGCTCATTTCTTTCAGAAGAATAAAAAACACCAAAATTGGCAGAGGCAGGTACATCATGGTGATAATGTGGTAGAAAGCTAAGTATCAGCAAACGTTGCCCAACAGGCTTAGACCAACAGAATAGATATAGGCTCCTGATGTAAATTTATGTGTTCTCATCACATGTACACCAGACTACACAGGTCATGAAAAACAGGAATATCTGCTGACAGGATTACATGAAGATTTCAAATCACTCTATTTTGCAAACTGACCTGATTCCCGGGCGAAAGATCGGTCAACTGCCTTACGATGATACCGATCAAAACCTTCATGTCGTTGGTGTAGAATATCTCTGATGTGGTCTGACTTGAAAAAACATCCAAGAGAAATTTGATCAGAGAATCGGGTGCATCAGTGACATGATCCAAAACCTTTACAGGATCCACTGAAAAGGGATGGAGAAATGAAAGTAACATGAAAACCATCATGTATGATGAATAATATAGGTTCTGTATCAATAGGTCATACTTAAGCATTAACTGGATCATCCGATTATCTCTTAAAAGTAGTGTGTGACATATCTGCATCAGTACATGATGCTACAAAGATTAACTCGATCAACTGAGGAGATGGAAAATTCAACACAAAGTATTATGTATGAATAGTAAAAATCTGAAACATCGGCATCAATCAGTGATCCATAAACATTAATAAGATCTGGGACGAAGCAACAAGAAAAAATATCTGTGAAGACCAACAGCAGAATATCTCACCCACCTTATAAACACAAAGTTTTATCTTGCTCTAAACATACTTGCAGAATCCTCTTACGATAGAATACACATGCTACATGCAGGTTAATCACAATAAGTTTGTACCACTATTTTTCATTGGGCATACTCAATACTGCATTCTATCACAGCACAATTCGGGAGATATCTCTTGCTCACCCTCTCTTGTCTGTGAAGTAAACTAATTGCTCCATTGATAACATGGAAACATGTCTATCTTACCTCCTCTATTCACTAGCAGCATGATCTTCTCTGAGAAACTCTTGCAAGGCCTTCCTGTGGCTAACACAGACATTAGTGTATTACTTGCTGGATCTGTTCAAGAAAACAAATTTGGAGGAAAAATTTAAATTTCAAGCTAACTAAGTTTGCAATATATTTGAAAGTTGATGTCCAAAGTACCCACCTATGTTAAAATCGCTTTCATGAATTTTTATGCTTCAGTTGCAGTGAAGTAATATACCAACCCATTCATACATTAGACTAGATACACCAACTGACAATGACATAAAGACCTTGGCTAGTACTGTGTCTATTATGTTACTCACATCTTGACATAAAGAAGTAATACATGACATCAAATGTCATTTGCTCTCATTGCACAACACAGCTGTAACCACTATAACTGAATTTACTGCAAAGTGAAGGTATAGTTAATGGGGCTGTGCTTGTTGCTGTTACTCTCATGGTTCTGTTTAATCTGGTTCTGTTTAAAATATCTGGGAATATGAAGCACATTATGATATTTGTAATAACTCTTATCCTTTTGAGGTACTAGATATATCAAATGGGCAAATATGTAACAATCAACCAGAATTACATAGTAAAAGCAATAGATTACACACTATATTTTCTTAAAATTGCTTTTCCTTTTGATTTTGGTTAATTCATTTGATATTGTAATGCTTGCTAGTAAACATAATACATCAGATAGTATTTTTGCCATAGCTATAGATAATAGAGTCTGGGTGATGCAATTGTTGTATTTATCATTTAATCATTGATATTTTAACATTAATTTGAAGCCAGAATAAATATAGCTCTCTTACTAAATTGATTGATCAATGTTGTCAAAAATGAGGGTTGAGTTGGGTAACAACTAACGAACAAGTGTAAAGAGCTATCTTAAGTTTAGGGCATCCATCCTCAAATATGAAGTAGCCTGTCAAATTTCACGAAATCGGGCTGTATATAGGTTAACCCATCTGCAATACCTTGAAAGTGGAGATTAAATGAGAGGAGAAGGTTGACAAAGATATCAGGATTCTGTTCAGCCTCTTCGTCGTACGGAGGATTCTCAATGAAGTCAAGTACGAAAGACACAAACTCTGCATTCAGGTGATCTGTGGATTTAAGCAAAACCAAGAGTAATTTGTAGGATGACTATGATCCATTGTAGTTTCTGCATTTAATGTTTAATCTGTTTCAATCTGACAGCACCATACTTCATGAATGCAGGATAGCAAATGAATGTAAAAAATGTAACTTTTGAGTTTAGACTTTAAAGCTCAACAACAGAGTCAACAGTAAGGTTAATATAGATCTGTAATGTCAGAACAATTGTCCATACACTGTATATTAATAACAAGGTATCAATTGGTACTATAACACATATCATTATGTTAAAGGGCACAACCAAACTTGGTGAGAAATGTCTTCTGCTAATTTGTTGAAATGCTTAGTGTAACACTATACCAGCCTGTAAGCACGACAACATTTCAATGTTGGAGTGAGGTACCTTTTCTGTATTCTATTATGAAGCTTTTACTTTTCAAAAATTTGTCTTTGAACTAGTTCTAGTTTGGAAACAGTTGACTGGAGTAACTTACCATAATGTGTAATAGGTACCTGCTCTCCAGTAGAGAAGAGCATGACACATAGCAATGAGGAATAACACATCTTCACAAAGTTCTCTTTATCTGTCTTCAGATCTCTCGCTAATTCAACAGGTAAAATAGTCCCTAGGAGGTGGGAAATTGCTTTCAGGTCCAAGCCACAGATACCACCAAATACTCGCAGCAGTAACAGCCGAATCGTTAACCTGTGCTCCTAGAGGGCAAAGGTCAACATTCTCACATAAGTACATATCACATGGATGTCACTTCAGCAACTGGTTCTGTACTGTTAGGTGTTTTTTTTCTTTTTTTTACTTTGCTATTGCTAACACAGACATACATTTTCCTGTATTGAGTTGCAATCAATAACTTATTTATTGTTAATTTGTTTATTGTAAACTGGCTTGAAATATGCCTGGAAAAGAATTTGCAAAGATAGGACATATACCGCCCTTCCTGTGCCGTGGCCACATTTAATCAGGAATTCATACTGCCAGTTTTCACCACCATCGATAATGTTGTTTTTATAAAGTCTAACATAGTGAACATAAATAATTCATCTCATATATATGGCCATTCATCCACCTGTTTTCAAAACTAACGGAAAAGAAAACTAACTTGTCAACACGTTATAATTCATTGTTTGAACGCGAAACATTATCAAATGAATTTATGAAGTGAGCTTACAACTGAATGGCGAAAAAAATGTGAAAGAAGTAAGATATCCATTTAAAGCTCCGGTTTGGATTTGAACAGTTCATTAATTTCTAGAGTGGCTTTAACTGAAAATTTAACACAAACAAACTGAAAGTGATATACAGTGATAGTTACTGAGTGTATTACAAGTACTTTAATTCCTGATTTCTGCACTTGAATATGTGACATACCATTTGATAATAAAGCACTAATGAGGACAAGTAATCGTAACTATTTTTCTGTATAACAGCTTTGCACACTCTTGCATCAGCGTCTACCTGTAACAAGGAAATGAAATGACTTGTAGAGGAATCTATGGTGTACAACAATATCACTTCATCGCAAGCAATCAGTAATGCATACTGTAACAGTAGATGTAATGAAAACAAAGTATATACACAAGCAAAGCTATAGTTTTCAATATATGATTGTTGGCATCAAACGTAAATGTTGATAAGGCGTCCATGCCAATTTTCCTAATAGAAAAATAGTTAAAGCACTATGAAAAATTGGGACAGATCATACACAAATAATTCAGTGTCCTTTTGGAAGTTGAGAATGTTATCACATGAACTAGTTTAGACTTATTCCATAGAATGGAATACATGTGTCAAGATTAAGAAGGCATTGCAGGTTCTTTAAGAAGAAAGCAAGCAATATCTTGAATTTCTTGATTGTCTCAGCTGACTAGTCCATAATATATCTTGTACTTGGGAGGTTTAGCTCAGTGGTTAACGCCCATGCCTTCTAATCATAAGATCCCCAGTTTGAGTCACTCCAAGATTAATGTATGTTGTCCAGTTACAGAGTTGTTGACAATTGACAATTCATAATCATGGATGCTAAAATATGACTCTAAGAGACTGAGTTCGGTCAGCTTGCGGCTTTGATAAGCCAATGATGGCTTCTTCGCGAGTTCCTGCTTGCAGGAGGATCTAAAATACATACATATATATGCTACAAGAGGTTTTGTGGTCTAACAGTAGAGGACTTCCGTGATTTGAATAGCAAAATCTACGAAAGATTGACAGAAGTAAGAAAAAACTGTTTCAAACTCCGGTCTGGATTTGAACAGTACACAACTCCTAGTGTGGCTTTTACTGAAAATTAAAAAAAAAAAAAATGAAAGTGATAGTCCACAGATATAGCAACTTTGAACTTCTTACATTGGAACCACAGTATTTCATAACGGACAAAATTCTGAGCTACTGAACTACTACATGAAATCTGAACAGTAAATTAATCCCTGCAGGTCTGCCCATAGAAGTTAGCTTAGAGAGGAATTAGCTTTACAGCAAGCAAACACAACTTTCAAACTCAATATTTTCGGAAGAAAACTTTTACAAATATCACTTAACCAAGAATCTTGTTTCAATTGTTTCAATTAATTCATGATTTCTGAACTCACCAAAATTGTTTGTAATTCTTCTAAATATTCTGTGATAATAGCCTCATCTTCATGAAGTGCCCAACTTCTTTGCTGTGAGTCATCCTTGCAGCTCACCAGCTCAGAAAAGATGACCTCTAACCTCTCATAATCTTTACCCCCCTCAAGCACAACTGTGGTTGACTCTTCCTGGAGTGGGAATGAAAATGGAAGCCTTAGAAATATCTAATCTATTATCCTAAAGGTTATCAAATATGAAATAGAAGTTAAAAGTACAGTTACAGCATTTGGGATGTCTCTCAAAAATAGTTTTCAAACATTGCAATAGATTTAAAAAATTATTTCTAGGTAGCTTGTCATACATACAGTAATTTGGAAAATGTAAACACCTCCATATTTATGCATACTTTCCATGGCTCCATTTTCAACATTCCAATAGAGAAGTATAATTGTAGAGTAAGAGATACATGTATATAATCTGATCAACCATTTCCAGTAGATTCTGATCTACTTAATTGTCTGACCTTTTCCAAATGGTATCAAATATGGCATCGAACCACTAATAATATGAATTACAATTTTAAAAGTTCTGTGGTAATTTAGCAAATCTATTAACTTTTGGGTCATTATATAGTCACTTTGAGAAAAAAATAAGAAGAAATCAAGTGAGCATTTCTATATTTGAAATTAACCAACTTACTTCCTCAGTCGATGAGCTTTCTAGAATTGTTTCCATCGCAGTTGCTAACTCTGGAATATTTCCAGCAATTTGACTTAACACAACCTTAACTGCTAATTTAGATTTGTCAAAACTGAGGCCTGTGCGATTTCTAACTTGTTCTACAATTTCTGGTAGCATTCCCTGAGGGACATCAATTGTTTTCAAGTTCAGATTTTCACTGGTGTTACTGTTCAGGTTTGCTTTTGATGTCTCATTTGTATATGATGTATCAGCTTTTGACGTGCTTTCTGTGGCGGGAACATTTCTAGCTGTTTCAACTGAGGGCTGAAAAAATGTTTTTGACACTGGCGTGGTCTCTGGGGTGGTTCGTTCCGGAGGAGGTGGGGCTGACCGCGACTTTGTGCTGCATCTTTTGGATGAACGGGTTTGTTTTGCTTCCTGAAGAGATGGTGCTCTTCGCTTGGGCTGTTGAGATGCAAGATCTGTTCCTTCTATAACATTCTTTCGATGCTCAACAAGTTTCCTATATATGTTGAAGTACACAAAAAAAAATATTGGCACTTACAGCTTCTTTAAAGAATTGTGTAAATAAATATGCTTCAGGTCAGTTCAAAAAACACTACTTTCACCCAAAGGATGATTTTAGGCACAAACTCAATGTTGATATATTTTGATTGAAATCACTTCCATTGTTCACGTGGAATTTTTATACCACATTTTTAATTTTTTTTTAAAATTACCATTTTAACAGCTGAGGTTTATCAATGAAAGTGACTTAATTGTATAGTCTAACACAAAGACTATATTAGGTCAGTCCTTCAGATGTAACACCAAAGTCAATGGGAAAAGGTTAAGAATTTTAATGGCCTCATATTACATGACATTAAAAAAATTTTCACTTCTAAGGACAAATGGTGTTGAATGTGGGTGTCTGTTGTTGTTTATAGGAAGTTTAAAGAACATGTTTCATTTTGACTTAGATGTAGAACTAATGTACTGTAACAGTAGATTAATATTAAGCTTTAGGCCTGTACTGAGGAGCCAACATCATCATCAATATGGACATAAAGGAACATTCCACAGATTTAGACAATTTGAAAGATGATAAATATTGCAAACTGGAATACCTGTACAGAAGCTATGGAAGAATTGCTAGCACACAGATGTTCTTTTTTTCTAAGACTATAGGTGACAAATCTCTAAACTTCTACCCAAAGTCATGCTTTAAAGAAATCATTCATCTAACAGAAAGTTTCTGCATCAACAACGTCCTGACTAATATAAAAGTTGAAACTTTTACCAAGTTGTAAATACTGTTTTAATGGTGGAGCTGAATTAAATAACTCCTGCCTTAATTTAATTACTGTACTTACAAAATTGTAGGTCATTGAGAATATGAAGCTGTGAACTAAGTATCTACAGTATAGAATTTGAAAGGATGAAGGAAACAATCTTTATGTGGTAATCTGAAGCAACTTACTGAAGACTTCTCCGTTGTTCTGCATTGAGGATACCACCAGATTTTGTTGCTGCCATATGGATAAATTCGATGGCTCTGTCAATAGATTTCACCACATCATCTTGAGCCAGCTGAAACGATTTTAATGTATGTCAAAACATTTGTAATTACTGTCAAACATTTCATAAAGTATTAATGCAAAGTCACATATGAAAGATGTAAAGATATGACACCAGGCAATAATTCCAAGTGACAAATCGTGGGGTTGTTATGGTACTAGATCACCTGATGTTGAAAGGGGAATTTCAGGGAGACTGTGCAAATGTTTACTACTACCAGTACTAATAAGCTTTCTTGTTCAATGTATAAGGGAATAGCAGCAGTGTTGGTTATAACTTGCATTGCAGTACTTAGGCAGAGCTGCCCTTCTGGTCTATAGGGATCGAAGGAGGATTTATTATGTGTTACTATTTTTTGCATTTTAATGTGTGATTTTAGAGCTCTAGGAACTGCTGGGTCTGTCATACTTGTAACTTTGCTTCATGCTGTACATTATAGAATTGCTACATAGTTAAGTAACCTTGGCATGTTTCATACTTCGCAAAATGAGTGGAAAAAGTTCCTAAAATGCTACACACACTTATTACTGTATGTTGGAATTCTTTATGTTCATTGGTAGGCTAAATGATATTGTTCCTTCTCGCTCACTGTTCTACATGTTAGAGGGTCTTGGTCTCAAAATCTCAGGGCCTATAGGTCTTGTTTTTGAAGATCATTATGAATACGCTACAAAATAGGCCTAAACTATAGGCCAAACTTACAACTTGATCCTTTTCCAAATATTGGACTGGTACGTATCCTGCTTGGCCATGGACATCAACAACATGCCACCAATTTTCGTCAATTGAGCAGTCAATCAGTGTAAATTTGTCCCCTTTTTGAAAGGACAAAGTTCCCACATCTTCTGAAGCAAAGTTATACAGCGCCCGATACATTTTCCAAAGAATTATTGGTTACTGACAAGGAATTGTACTACCTATCCAGCTTCGGTATACACCATGGGATGTGTTACAACTGTGACATATCTCTAGAGTCTTGGTCTAATCTAAGCTGAACTGATTTTGTGCATCATATCCGTTCAACGCCAGGGTGTAGAACGTTTGATTAACTTTGAACGGCGATCGCTGATAGACACAGAAAATGAAATATAAATGTAAAGTCGTATGATATACAGTATATCCTACGTCAATAACAGCGACATGCAAGTAGTCTCATCGTCGCGATTGCCACATAATATCAGGTGATGTACCATGTGAGGAACGTGTGACCAGGGGGGAGCTGGGGCCAGGTAAGAAAAAGAGGAGAGAAAAAAAGAGAAGAAAAAAGGGGAAAAAGAGGGGGGGGGGGAAGAGGAGGAGGAGAGTAAGGAAGGGAAAAGAAAAAGAAGAAGGAGGAAAAAGAGAAAAGGAGGGAGTAAAAGAAAAACGCAGTAGGGCCTACACCGGGAAGATAAAGAGGAACAGTGACATCATTACAGCGCTGATCCCTATTATATACACATGGCCGGGTAGCCAGTGACGGATCGAGGATTTCGGATGGGGCGTGCGCCTCACCCTACCCATTACACCGACTACTCCATTTTTCACGTTTCCATTTTCCCTCTCTCACTAATGTATCTATATATATATACTATATATGGTCAATCATAACGTGTATGTGTGTGTGGACGCCTTAAACAATTGTGCTATGAAACCAACTGTGGCTGGTCTCGAACTCGACCGAGTCGTCGGGGAACATGACGCATTTCGGGACGGGCGACCGCCCCCCCCCCCCGAGCATATTTTTTATGATATCGCTATAGTGATTTCAAAATAGAAAATGCTTAGATGCAACTTACTAGGCAGGGGAAGTGTCATATTCAGCGATCTGGGAGGCATTTTCGGCCAAAATTTTCTTGTACGCTTCGCGCCAACTCGTCGTGGTGGCGCTACGCTCAGATAGTTTGCCAGAGCCGTATATGATAGTTTGCCTACAGGCTTCGCCCCTCCCTCGGCAAATTATTCGCTACGCGCCTGTTCGAAATTGTAAAGCAAACAGCAGATATCACATCCAGGGGCGTAGCGAGCGGGGGGGTGTGGGGGGGGGGTGTCACACCCCCCAATAATTTGGTCGCTGTCGGCAAATTTTGGGTCTGTCGGCAAAAGGAGAAAAGGTGAAGAGAGCGGAAGGGGAAGAAAGAAGGAAAGCTGAATAGAGAAAAGGAGAACAGGAGCTTCTTCCGTGCCAAATTTGACTTAAAATATGCACCAGATTGCATCTAAGGACGTTTCAAAACTAAAAAATTTCCACCCCCTCCCCTTAGACCCCTCCCCATAGACCCCTCCCCATTTCAGTCACCACTTCCAGATCCATCGGCAAATCAAATTCTCCACACCCCCCAACAAAACTCCTTCGCTACGCCCCTGATCACATCATATCAGTGAGCATGAAAATGGAGGTTCCAGGATGAACAGCCTCAAAACTGTCGATGTGTGTAGTAATAGGAACCCAATTTGATTTGGGGGGCTGTAACGACTTGCCCAAAAAATATAACCTAAATTTTCGGCGCGTTCAGCATGTCAATGTTATAATATCATATAAGCAAGCATCGGTTATTACATCGCATGCCATCGTGTACCGTACGGTCAGTGGAAATTGCGCAGTATACCGTCCGGGGATGCTAATGTAAACAACGAAATGTCTTATGTAGATGGAGAAAAAGCATGGAGGTCCAATTATGTCAAATTCTCTTTTACATTAGTAATGGCGAATTAGTCGGCCAAGCTTAGAACTTTATTTTAATTATCAAGGAGAGATTTTTTAAACTATTCATTTCCTTTAGCACATCATTGCAATTTATTTTTCTTTCAGTAGGAGCCCCCCCCACCTCCTACGCCTATGTGTGTAGTGTTCGGTTTCAGAAATATCTGGTATTTTTTCATTTCCTTCAACCAAGTTTTATCATAGCCGTTAAAAGTGGGTTTAATATTTGTACACCAATAAATTAACTGTGTCTGAATTTTCGAAAATTTCCTTAACAATATTAATTCTTCATCATACTTCCCTCTACTCGTGTAATTTTGACCGGTCTGTTAGGGGTTCAAGGA
The DNA here is from genome assembly GCF_037975245.1 of Apostichopus japonicus. Classification (NCBI taxonomy): domain Eukaryota; kingdom Metazoa; phylum Echinodermata; class Holothuroidea; order Aspidochirotida; family Stichopodidae; genus Apostichopus; species Apostichopus japonicus. The sequence continues at coordinate 24,688,714 of NC_092580.1, forward strand.
GATTTTTCTATATTGGTTGTCCATAGATGACATTTTTTGCAACATTATGTATATGTTTTGAAGTGAGTTTATCACGATAAATGTGAATTTTCAAATTCTGAACAAATAATGGGCTGAAAACCTTGAAAAGTGGGGCTGTCGGGTTTTGTGGGCCGCGACGTAGAATCACCTACAAAAGCAATTATCCACAGGACATGCGATGAGGTCGAACATGATGTGTGACTGGTGACAATCTTCAAAAAGGTTATAGATGGGGAAAAACCTATTGGGAAATACTTGGTTCTCAGGCAAAAGTGTACATCTGGCTGGCCATTTTCAAGCCCAAGAAGTGCCAATTCCGGTGATCTGGGGGGTATTAAAACCAGAAATGTTCTTGTTCGCTGCGCGCCAACCGATGGTGGCGCTCCGCTTAGATAGTAATTCGCGCCCCGGGTTACAAAATCCTGGATACGCCCCTGATCGAGGTATATAAACTAAGGTCACCGGACCTCCCCGATTTTCGAGGACAGCCGCCGATTCGAATGTTTCGCCTCAGATTAACAATTACCCCTGAAAATGTCGCAGATTTAACAAGAAGTCGGTGAAATTTTATTCACAACAGATGACAGGGCCTTTTTAAAGACATTTTAGAGGGTGGGCCGTTTCCTAAAAGGGGCCATCTTGTAAATTGCATCTAAGCATTCTAAATTTGAGATCTCATCAAGTGTTCTTCCAAAAAAAAAAATTAGGCTGCAACAATTTCATCAGTTAAAATCACTTTGTAGGGAAAATAGCTAGGACTTTGTAAGCTCTGGTTTATCGTTTTACACAGTAGCCGTATATACATGTATCTAGCTTTATAAATGCTGAGGGGAAGTCATATGGGTGGGGTGGGGAATGAGCTGAGTGGGTGGGCCGTATAGGGGACTGGAGCGGCCGCGGGCCCGTAGTTAGTATACTAAAGGAGGCCCTGACAGATGAACATTAGAAATGTTGCAAAATCAACCATCCTGCCCATTCAAATACCATAGATCTACACAAATACCTCGCACACTGGCAGACGATCGCATACATCGAAACAAGAACTACTGTAATGTAGTTCTTATGTAGGCTTATCCAACTATACACACGGACTAATGTACAAGCGTGACAGTATTTCCCACGATATAGAAGTCGTGTTACTGTGCCGACCTAAATGCTTACTCTTGATAAGCTCATGTCTGTGCTCAGTCTACCAGACTAGCACTTTCTTCTCAAAGTGAAACACCCCTCCCCTTAGACCACCCATTATCCCCTTCCCCATGCCGTACATTCCACTCTTAACAGTTTGTCCCAGATTCCTTGCAATCACCAACAGTTTCAAACATTGGCGGCCATACTTTTAGTCGAATATCTCATTAAAGAAATGACAGTATGCATCAATATACAACACATGTGACACATAACTTGAAGACAAGTACTGAGTATATTTCCGTATCGAGCTAAAAAATGAGTTAAGTTGGAAAAAGTTCTCAAGTTTGATGAATAATCATATAAGAACATAATTGACATCTCTGTTGTTCTTAGCTAATAACTTGCCAAGACGAAAAGTGAAGGAAAAAAAAAAAACTTTTTGTCATTTTACCTTTAAAAAAAGTATTTTTGTAAAACTGTATTGTGAAATTTCGATATACTGTATAAAAGGCACTATATAAAATACTGACTTGTAAGCCTAATTTGTATATACTTAATTAAAGACTATATAACCCATCAGAGTCTCTATGGAATTTACAAGACTAGAAAACAATTACTACCCTAATCTGAAATAAATCTCCTGCATGGAGGTTAAATGAGTATTCATGTTCATGGTTACACATAACAATAATAAGTATAATTCATGAAGACATATTGATAAGAAGTGAAAATCAATACCCTGTTGAGGAGATTAAAGGAATATTCTTATGATACTTTTTAAGAAAAGTCACCCACGAAAGAACCTGGGCACGAAAACCAAACAACCGAACGACTGATCCGCTCTCAACCCCCAGTCTCCTTGCATCGAGACTGTGATCATCGTCAGGTGTGTCACAATTCCCCATTGAAAGGGAACAGATACTACACATATGTTTATGGTAGACAACGTAACCCTGATTTTAAAGAGTAGGATGTTCTACACAGTTGTAAACCCCATCTCAATATCTTGTTTGTATTATTAACTCAAGATATGGCTGATTGAATGCAACCTAGATAGACTGGCAAAACACTGATTTCTTCCAGGGTCCTTGATATGTCATAATAGCAGTGTTCCTGAAAAGATTCACCTTCCTTTCAAAATCTTCTTGTTGATTTACCCTTGATATGCAGTATGTTAAAAAATGTTTCCTTTGCTGACAATTTTCTCTGTATTTAGAAATTCATCAAAACGCAACTTTTTTGGTACAAATATTATTTTCCCCCTGTGAATGGGTGAGTTAAATATTGCAAAGAAAAGCAAAGGCATTTTCAACTGAACTAGCTGCCATGATGACATTATTCACTCTGCTGTTGCCAGATGTTATAACAGAATCTCACCAAATTAAACAAAATAACCATATCTTTGCCATACCACATGCTGGGCATGGGGTTTTGACTAAGAGATGCATATCTGCTATCCCTTTAAATGATGATCACAGTGGAATGGAATGGCGTACAATTATGATGAAAGTGGATTTGGCAATACAAACACAAAAATATTCAAATACACTAACTGCTTGAATCACAGCCACAACAAGAATATTACAAGAGCATCAATGATGCAGTATCTCAATACTGGAAGTTCGAATTTCGATTCCTAGTTTCATATCTTTGCTCTGTCTCTACAATTATCAATATCAATATATATAATATTTTTGGTCATATAGTTTGACGTCAATGACAACAGTCAAATAAGAAGAGGCGAACAACTCGACCATATTCTTGATGCCCACCTTGAGAAAGCTAGGCCTATCGACCTACTGTACGTTACTGTAGACTGTAGTGGTGACTACCATCAAAACTGTGTACACTTCCAAGTATCAAAACAACCCACGTTTTTCCTTCTCAATAATTTTGACATGAAGATTTCGTGGATTTATGACTTGGAAAAAATAATGTACAAGTAGATTACAAGTTTTTAATTGAAAGTGATGGGTGGCCTCCTCCTCTCCTTATAGCCACTCCAGTTCCTCTCCATTTTAATATTTTCTTTTAATTCTTTGAATATTTGATGTCAAACATCACAGGTTCAAAAGAAAGCTAAACATACTTCTTATAACCTTATAGTTATACATCTTATATCCTTATAAATAAAACATAAACTTATCCAATTTTTATAGTCTTATAAAAGTTGTGATGCTATGGCTGACTCCTCTTTTATACATACTCCAGTGAAAATAAAATGTGATAGATTATAATTTTTGTTCTTAATTCTTTTTTTCTTTTTTTGGGGGGGGGGGGGTTAAAGAAATATACCAAACAAGCTGTTAATTCATAATGATGCTTCATTCTAGAAATGCACAATATACACTCTATTCCAAATTAATAGTTGTTGTATTATACCATTCACATTATGTTAAATTTATGGAGTCACAGTTAAAATATTGGAAACTTAAGTTAAAGTTAAAGTTGGAAACTTAAGTTAAAATTAAAACACACTGTAAGGCAATCGAACAAACTTGCTGCACCCTGGCCCAAAACTGCCTGAACACCACCAGTACAATGCTAATGTGGCTATTACTAAATGAAGGCCTAATATAGGATGCACTACTGTAGGCCTAGCCTAAACTTGTAAACACAACAATGTGTATACGTAATTATACAAAAATACCTGATGGGCAATCAAACAAACTTATCATGACTCTTGCTCTGAAAAACTACCTGAACAACAGTACAATCCTTAAATTGATATTACTAAAACCATGGAGCTATAAACAGACGAAGTCCTAATATAAATTAAATGTAGTACGACAATGTGTATGAAATTAGTGTGCAATGCACTACCAGTACCAGCAGCATATCTCACAACAGTACAGAAAACAAGAGCATCAATGATGCAGTATCTCAATACTGGAAGTTTTAATTTTGATTCCTAATTTCAAATCTTTGCTCTGTCTCTACAATTATCAATATCAATCATGGTACAACAAATACATAACTTGCATTTTTGCTACTTTGCCACGAATAGTCTCTGCAGGTTACACTTTATCCTGCTAGTCTTGCCTTTAGCGCTCATTGCCTGTTAGTCGAAAGAACGACATTGCAAGGTTTAGTAATGTCAAAGAATACCCAAGAACTTGTTTTTTATGTGGTATCCTTCATCTTAGGTTAGTCTCTGTTGGACTTTTTGGTCATATAGTTTGACGTCAATGACAATGTTCAGCCAAATTAGAAGAGGCGAACAACTCGACCATATTCTTGATGCCTGCCTTGAGAGCTAGGCCTATTGACCTACTGTATGTTACTGTAGTGGTGACTACCATCAAAACTGTGTCCATTTCTAGATATCAAAACAACCCACGTTTTTCCATCTCAATTTTTTGGACATGAAGATTTCATGGATTTATGACTTGGAAAAAAATAATGTAAAAGAAGATTACAAGTTTTCATATGCAAGTGATGGGTGGCCTCCTCTTCCCCTAATAGCCACCTCAGTTCCTCTCCATTTTGTTATTTTATTTTAATTCTTTGTACATTTGATGTCAAACATTACAGGTTCAAAAGAAAGCTAAACATACTTCATATAACCTTATACATCTTATATCCTTATAAATAAAACATAACCTTATACAATTTTTATAGTCTTATAAAAGTTGTGATGCTATGGCCGGCTCCTCTTTTATACATACCCATCAAACAAACTTACCCTGGTCCTTCCTAGGAAAAGCTGTCTGAACACCAGTACAATGCTAATGTGGCTAGGCCTATCACTGAAAGCCTAATAGGCCTAGGCTTATATATATATATTTTTTTAAATGCACAAGGCCTACAGTAAGTAGCCTTCAGAAATACAAGAATGTGTATACGTAATTATACAAAATACATGAAGGGCAATCAAACAAACCTATCATGGCCCTTGCTCTGAAAAGCTACCTGAACACCAGTACTATCCTTAAATGGAATTCAGCAGTACAGAATGTAATTAGCATGCAATACACTAACACCTCGCGTACCTAACTACACTACAGAAATTGGTCGCGAGCGTAGCCATTTTCGTGTAGCTGTTATGAGTCATAGCCAATCTGCTACAAAACAGACTTGGGGGCGGGGCTTAATCATCAAAAACGGACCTTTTTACTAATAGTAGGGGCGGCAGCTCAGTGTTGTTTTAAGAAAGAAAAATCATTTAAACATCAAATAAAGCAAATAAAAGCCATAAAATGTCATATACAGGTAGTAAAATTCTTATTAATACCTACCTGTAAACAACAAATGAAAGTTTAAAATGTTAATAAAATATATAATACATAGGACCCTATCTTAGACGATACAACTGTTGAAAGACAGTTCTATTCTATTCTCTGTCATAAAACATAAGTTTTGGAGCGTGTGCAAAACAGGTTTGCCAAAGTGTGTTTTCAGTCGAAATTGGCCCGATTTGGACATAAATCGGTGAAAAAGTCACAGAATGAGATACAATTCTGGAATAAAAAATAGTAACTTTTGTTGGTCTATATGATATATTCTTGCTCTGGAAATTCCAGAGAAAAAGAACTTTGTTTGAAGACGCTGAAAAATTTTTAAGAGAAGAGAGAGTCCCACTTACTGTTACAATATCTCTATACATGTAATGTATTGAGATAATTAGTCGCGAGGGTGGCCATTTTCGTATATCTAACATGTAGCTGCCATGAGTCCTAACCAATCTGCTACAAACCAGAATTGGAGGCGGGGCTTGAGTCATTGCCAATCTGCTACAAACCAGACTTGGAGGCGGGGCTTGAGTCATTGCCAATCTGCTACAAACCAGACTTGGAGGCGGGGCTTGAGTCATTGCCAATCTGCTACAAACCAAACTTGGAGGCGGGGCTTAATTATCAAAAACAAGGAAACAAACAAGTTTTGTAGCGTGTGCAAAAAAGCCTTGGTTCAATGGTTTTTCAGAGGGATTTGGCCAAATTTGGACATAAATCGGTGAAAAAGTCATGGAATGAGATACAATTCTGGAATAAAAAATAGTAACTTTTGTTGGCCTATATGATATATGCTTCCTCTGGAAATTTCAGAGAAAAAGAACTTCGTATGAAGACGCTGAAAAATTTTTTAAGAGAAGAGAGAGTCCCACTTACTGTTACAATATCTCTATACATGTAATGTATTGAGATAAAAATTATAACTATTTTTTTTGCATTTTTCTTTTGGAGGTAAACAAAGCACCAATATAATCATGTTATTACAGCCGCAGTGGATTTTCCGTTCCTGCATCTAAATAGATCTTGCAACTCACCAACTTCTTGCACACAACACATAAGTACGACATTGAGAAAACACAATACCGTCAAATGCATATTCATACCAAATGGTCATACCAATGTGAAACAGTATGAACCGATTGCAAATAACAATCACTGAATAACAATGTGTTATTGAAGCAAGTATGCATATCACTGATCTTCTTATTTCAAACTCAAAAGCATATATACAAAGCAAGGGAACTGGCATAAAAATCTCTATTAACAAGCTAACATAATTTTTCTGATATAAAAACTTGAAAAAAATTCTTTATAAAAGCATAAACTTCATACCAAATAAAACACTGAGTTATGAAAACAACATAATCAATCTTCTACTAAATGGGAAATGTAAAGTGCAGGGAACATATATCATAGCCTTTATTGGTTGACTTATCACTACAGGATAGTGCAGCAGCAGCATTTATTTGGATAATCTGGTGCGTGGACTTTGTTTTCAAAGCCGTAGACAAAGTAGTTGAAACTCTTATCATTCCATTGACTATGGACTTCACCCACCGGTACAATGGTGATTTGATGGCGCTGGAAAGAGGAATAAAATGGATGAAACAGTTTGATCAGCTTAATAGCAGAGTTCTTAAACAACTGTTCTGCTTCCTAATGGAAAGAAAAGGACCATATCACACTCCAATCTTGTTATATAATGTGAAATATGTGTAGGGAGAAGTACTCTAAACAGTTCAAAGTCTCATGCCTCTAACATGGCTTACAGTTTGAAGAAAAACATTAAAACAGGAATGTTTTGTTGTTATTCATCAGTGACTTTAATAAATGTGTTAATAAATCATTTATATGTTCTACAGTAAACACAAAATAAAAACCTCTATAAAAAAGATGATTTTGAAAACCACAGATTTTTCTGTAAAGTGAATGAAAGATGATCAAAGCCAGCAAGACCTTTTAAACTGCAATTATGTGGAGTGCTCCATTGCTATAACGTGATTTAGCCCTGTCACACAGTCAACCTAAAATTTTCCTGACATACTTCACAATTTCATTTCACTCAGAGAAAAAGGAAATATAAACAAACATCTTGTCATGCTATTGATCTAGTACACAACAAGTGTGCCCATGCAAACTGAAACTGACATTTGCACATAGAGCACTATTTTACATAGACAGACATGTCAGAAACCAGGTAGTCCCTGGGGATAATGTGTAACCTGACCGGCCTCATTCCATTTTTCTTTGTTATATGATGAAAATGAGAACACACCTTTCACATAATTGCAGTTTAAAAGGTCTTGAGAGCGTGGTGGCCAATTGGTTAAGGCGTCGGAACTCATGATCCAAGGACTGCTGGTTCGATTCCTACCTAGTTCATTACGTTGTGTCCTTGGGCAAGATGCTTTATCTCAATTGCGTCTCTCCACCCAGGGGTTAAATGGGTACCTGTGAGGTAACTTGTCATTGGGCGCAGTATATAACTGCTGCCGACTGGAGGGATTGTCTCTGGGACAGGTTATCATTGACCAGGGGTAATAAAATGTCTATAAGCGCTTTGAGACCTATTTCTGGTATAAAGAGCTATATAAAAAGCAAATATTATAAATATTATTATATTCTCTTTTGTTGAGCATGTCCATATGTTCCCAGGCTCCAGGGGCTCCAAATTGACTCTGGGGAGGGGGTTGGATGGGGAGGGGGATTGGAGTGGTGGCCCTCTTGTCAGGCCTGCATAGAGAGGTACATGCAATCTCTGCAAGCAGAAATGGTATTGTCAAGCCCGGCTATTCATTTACCTGCATTAAAATCTTCTCCAATGGAAAGCTGTTCTTGTGTTTTTCAACCAACTCTCGAGAGGCACTGTTGATAGCCTGGTCCTGGAAATGACCCACTGGCCAAACCTGCATATGAACCATTTCAGATTTGTTGATGTTATGTTACAAAATATTCAAAAAAATTAAATAATTAAGAAAGAGCCCTTCACATGCGAAGCTCAGTTACATTATTTGACACCTCAAAACGTTTCAGCAACAAACATTTTCATGGCTTTCAACTGCAGGTGTGTAAAGTGAATCAGCTGTGTGAACCATAATCAACATTCCCATACATGTAAAGTGTTACCAGGTTGACTATGTTATCTTCTTGTAGTTTATGCAGTTGTGTCAAGTGAAGATTGGTTTGAAAATCTCTTATATCCCTTAATCTATTCTAAGGTAGATATGGGATTACTGCAAATTACTCACTGCACAAATCTGTATCTCTAAATAAATTTTTACTTTTTCTTAAATTTGTTTGGCTTTATGACTTCTTATGTAGCTATGTGAGTTAGTAGATGAAATATTTCTTTGGATGTAGAAATACTTTTAGTAATGTGAAATTCTTTTAATTTGCTACCATCATGAGATCAACAAAAAGAGGTTTGTCCTACTAGTGGAAGTTCTTCCTTGAAGGCAACTTGTCCAGATACGCCTCGGATCAGCTCGTCAGGTAATCCAGTCCTCTCTACGATGCTATCATTAACATTATTGGTCCTGCAGAAACAGCATACGAAAGAGGATGGTTGCATTTCACACTACCAACTATAAACCAACCAATTACACTTTCCCATAGATCCACTACTACAATCCAGAATCTTTTTCCATTATGATATGCTATATAGCAATGTATTTCTTCTGCCCCTTCCCTCTTCACAACCCCACCCCACCCCAGGCCCCATAACATAGTAATGATTTAAGTGCTGCTGAGGACCGACCACTAAGGAAAGTTAAAATTTGCTACAGAAAATCCAACGATAAGTGCATTGTTTAGATAGTGCAACTGGGCTTATGTTCAATTTATTGTAATCTAGAAGTGGACATGATCAAAGAATTTGTCCATTTGTCCATCAAAGAAATTGTCCATTTTATTGGGAACGTTGGGACAAGTTAGAAAGCACACTGGACGGGACCTCCATGAAATTTCTTAAAGGAGCTTAAGGACGGAAGAAATATACAAGATACTATGATATGTATGTATGTATGTATTTTAGATCCTCCTGCAAGCAGGAACTCGCAAAGAAGCCTCATTGGCTTATCAAAGCCGCAAGCTGACCGAAGTCAGCCTCTTACAGTCATATTTAACGTCCATGATTATGAATTGTCAATTGTCAACAACTCTGTAACTGGAAGACATACATTAATCATGGGGTGACTCAAATATTAATGTATGTCGTCCAGTTACAGAGTTGTTGACAATTGACAATTCATAATCGTGGACGTTAAATATGATTGTAAGAGACTGACTTCGGTCAGCTTGCGGCTTTGATAAGCCAATGATGGCTTCTTCGCGAGTTCCTGCTTAACATGACATCGCGAGACATGACATTGTCATTTACTGTATATTCTGTTTTAATTCGTGGCAACAATCACAGGAGCTATTTTGCTGCTTAGGGCTTTATACTGTTTGTTCATAGTCAGGTGTGGGAATGAGAGACATCAAAATAATGGCAATATATATTCCTGTCACACCCTTGAAGGAAGACAATCATTTATCCATAGAGGAAGATGATATTCTCATATCAAATTGGCAACAATGCAATGAAAGACTAGACTATGAATAAAACAACTTGAGATGAAACATACCATGTGATGACAAGTTTGATATAAGTCTTTAAGTTTGAGGTTCCCTGGCAAGTAGTGCATCTATTCTGGCCATGCCCATTACAGGAGGAACACCTTCAGGATAAAAATGCATTGGCAATGGTTAGTACAAAGCAGAATGATGCCGCTGTGTATGGTAAAGTTAAATTAGTCTTGCAAGCTGCTGTTCATTGATACCCAATTAAAGGGTGTGAAGACTCGTGCAAAAGAAATGTCTAATGCCAGTAATCTGACCTAGTTTCGAATGAGGTGTAACAGAAGTGTTAGACACCACCATCGATCCCAGAAAATACACACACACAGCTTGCTACCATCGGTATATAGACACTAGTGTACACTCAGTACATACAGCTGCGGTCAATGCCACAGAAAAGTGTACAAACAATACAGCGATGGACATCTCAGGTCCAGCTAAAGATAACAAGGTATCACGTTTCATTACTGTACTGTCTGCATTTTGTTGCGACACTAAAAAAATGTCACTTGCAAACAACGGAAAGTTAACTTTTCCATATGGCCGCACTCGGTTTGGGGTGAGTCTTCAATGCTTTAATCAATATTGTAGTACTTGAAATGATACATTGAAGTTGCTTCTTTGCAAACTTCATTGCAACCATGTACCACAATCTTCAATTGTTGTTACCCATCACTACTTCTATGCTAATCCGCATACTTCCTTTACACAGTTACTCTACTTATGCTAATCCCCATACTTCCCCTACACAGTGACTCTACTTATGCTAATCTGCACACAATGGCTTATTTAATACCTGTAAGTACAAATTCAGAACAAGACCACTGTGTAAGGACAATGATAAACCAGGCCTTAATACCTGTAAGTACAAATTCAGAACAAGACCACTGTGTAAGGACAATGACGTTAAACCAGGGGCTTAATACCTGTAAGTACAAATTGAGAACAAGACCACTGTGTAAGGACAATGTTAAACCAGGCTTTAATACCTGTAAGTACAAATTGAGAACAAGACCACTGTGTAAGGACAATGATAAACCAGGCCTTAATACCTGTAAGTACAAATTCAGAACAAGACCACTGTGTAAGGACAATGATAAACCAGGCCTTAATACCTGTAAGTACAAATTCAGAACAAGACCACTGTGTAAGGACAGTGATAAACCAGGCCTTAATACCTGTAAGTACAAATTCAGAACAAGACCACTGTGTAAGCTGACGTTAAACCAGGGGCTTAATACATGTAAGTACAAATTGAGAACAAGACCACTGTGTAAGGACAATGTTAAACCAGGCTTTAATACCTGTAAGTACAAATTCAGAACAAGACCACTGTGTAAGGACAATGATAAACCAGGCCTTAATACCTGTAAGTACAAATTGAGAACAAGACCACTGTGTAAGGACAATGATAAACCAGGCCTTAATACCTGTAAGTACAAATTGAGAACAAGACCACTGTGTAAGGACAATGACGTTAAACCAGGCCTTAATACCTGTAAGTACAAATTGAGAACAAGACCACTGTGTAAGGACAATGACGTTAAACCAGGCCTTAATACCTGTAAGTACAAATTGAGAACAAGACCACTGTGTAAGGACAATGATAAACCAGGCCTTAATACCTGTAAGTACAAATTGAGAACAAGACCACTGTGTAAGGACAATGACGTTAAACCAGGCCTTAATACCTGTAAGTACAAATTGAGAACAAGACCACTGTAAGGAAAATGACGTTAAACCAGGCCTTAATACCTGTAAGTACAAATTGAGAACAAGACCACTGTGTAAGGACAATGACGTTAAACCAGGCCTTAATACCTGTAAGTACAAATTGAGAACAAGACCACTGTGTAAGGACAATGACGTTAAACCAGGCCTTAATACCTGTAAGTACAAATTGAGAACAAGACCACTGTGTAAGGACAATGACGTTAAACCAGGCCTTAATACCTGTAAGTACAAATTGAGAACAAGACCACTGTGTAAGGACAATGATAAACCAGGCCTTAATACCTGTAAGTACAAATTGAGAACAAGACCACTGTGTAAGGACAATGACGTTAAACCAGGCCTTAATACCTGTAAGTACAAATTGAGAACAAGACCACTGTAAGGACAATGACGTTAAACCAGGCCTTAATACCTGTAAGTACAAATTGAGAACAAGACCACTGTGTAAGGACAATGGCATTAAACCAGGCCTTAATACCTGTTGCGTCCATGTCCCATACAGAAGGGGCATTGTCTATAGTTTGGACCATGATGATGATGATGATGAGGATTGCTGTAGTCACGTACCCTCCCTTCTCCACCACAAGAGTCACATCTTCTCTACAATTTAAAGATATAAAAGTCCATGTTTTAAAAGTTGCTTAAACTGTTGATATGTACTGAACATAGGTAACAATCTCACCGTGGCTAATATTTTGAGATGTAAAGAAAATGTTAACATTAATGGTTTTACTGCGCCATTTTTTGAAAAAAATTAAGTTTAATAATGTTAGGCCTACTGATAGTAATTTTATTTACGAATGGCGCCAATAGGTTTGACTTACCTGTCCTCTTCCAAGGCAAGCATGACAACTACGGAACCCTGCACCACGGCAGTCATGACATGGCTTAGGGGAAAAAAATAAATGAATGCATAAATAAATGAATAAACAAACAAACAAATAAATAAATAAATAAAAAATGAATAAATAAATAAATAAATAAATAAATAATTAAATAAATAAATAAAGAAAGAAACATATTAATTAATGGAAGCAGAGTCTTTGCAACATGTTACATTGATCTACTAAACAGGTAAATGTATTACTCATGTTGTAGATTGTTCAAGGCTCCCCCATGATAAGCTGTGGCTGATTCACACAAACTATTATAGTATCTCATTCCTGAAAAAGCTGGAAGATATTTTCACATGAAGGGTTTTACAAACATAACATACACAGCTGAGGGTGTCTTACCAATACATCTGGGGGGGGGGGGAGGGGGGGTCAGGTTTGGCTATAAGTTGCTTTGAAGAATTGCTCTTCTAGAGTAGATTCTTAGTGCAATATTGTGTCACCATCGTCATCATCATTAAAATCATATTTAACTATGTTTGTTATCGATGTAGTAAGATTGGACTGTAACTAAAAAAACTTTTAAAGCAGCATTTTGCGTCCTTTTCTATGATTTTTCTCAACCTCACTGATTCCACTTTGCCATAACGACATACATAACTAGCTAATCTATTTATATTTTACTTCAAATGGTGGCATAAAAGTCGAAAAAATTGCAACTTTCAACTTTGTTGTTCTCCAAGATATTTTCCGTTGGGAACCCAATAAACCTCGCCCATAATATGAATATTTAAACACTACGAACGTCATTGACAGATACGTAATATAACACCACGCTTGATTTGTGTACAGTCTATATGGCAGTTGTACCAGGGAGTTGCATAACAACTCCCTGGTACAACCAACGCTAAGTCTTGAATCTATTTTTAGCAACGGCTCATAACTAAACCTGCATCTCTGATTGGTTGAATTCAAACTAGTGGGTTTGGCGGAATTGTATGCGATTAATTTTAACTGTGAAATTTGTCGAGGACACTCTTCTCATTTATCGACATAAATCGTTCATTACTCGCTAATTAACGCTCTTGGCAGGGTGAAACTTGGATGGTATCTTAGATTGCTGTTTTATGATTGATACATGTAAAAAAATCGATGCACATGTTAAAAAAGTGGAAAAAAGCGACCCAACGCAAAATGCTGCTTTAATATGTGCATCAAAATTGTTAACCCAGCAGAGCTACTGTACACTTACATGTGCCATGAATTAAATATGTGATGACATTCAGCAAAGTTAAAACTTGCAGTTTTGGTTTGGTAGAAAATCTTAAACGTTTCTCTTAACAGTGTACTCATATAATAAAAATGAAGAAACTTATTTCATATTTGATAAACCTTTACATTTAAGACACTCCAAAGCAGGGCAGTTAAACTGGAGGACAATTGCCGACCCAGTGAAGTTATTTTGCCCACTGAGCATATTAAGCTTGCCATTTGTCCAGCTAGTGAATTAATTACCCAGCCAGCAAATAGCTTTGCCCATACATTTTTAGTCATATCATAGATAAGCATAAACACCACAAACTAAACATTGGGGCCTGTTTCAAATAGAAGTTGAAAACTACTCATATATGCATATATATATGTTAAGTTATCTATAACAAATTTTACAATAAGTTGATGAATGATGACTAAACACTGTTATATAAAAATTCCATGTTCCCACTACGTGAACTAGAAAATAGATAATGGGTGGGTGAAATTCTTAGAGCGGCCCAATCAGTTTTGTTGTTTTGATTAATTCACTTTTCTGAAGTACCGTCTTGAAACTAGAAAGGGATATATGTGTGCAAAATATGAAGAGAAAGCACCAGAACTTAGGAAATCTTTGAAAAAAGAGATAGCACGTTCAAATTTACATAAATGAGGAAATGATTTGCTGTTATTGCAAACGGCAATTTTTGCTTTGAATCTAAAGTGACTAAATATTATGCTACAACTTGCAAAACCCCCCAATTCACTTAATTTTTCAAAGCAGTTCATAGACCACATTGACACAAAACACATGAAAAACCTTCTATGTAAACATAAACATAATAATGAAAGAAATTTATTAGTCAGGATTACTAAACCGTCATCACATTACATCATTTACAAGTCTTTGTACTTTTTTCCCATCAGGTGGTGATAACCGCATCAGCTTGGGCAGTCTTCAGATACTAACCTTGATAGAAGCTGTGTGAGGTACCTCAACCTCCACTTTACCCGGTTGAAATAGCGTTGGTGGGTTAACTGCAATATTCCAGGGACCTGGAGCAGGCCCATTGGCTGCACTATCAATAACCTGACCTGTAGTAGATATAGTGATAAGCAACATGTAGGGTAAGTGATAAGACGAAGCTTGCTGACAAATGATTTTTATGTACAGTTTGTATGTATGTATTTTAGATCCTCCTGCAAGCAGGAACTCGCTAAGAAGCCTTATTGGCTTATCAAAGCCGCAAGCTGACGGAAGTCAGTCTCTTACATTCATATTTAACATCCATGATTATGCATTGTCAATTATCAACAAGTCTGTAACTGGATGATGACATACATTAATCTTAGAGTGACTTTCGAGAGAGACTATACGATTCATGAACAATGTATGAGCTTCACTTCTTAATGCGACCTACACACTGCTTGACTGACCATGACTGGACTAAACTCCAATGTAAAAGCCTCCTACACACTACCCAACTGACCGTGTCTGGACTCAACTCTAATGTTAAAGTCCCCTATACACTGCCTGACTGACTGTGCCTGAACTTATCTCCAATGTTAAAGCTGCCTACACACTACCCAACTGACCGTGTCGGGACTCAACTCCAATGTTAAAGTCCCCTATACACTGCCTGACTGACTGTGTCTGAACTTATCTCCAATGTTAAAGACGCCTACACACTACCCAACTGACCGTGTGGGGACTCAACTCCAATGTTAAAGACACCTACACACTGCCTGTCTGACCGTGTCTGGACTCAACTCCAATGTTAAAGACGCCTTCACACTGCCTGACTGACCGTGTCTGGACTCAACTCTAATGTTAACGTCGCCTACACACTGCCTGACTGACCGTGACTGGACTCCACTCCAATGTTAAAACAGCCTACACACTACCTGACTGACAAGTGTCACATACATACAGACACACACGCCATCACCACTGCATAGATTCCTTTTGCCTCTACAGTACCAAGGATTTAAAAAAAAGAAAATATAGTCTCAGGTAGTTAGTTTACCTCGGTAAGGTTCAAAGGCATACTTCGTCAGTCTTTTCTCTGTGAAGGTCTCCAGCTTGTACTGAAAGGAAGTGAAAAGTGAGATCATAGAATCACCACACTCAACTGCTTGCAACTTACAAACAGGTATTATTAAAGTTGCTGTGTTTATAGGTGAATGTTCCTCTTATATAGAAAAAAAAGTGCATTTATTTTTTTACATTCCTGTATTAACAATGTTTAATAACAAGATGGTGTGATATTCTTGAGCACTTTAGCCTTATTCCCTCTCAATCTACATTGTAACTCACAAGCCATTAGCTGGGATATTTCTAGTCATGCAATGTCTCATGTAGCAAAATTTAATTTTTTTTTATTACAGAAGACTGTCCTATTTTGACATCGTACCATCAGTCACTGTTCACCCACAGTTACCTGGGAACACCCACAGGGCACGATGATATCTGCCTTCAGTTTCTCCATTTGAGAATTTTCATTTTCGCTTGCAGTGATACCATATATTAAATTCACTTATGAAATATGAAACATCTTCACAGATCAACGAAACTTGCAGTTGAAAGTGAAAGAGAAAGGAGTACTACAAGGAAATTAGTCGATTGAAGCAGTGCCTTACAACAAACAAGAAAAGAACAAAATGCCAATCATGATGAATCGAAACTTCAAACAGCTCTAGACAGTTTAAACATCTGATACAGCTCTACACTATTTATAGTGAGTCTACTGCACACTTGAGCAAGTTGTGTCCATTTGTAATGAAAAGTCCTCTGCCATGCAAATACAACAAGTGTATTGTTTAGTTGCTTTAAATTTTATTATACAAGTTTTTCAAACATTAAGAATCACATCACTTTGAGACCAATTTCAACATACAGTCAAGCCCATCCCTACAAATATCTACAACATCAGATATACCTAATTTGATCCTACATTGTAAGTAGGAATTTGGCAGAGAGGTTAGTGTATATATTGCATAAAAAGCAGCTGTGTGTTTAATGCTAGTTTGACTATGACTTCTGTGAGTATTTCTTCTTCTGTGAGACCTGATAGATATGTAGATAAACTAACTAACAGTTGTCAGTGGGAATCTTAAATAATTGACAAGTTCTATGTAGGATTGTATGCATCTAGCTGCAGGCATATTTAATTGACGGCCATGATGTAAGTTTGTACCTAACTTATAGGCATTTTAAATTGCTACATATTATGTCACCCATCTGTACGCCTGCCTATTTCATTACATAACTCAGTATATATGCCTGTTGGGCGTGTATAATTGGTGTATATTACATAACACTGTACATAGCTATAGGCATGATATATTCTGTCATTTCAGGAATACTGCAGAACTTAACGGCTGCATCCAGAGTTAAGAATTGTAAATGAAGGAATAAGTGAGAAGTGTTGCCTAAAAGTGTAATATTTAAAGGATATCTTGAATATATGTTGAAAAAGTATCTTAAAATATCTTGAAAGGAATACATGACACCATGTAAGATGTTCTAAAGAGAAGAACACTTGCAGCAATACTAAATGCATGCCTCTTTTCATCAGATAAACACACACATATATACATTTCAAACATTTCAGAGAAAAACCAACAAAGAATATCATTTGTTATATTAACACAAATTGTAAAATATGCTTACATGGAATGCAGACGACTGAACAATATCATTGATTTTCATGTTTGTAGCAGCTCCTGTCCCATAGCAACATTTCTCAGAGACAAACTGCATAAGTGCTTCTTTGGCTTGCTCATCATTGAGTGATGGTGCACTGCATGTGAAGAACATAAAATTGAACTGTAAGTGTGTATCAAGCAATGGAAATCCAATTGGACCATGCATTAAACAATTTGTATACATATGTATATTAGATCCTCCTGCAAGCAGGAACTCGCGAAGAAGCCGCATTGGCTTATCAAAGCCGCAAGCTGACCGAAGTCAGTCTCTTACATTCATATTTAACGTCCTATTTGTTAGACTCCTATTTGTTACGTCCTATTTGTTAGACTCATCCTATTTGTTAGACTCATCAACCTAATGGTAAAAATAAATATTCTTAAAGCCACATTACATAGTCTATCAGAAACACAACAGAATCAATACCAATCTGGACTGTCAAACAATTGTTGTTGTGCTTAATGAGACTACTAAATAATCACAGCATCATGGGCCATGGTAATGCATTTTCTTTTGTAAAATCCCAACACTTTTCTGGTTTGGATTTTTACAAATACTGTTACTTACCTGTCTCTGCACAACATATGCACTATAATCTACCTTAATCTACACAAAGTGGCAACTCCCCCCCATTGACCCACTTTCCAAGCCAATGTTCACTTCTTCTTGTTCCTTGTTCCCAAATCAATCACTCTGAAGACTTTTACTGGCTAGGTTTGTCTGAATTAAGGTAGGGCTATGTTAATGAAGATTAGATTAGATATGAAAGTAAATACTTAGGACAAGGACACAAACGTTTAACAGATCTACTCTGCATTCTATAGTTTAATTAACACTAAAAGTGCATCTACTGATGCACCTTGATTTATACATGCTCATATGGACAGAGGACAGATACATGGGTGTATATACTCACGGGGGCAAGTCTTGTCTCTGAGGAGGGCCTTGGCTACTCAAAGCATCTTGGTAGGAAGGTGGAGGCAAAGCAGCATCCATCTGGTTATAACCAGAAATGGCATCAAAGGCACTGGCAGGAGGTGCTGTAGACTGCGGCTCATTGCTCTGTCACAAAAATGAGAAAAAAATATTTGATACAAACGATTATCAAGGGTTGATGGAAGATCAAAAGAGAAATAAGGAGAATGTATTTAAGCAAACTGTACAATAAGATGTACTGTAACTGTACCTGTACAGTAAGATCTTCAAACTACTGTCACTAGGCAATATCCCAAAGAACTGAATACAATTTCACGCAGACAGACTCCCATTATTACTGTAGGCTATGGAAATGGTATAGCACTAAACCTTTCGGCTATAACTGCAGTCTTGGTTAGTTAGGGTTAGGAAGCCTACAGTAGCTCATTTGAAACCCTATCGTTGTGATAATGGCTGACAATTATTCCATGCTTTCTCTTTTCCATAAGCATTGCAGAGAATGATGACATAGTTATCACGCCTAATCCATTCCTAGTCCTGGTATTACCAGTTAACATCCCATCTGACAGACAAGAGTCTGATATCATGCAAAAACTTGGCACACCTTTATAATAAACAGTCAAGTTGCTACAAGAAAACACACAAATGTTTAAAACGTCCAGTCCCTTGCTTTAAAGATCACACACACTTGTACATGTATTCAAACACAAACCAAAATCATCTTCTGTAACTTAATTTTGTGGAATCTTATTAAAATCTGTTACAACAGGTTATTGCAATTAATTGTGACTTTCAAAAAGACTTCACGAATGGAAAGTTAAAACAAAATTCCAACATTTTTTGTCCATTCTGTCACAAAATGAGCCAGCAAAAAATCTTTTATTGAAGCATTAGACAATAGACCTTTGATCATGGACATCCAGAGATGGTGCAATATTCTTTCCCTATAGCGAATGTAGACATCACTAGCTGGCTACTGAATTGTGTGCAGCTTGTGCAGTAGATGGACTGATATTGGTGACAGGACGAGGACCATATATATGTGCAAATTTGCATCCTAAGTACATTTTTCTTCAAAGTTCATATCTAACCTGAGCATTGTTAGGATCTGCTTCTACATCCTCATCTGGGACGTCTCCTTTGTATGACGGCTCCTCTGGACCGCCTCCTCCTCCGGATGCTGGCATTCCTCCTGGATATCCTGCCCCGGGCTGATGGGATATATGAAACATTATGCAAACTTAATGAATAACACAAAGTCTGAGAATGATTTTTACAATTATATCTTCAGAGTTCAGATCTCACAAAATAAAACTATTTCTCACCCAGGAAAAAATCATGAAAATTAGATAACCTTGCACAGAGATTATGAAACTATTCATCCCTTGGGAATAAAATCCTGGATCTTTGATAAAAACAATAAAATGAAAGTACTGTACCTTAACAGAGAGATTATGAAACTGTAATACTGGAAATATATACAGATCTTCAAAGAGCGCATGGACACTAGAAACCAAAACTAAGAGATATAAATTAATGGATACAGAACAGCCAGGTGAATTTTAGTTTTGTTATCTACAGTAGGTCTACTAAATTTTGGATTTACAATGGATTCGTGCATTGAAGCAGGCACAGCCAATAGGAAATGATTGGTAATAGTTGACTGTCTCATAATATTCATCTCTTCTTCTTGACATACTGTACACATGTGTTAATTTGTTCACCTATGAAATCTTACACTATTATTAATGTATGTCCACATAAATTTTCTCCTTTTTTCCCTTCTTCATCTCACCTGTGGCTGGGATTGTGGGTTTCCAGATGCAGCAGGCTGTGGGGGATTACCACCTTGTTGGTATCCTGGTGCACCACCCTGAGGATACCCTCCACCACCTTGTGGGTAGCCTCCGCCTCCCTGAGGATATCCCCCGCCACCTTGTGGGTAGCCTGCAGCTGCTGGAGGGTAGTTCTGTTGACCTCCTTGATACATCTTTGGCTGCTGCTGTCTGTCATGGAACAAGTATATTAATTAGTATTTGATGATGTACAGTATATATTGCAAAAAATATAAGTGACCTAAAACCCTTTGTAGGCTTATCCAGTAGGTCCCCCTCGGTATAACACAGTTAAACTAATACACATGGTCCAAACTATTCATACAAAAAACAAAACATAATGAAATAATGAATAATAGAAGCAGAGCAAAAGTGTTAAGATGCATAGGAGTTTATGTACACAGAAACTATCCTAGCATTTTATAAAGGAGACAAAATATTAAGAGCCTTCGAAAGTGCCACACAAAACTTGAACAATAATTACAGTTCACCATGAAAAGTGCAAGACTGTACAAAGCTCAATTCATATATTTGGTGACTTTGTATATAGACTGACCAATAGAGCTGATCGAATTACTACTAAAACTTCAGGAAAGACTATCAGCTATGTACAGTATATGTATATAGGTATATGACATAAATCTTGTTGTTGTACTACTTTACATACCTTTTTGAATAACATTAAATTTGTAACGTTCTAAAAAAACATACCCCAATAACCTCTGATTCTCTGACATACTGTATTGTATGGCTGTGCAGAGTACTGTAATGTCACCTACTCCAGGAAACAATTAAATCCACCGTAAAGCTGTTGATTTTAAAATTGTCACAGTACTATTACATTCCAAGACAAACCAACTGAACAGGCAACACATATACACATGTACAATAGTCTATGGGATCTCTGTAGGGAGTGTTACTGTTAAGTACATATGCGTGCAGGGATAAAGTATGTGTGTGTATAAAAATAAACCAAGATCATAAGACCAGGGAATTGCACACCAAAGTAATCAGGGTAAAAATACAAAGGTATCTTAGCTAGTGGTTCAACTTTTTGTGTCTGCATCAGTGCACACAGGCTTGTTTCCATTGAATTGTTGACAATTAAGTGACTGTGTAAATACTGTATTAACTCCATGAAGTTCCTGATAACCGGATTTTAGTTTTACACCTTAGCAGAGATACATTTCAATGTCATTAGCATAATCAACAGATGCATATGATCCAAAACTTGGCAAAATGGCCTAAATTTCTGTGTTTTCAAACTACAGAACTACTGCATAATCCAAAATTACCATAGATCAAAAAAGATGCAAAAAAAAAAGGAAAACAAAACTTTGAAGAGGAAGCAAATGAAGTGTCAAAGCTTCAACACAAATTTGATTACCAGGCAGTTAACTTGGACATCAAAGCAGACAAGATCAAAACAGTCTTTTGATTCTATTGCTTGAGTCGTGAGTGATACAGAAAAACAAAGGTGTCAGTTAAAGGGTGTGAAGACTCAATTCTCCCTACTATATTTTGCTCTTGTCTTGTAGGGTATATGGATGTGAATCATATTAGTATTACCTACTGTATGCATTCTTGGTAGATGCCAAGGCCTTATCCAGGGTAGCCTATTGTTAGTAGTTACTATGATACTGGGTAAATTGAAAGTCACTATGTAAGTAATCCTAAGAATAGCTAAGCCTATGTAAGCCTAAGTAATCCTAATATTAATATACTGTATTCTATATAAGGAATGTCATCTGTCTCTGTGACAGATGAGAGTAATAGATCAGTAGAGCATACACTTCCACCGTGTAGAGTTGTGTTTTTCTTGAGTTGTCTCTACATTGGTGTAGTTGGCAGGATTTGTTAGTTGGCATACTAAGTTGGTGTAAATTTAATGTATCATGCAGAGACGGTAGCTGTCCAGAGCTATTAATCTATATTTACCAATTCCAACCAGGAATTGTTGTTTTGAAAATGTAATCAAGGTGACATCGTTTCACAGGGGACAGAACAAAAGGGGAGAGAGCCAAATGGGGACTCCATATTGCCTGATATGAATCAATTTTCATCATTTCTCAGCAGAAAGATCCGATACTCTCTAATATTATTAGAAAGCTAGAGGATTCACAGTCTTTTGATCACAAGATTAATGAACATTACCACATTGAAAATGGTGTTTTGATGTGTTTGACCCCAGGTACAAATGTAAAGAGGGTAGTTGTTCCAAAAGATTTAGTGGCTAGTGTTATTTTTCACTTCCATGGTACTCCGACTTGTCCTCATTTAGCTTGCTGTACATGCTCATGTGAGCCACTGGAAAGATTCTAGCTACTGTGTTGAATAAATTGTTCTGTATTTGGGGTGCTTGCAACAGTCTAGTCTCTGACAATGGACCTCAAATGATCTCTAGGCATGTGGCTGAATTGTGTATCCTGTTGGGAGTGAAACAAGTTTTTACAACTCCCTATCACACACAGAGCAATTGGGTGGAGCGGGTTAACACAAACATTGTATCCATGCTTTGTTGTTTTGTAAAGGGAAGACTATACAGACTGGGACAAACATGTGATGGAATTTATGTTTGCATTGAATTCCTTTCACCATGATTCAACAGGGTATAGTCCTGCAGAATTATTCTCACACTGGAAACTGCAGGGACCAGGTGAATGGGTGGGTGAGTCGCCGTTGCACCAAAATTCAAAAGAAATGTTTAAAAATGCCAGAATAAACATGAAGCGTATAAACAGTAGGAATAAAATTGCATAAAATCAAAAGAGATCCGTAGGTAGCATCAAAATTGGTGACAATGCTCTTCTCAAAAGTCACCCACTTTCAAATTATGAGAAAGCAGTTTTCAGCAAAATTAGCATCCAAATGGCGAGGACCTTACAAAGTCCTTTCTAGACTCTCTCCTGTTAATTTTGTAATTCAGTGTGGTGAGGATAAACGAGTTGCTCATGTTCAGCAGCTGAGAGTATTTTCCTAAATAACATTTGACTTATTCAGTGTGTTGGATGCTGCATTTATTAGTATATGTGTTTTTTCTTTGTGGGGGGGGGGGGGGGAGGGGGATGAAGGTTTACTGACAGTGGGTGAGCTAGGGGTATTGGTTAAGGGGGGCGAGAATGGTCTGTAGGGGCGCTTTCGACACTATCTAAGCGGAGCGCCACCACAGGTTGGCGTGGAGCGTACAGACATTTTTTTAGTAAAGATACTTCCTAGATCGCCGGAAATGACCCATTCCTGGCCTTGCTAATTTGCAGATAAATAACAATAATAATAAATACAGAAGGTGTCATCGCCAACAAAATGTGACAAGCGTCAATCTAGGTAGATGAGAGCACAATGAAAAAGTAAATAATCGCGAATAAGTAAAAAGTGGTTAAAAGCTGAAAAGGGCGCCAGCAGTCCATTTGAGTCTGTCAGGGGGGGCATCCGCCCCCCCCTGACAGACCCAAATATATATATATATATATATATATATATAAATATATATATATATATATATATATATATATATATATATATATATATATATATACAAGTAATGCCGTATTATATTAAGATTACTCATTGTTGTGAAGTCTATAAGTAAGGATAGGAAAGCTGCTTATGTCCTAGGGATAGCTTAAGGGGATTACGAAGCTGGGATTACTTTGTACATAAAGACTTGGTAATAGGA
This sequence comes from Apostichopus japonicus, assembly GCF_037975245.1. Lineage (NCBI taxonomy): Eukaryota > Metazoa > Echinodermata > Holothuroidea > Aspidochirotida > Stichopodidae > Apostichopus > Apostichopus japonicus. Next base: position 24,712,689 of record NC_092580.1, read on the forward strand.
TTTAAGGATAGAGCTAGGTTGGCGTGGAGAGTACAGACATTTTTTTAGTAAAGATACTTCCTAGATCGCCGGAAATGACCCATTCCTGGCCTTGCTAATTTGCAGATAAATAACAATAATAATAAATACAGAAGGTGTCATCACCAACAAAATGTGACAAACGTCAATCTAGGTAGATGAGAGCACAATGAAAAAGTAAATAATCGCGAATAAGTAAAAAGTGGTTAAAAGCTGGAAAGCGCCAGCAGTCCATTTGAGTCTGTCAGGGGGGGCGGATGCCCCCCCTGACAGACTCAAATATATATATATATATATATATATATATATATATATATATATATACATATATATATATATATATATATATATATATATATATATATACAAGTAATGCCGTATTATATTCAGATTACTCATACACCTGTATATAGGTTATGCATGACATATTTGCATATCATATATATTTATAAATAGTAACTAATGTATGTTACTATAATCATTAAGTATAATTTTGCCGGCATGACTTTCTGTATGATGTTGTAACGTTCTGCAAGCTCATAAACATATATATATTATAAATATTAGACACTGGTTTTTCGTAGGTGGGAGTATACAAATGTATGAACCGGGCGGCTGTCAGCAGTGCACGAGGAAGCACATACAAATCACTTTCACTCACATAGGGCCCCGCTAGTAACGCAGTAAATACACATGATGTTGAGGAATCTGCGCGCAAGTATTAAATCAGCATCATTTCGAGCGTGAGCAAATATGATTTTTTTTGTCTCTGGTTGAAAGGTTAGCAGAGCTTGTCGCAAAACAAGTTTTGAAGGTCATCAGGAAAAATTAGTTTCAAGGTTGAGCCTGAACTTAAGAAGTGTTTCAAAGTTACTTGTTAGGCTCACTTTATTGTAAGTTGGGCCCACTATTAGTATCTGTCGAATGCAAGTCGGGTCTTGAGATAGTTAATCCAGCATAACGTTTCAGCATTAAATCGCTACTCGTGATTATTAGAGCTGTTTGGCAATGATATAGTGTGAGTTTACAGTATTAAACTGTTTACCTACTTTAGCCATGTATATCCTACCATGTAGTCACACAGTGTCTGTATAATATGTCTTCTTTCTCTATCATTAGGCATTCTTTCTGCTTTTAGTCTTCCCTCAAGCACTAGTAGCAGCCTTGGAATTTTGAACTTCTTTGGCCATTAATTCCTATTTTGATACAAAACAAACAAAACACACCGTTGATTGTTCATAGTTTCAACTTATCAAATATAGTTTCTGTGATTCAACTAATGGCATTCTATGCTGACCAAATGATGGTAAAATAAAAGAACTAACAAGTTATTAAATTGTTTGTTAACAGGTGTTGGACTTCTGAAAATGTTTATGATTCTTATGCGGTCAAATAAAATGTCCTACACATAGACACACAATATTGCTCAACCAATTGCTGAATACTAGTTGGCATGATAAAAGGATCTGTGGTAGTATACACCTATTAAATGCCCCAATACACACTAAATCAAAAAGTAATGTGATCCCTTAATCTATTTAGCTCTCACAAGCTTAATGCAACCAATAACTGGATAGCTGACAAGTTGGCCATTCATAGCACCCTCAATTTTCTATATCATAACCATGCAGATTGCTTGTTTACTATGAGAGACTGATGTTTTCCTCACTTGTAAACAAACCTCTTTACTCAGCAGAAATCAATTTTTGTATGCTGTTCCAGGGAGGCCTAAATTGGTCTAAACTTACCTCAACTGACCAAATTTTTGTATCACTTGTACTCTCTTTCATGCTCCTTAACATCCCTGCCAAGAAAACACCAGACCCTAATTGATAACATATCAAGAAAGTTGTTCTCCTGTTGCTTTTTCTGAATGAGAACACTTGTGGTGGATTGATGTAAATGCTAATAGGATTATGCCATCTTAACTAACAATTGAAATTTTTTAGACTCCACATTAAACCTCTTTTAATGATTGTTTGAGAAGTTGTGACTTACACCCAGGGACGTGGCTAGAGGGGGGGTGGGTGTGGGGTGTCTCACCCCTGAACTTGATAAAACTGACGATAGTTGGAAAATTGGAGTGCGACAGTTGGAATTTCCGACTGTCGCACTACAGTTTATCTAGGCCTATTCATATATTCCTGTGATTGTGAATGACCTAAAAATTGATAAATTTCGGTCAAAATTGGCCTTTAATCAGTCATATTTACCACGTTTGTCTTGCCACTTTCATAAATTGTATCTCGCGATTCTTATACTCCACCACATAAAACTTGGTATGATTTTGAATACTCCAAAAAAATGCCTAATAGAACTACCGTCATAGGCGTAGGGGACCAATATGATTTGTGGGGGCTGATTTGGGAAAATATAACCAAAATTGTTCACGTTTCGCGTGTTACACATGTCAATGTGCATATCATATAGTCATGCACCGGTTTTTACATCGCATGCCAATAACATACAATCATATGCTGTGTTATTACCCTTCCATATTGGTTAGAATTATTGGGGAAGTCAATACAATATTTATGGTAATAATAATATCAGTTTAACCATTGAAAAACACATTGCAAATTATCTTTCTTTCAGTAGGTAAAAAAATTTGGTTGGGGAGGCTAATAACTTTGTGAAGTGAGCGCCAGTGGAGACAAATGTATCGAAAACAAGTTCAGAACAAAAGTGCAGTCAGTCGCGAAAGACGCCACTGAATAGGTCACTAGGAAATTGTTATATTTTAACGGGTAAAAGGAAAGATATGTTTGGTAGGCGTGCAACAACATTGAAGCCAGGTAACAGGTTCGGTTTTACAGCTCGTACAGCTGATGCCAACCGCACTGGTGACGTGCCTACCCCTTCTGATGTGGCACCTATTCCTCTTGCAAACTTAGATATGAAGAATTTGTGGGAATTGGCTCAAAGGTTGTGTTTGGACGCATTCTCTGAAGATACAAAGGTACTGTAAGCTCTTACCCATCTACAAAGGTTTAAACCAAAAAGCAAACCTGGCAAGAATCCCACAGAACTAAACATTGCACGGCAGTTAGGCTTGCATCAGATGTAGATCAGTTCAAGTGCAGCTCATAGATTGCTCAGCAGCATCTCTCTTCCCAGTCCCGCTGTCAGAACACTACAAAAGTCAGCCAACCAGTTTGGACCTGCAATAGAAGAAATGAATGAAAATGATATGTCAGAAAAGGGGTGTATAAAGAAGACACTGCAACTGCATGGCCTCTCAAAAGACTCTCCAATTTTTGCAGAATATGATCGTCAATATCATACCTGTCTGTGTAATGCAAAAAGTAAGACTCCATTTGTTTGTGCAAGCCAATACAGAGATGTTATTGTTGAGAATGTTACCATGGATAAATTTAAATTTGATTACAATCACAGTAACAACTGTAACTTAATTGGTGAAATGAATAGAAGAAGGGTCACAAGTTGCAATTTCCAGGCAATGAGGGCTGTTCAGTAAAGATGCCAATGTCAAAGATGAACAGAATGGTGGAAAGATTTGTGCATCCATATTACTGTACTTACTGGTAAGAACCCACTAAAGGAGAAGTGCCTAACAACTGATGCTGATGGCAAGGCATGTAAAGGGTTCACTGGTACAATGGCTGCAGCTACTCATTCTGAAACAGAGAACCATATGCTGTTAGACCAAGTTCACCTACTCAAGTCACTCTGCAGAGCACTGGCTAAAGCAGTACTCTCCTCTGATATGTTACCTGCACAAACTGTGACTAGGATGCACTTGATACAAAAGTACATTGCAGAGGACTTGACCTGCCTTGTACTGGCAGAGGTGACTACTTGCAGGATTTAAAGCCCTCAAATACGACCACTGCAAAGTTGGGAAGGCTTATCAACATGTTAAGACTGCCTTGCAAAGTGCTACATTGGAAATCATTCACATTGCCCAAAGCATTCATTTGTATGCAAGAGGGGCAGGAAGTACACATTTCCATTCATGCCAAATGCTACAAAGAGATCCCTGCTAATATCCCACACTGACAGCACACAACTACAGTACTGATTTCGCTTAACTCCCATTGAAAAAAAATCAACGATCTATAAAAAAAGTTGAAAATCGATAAAAAAAGTTGAAAATCGATAATAAACAAATAATTTCATTAAGATTTAGACTACTGCGGGCACGGTTGTCAACATAGTTTCAACGAAATTTCCACGAAAGTTATCGCGATCAACAACCGCAAAGGCAATTCTAGACATATCAAGGTTGTGACCTACGTTGAATCCTTAGTGTAACTACAGCCGTTTTCAGACTATACCAGAAGTGGCCGAGGAATATTACAAACGTTGCAAAAGTTTGATTGTATATAAGACAGAGTAAGTTCTGTACTAGGTGTTTGAAAAATTATTTGGCTAGGATAATAAAAACTGGTCTTGGTCGATCGTAACAAGTACTTAAGTTATAGGCTAGTATTAAACTAAGATAAGTTTAAGTAACTCACCAATGAACGCAGCGTCAGAAAAACAAGAACGTACTACAGTACCGTTTACCGCACTCACTTTTAAACCAAAAAATCTCCCCCCGGCTTCAATGCAAAATAAAAAACATCCTGTTACTTTCCCCCTAACCAAGCTACTGTAAGTTGCCCGCGAATGCAGATGGACTGCCCTGGTAATTAAGGTCGCAGCCTGGGTCTGGGCCACCTACAGTATGCTGCTTACATGTGCATTCCCTACCCTGGATATCCCCAGCGACCAAACTTTTTTGAGAGGCCTAGTCCAATCATAAACATGGATTTGTCAAATTCACGCCTACCATCTGTTAATTAGCATAGTATTTATCTTCGTGGGGGGTATAGCACTGCAGAACCTTTGGCTGGCTTACTCTAGAAGCAAACATTATTTTGCCCCTACTGTTCATAATGGAATGGATGTTACCTGTAACTAAGTTAATTGAAAACCAAATATTCGTTCATATATATAAGTAGCACAATCCAGCAGGGATAGAAAGTTTATCTTGAATAAACCAATCAGAAGTTGTGCTATTAATAAAACTTGAAAACACCTGGCCAGCAAAAGAGTTGCAAACAATTGTTTCCATGACTACTAAGAAAATAAAACAGTGGCTTGGGCCCAAGTTGGGGAGAAACCTGTGGAAAATGAATATATTTTCATTGCTTATTTGAGTATTGTATATTGGGAAGAGCTGATCAAACATTACTGGGGAGGGCTTTCAACTGGCCTGACGGCATGTAAATTTATTTTAATGAGAAGGGGGTTTTTATGAGTCTCCGGGTATGCGTCACATGAGAAGTAAATGTTTTGTTTTTCGATTTTATCATCATTTTTCAAGTGGAACAGCTCATAAAATCATATCAATCAAATATCTTTCCTTAGTTTTACTAATCAGGAATGTTTGACAAGGCATGCAATGCATCGTTCGAAAATGTAATTTTAAACTAGAATTGAAAATGAACGACATAAAACAATATCTGTGAAGCGTGTGGAGCACAACTTTGAATATTCGTTGTGAAAGAAAACATAATGAACAATGTTTACTGCGTAAATAAATGTTGCGGAACTGGTATAGAGAAATTACGTACTGCAGCTTACATCAGAGAAGCTCATAAATGACACAGGTGGATAGAGCGCATCACAATTCGGTTTAGGAAATCCCCACACAGCTGACAAAAGTCGATATCTCCTTCCGTTTTCGAGTTATAGGCGATTTTGTGGCGATATGGTTTTCAGTATATTTTCATTCAATAAAGTCGTTTTTTTGTGTGTGTTATAAGGGTGTGACCTAACAGATATTTCACTAACCATTTAACCGTATAACCTGCCAGTAGGTTAAACTTTTAAGCGATGTTTCCCGATTGCGGCTTTCTCGACGTAATGTCACTCAACTTTTAATGAAAATAGGACATTATGAGTACAATAATTTAGGGTTTTTTTTTTCAAAAAAGTAGCAATTCAGGCAACAAGACGACGATCAATGTATGTTAATTACTAATTAGGCCCAATAATATTGCGAACATTACGTGTAATAATTGATGAAAAGAATAACACACCTGATCAGTATATCGTGGTCTTCAGAAGTTCAGATCACTGAATTTATATAACTCGGCCTTCGGCAACATCGTAACTTTTGAAGAAAAGAAACAATATATTTGTCTATCTATCACAAGATTTTAAACAAAAACTCGCCTAACTTAGCAATCTTACTCACCTTTCCTGCTTACTCATTAAAAGTCATGTTTAGAAAACAAATTACGCACGCACATGTTTTGCGATGGGTTGTAGCAGCCTCCAATTTCATTTTCTTTTTCTTGTGTCACATACATGATACAGTACTTTACATTTGATACAAAAGTTTCTTCAACAAAAGCTTCCCAAAATTGGTGTCGCAATAGGTTAAATTTTAACCGCGCAGTGCATTACCATTCATAATTTGCATATTACACCAAAATTTACACTCAGCGTCCAGATGGCGGAAGAATGTAACATCATGTTCAATGTGTTGTGTCGTTCCCATGGTGCGATGAACTTGGGCAAGTTCAAATGTCAATGGCCTACTTATGTTCTATGACCAATGTCAGTGGGAATTATGTGTGTAAAAACTCAAATTTTTTCCACGTGTTATATATATATATAGAAGTTTTACGTAAGCGGAGCGAATTTTGGGGCGGCTCGTTGATTGTGAGGAAGCACTTATCTAAGCATCAATATTTGTGAAAAATATCGGTTTATCATTTTCATTCATATTCTTTTATGTTTGCCGCAATCCCGCCCGCAATGCATGCACAGTATAATACCATGTGTGGAAAAAATGGCTGTATACATGCGGACCTGAGAGAGCCAACTGGCCTTGTGTTGTTAATGTTATTACGATACTTTCTAGAACGACCATTTGCGTCTTTTGGCGTCGACATATTTTCACACGGGATTTCACCATGCCATTGCTCGGTGTACACGGGTGATATATGTCGCAAATATAATCTGAGAAAACGAATTGACGACACTATCATGAGCTTGTGACTATTGGCCTACTACTATAGTTATATTGAACACATTATTCATGCCTAAAACATCGTTTTTCTGTTTTTTTATTGATGTTATATGCAAATTATGAATGGTACTGCGCAGTGCGATTAAAACTTAACCTATTGCGACACAAATTTTGGCTGTTGTTGAATTAACTTTTGTATCAAATGTAAGGTACTGTATCATGTATGTGACACAAGAGAAAGAAAATGAAATCGGAGGCTGCTCAAACCAGTTTCAACTTGATTTTTACAACCCATCGCACAACACGTGCGTGCGTTATTTGTTTTCTTAACATGACTTTTAATAAGTAAGCAGGAAAGGTGGGTAAGTTTACTAATTTAGGCGAGTTTTTGTTAAAAATCTTGTGATAGATAGACAAATATATTGTTTTTTTCTTCAAAAGTTACGATGTTGCCGAAGGCCGAGTGATATAAATTCAGTGATCTGAACTTCTGAACACCACGAATACTGATCATGTGTGTTATTCTTTTCAGCAATTATTACACGAAAGGTTCGCAATATTATTGGGCCTAATTAGTAATTAACATACATTGATCGAGTGTCTTGTTGCCTGAATTGCTACCTGCTGGGGAAAAAAAACCTTAATTATTGTACTCATTATGTCCTATTTTCATTAAAAGTCGAGTGACCGTGCGTCGGAAAAAACCGCGATCGGGAAACGGCGTTTAAACGTTAAACCGACCGGCAGGCGATACGGTGAAACGGTTAGCGAAATATCTGTTGGGTCACACACCCTTACTTAAACACACACAAAAACGACCTTATTGAATGAAAATATACTAAAAACCATATCGCAAAAACACAAAATCGCTTATAACTCGAAAACGGAAGGAGATATCGACTTTTGTCGGCTGTAAAGGGATTTCCTAAACCGAATTTTGATGCGCTCTATCCACCTCTGTCATTTATGAGCATCTCTGACGTAAGCTGCAGTACGTAATTATTCTATACCAGTTCCGCGAAATTTATTTACTGTACGCAATAAGCATCGTTCGCTATGTTTTCTTTCACAACGAATATTCAAAGTTGTGCTCCACACGCTTCACAGATATTGTTTTATGTCGTTCATTTTCAATTCTACTTTAAAATTACCTTTTTCGAACGATGCATTGCATGCTTTATTAAACATTCCTGATTAGTAAAACTAAGGAAGGATATTCAAATATGTATTATTTTCATTTGATATGATTTTATGAGCTGTTCCACTTGAAAGACGATGATAAAACCGAAAAACAAAAACATTCACTTCTCATGTGACGCATACCGGGAGACTCATAAAAACTCCCCCTTCTCATTAAATTAAATGTACATGCCGTCAGGCCAGTTGAAAGCCGTCAGGCTAGTTGAAAGCCCTCCCTACTAATGTTTGATCAGCTCTTCCCAATGTACAATACTCAAATAAGCAATGAAAATATATTCATTTTCCACAGATTTCTACCCAACGTGGGCCCCAAGTCACTGCTTTATTTTCTTAGTAGTCATGGATACAATTGTTTGCAACTCTCTTGCTGGCCAGGTGTTTCAAGTTTTATTAATAGCACGACTTCTGATTGGTTCATTCAAGATAAACTTTCTATCCCTGCTGGATTGTTCTACTTATAATATGAATAAATATTTGGTTTTCAGGTAACATCCATTCCATTACGAACAGTAGGGGTAAAATAATGTTTGCTTCTAGAGGCAGCCAGCCAAAGGTTCAGATAAATACTATGCTAATTAACAGATGGTAGGCGTGAATTTGACAAAGCCAGGTTTATGATTGGACTAAGCCTCTCAAAAAAAGTTTGGTGGTGGGGATATCCAGGGTAGGGAATACACATGTTAGCAGCAAACTGCAGGTGGCCCAGACCCAGGCTGCGACCTAAATACCAGGGCAGTCCATCTGCATTCGCGGGCAACTTACAGTAACGGGTTAGGGGGAAAATAACAGGATGTTTTTTTATTTTTGCGTGCATTGAAGCTGGGGGAGATTTTTTGTACGGAATGCGCTCTCAGAAAAGTTTGTTTAGTGAGTGATGTTCTGTAGTAAACGGTACTGTAGTACGTCAAGTAACACAGGAATTTATTGGAAATAAAGATCTCTTTGATATCCAGCTACGACTGTTTCATTGTGGATATTTTTTTTTATTTCTAGTTTTTCTGACGCTGCGTTCCTTGGTGAGCTAACCTAAACTTATCTTAGTTTAATACTAGCCTATAACTTAAGAGTCGTAGAATGTGCTTATTACCATCGATCAAGATTAGTTTTTATTATCCTAGCCAAATCATTTTTCAAACACCTAGTAAAGAACTTACTCTATCTACAATCAAACTTTTGTAACATTTGTAATATTCCTCTACAACTTCTGGTAGAGTCTGAAAACGGCTGTAGTTAAACTAAGGATTCAACGCAAGTCACAACCTTGATATGTCTAGAATTGCCTTTGCGGTTTTTGATCGCGATAACTTTCGTGGAATTTTCGTTGAAACTTCGTTGACAACCCGTGCCCGCAGTAGTCTAAATCTTGTCAACGAAATTATTCGTTTTTAACCGATTTTCAACTTTTTTTATCGATTTTCAACGTTTTTTATCGATCGTTGATTTTTTTTCAACGGGAGTTAAGCAAAATCAGTACTGTAATCGTTTAAACGGTCACACCCTTAGAGTGTTATCTTGTTCGGAAATGATCCGAAATGAAAGTAATAACTGTTAAGTTTTTCCACTTTTTGGTATAAAATTATTCCATCAAAGTTAACCTGATTAACATGTCTCATGCCAAATCTATATTAAACAAACTAGAAAAAAATAAAAAGAGAAAACGCATTTTTGAAAAATGGAAGCGTCCTAGCAGAATGGGCGGGCATCTTTATTTTGCTTCAAGTAACATGTTTTCGCTCGGAAACAAAGTTTCATACTTCAACTCTAATAAAAAAACAAATTTACATCTCTTAAGAATAACTATTTTTCGCAATCTGCAAGTAAACCAAGTTTATTTATGTCCATTCATTATTTTAATGGTTAAACAGCACTCCAACTTATCTGGAAGGGTGCCTCATGGTACATAGCTTGTACTGCAACCTCCAAGATAGCCTGGCAAAGTTAAGACTTATGTCACTGTGTTTGGGGTTCAGTCAGAAAACGTCCCCCATCAGTTTTACTACATGTTTCTTTGAGTGTTACTACTCATGCAAGCCTGAGAATGCTTTTGTAAATATTCTTGCTTTCAAACGACTGTACCAAAGTCTAATTGATATTAATAAACGAAGTTACGCGTTTTCCGACGTTTCGCTTTACCACATATTGAACTTCTATTTCGTTTAAAAAAGAATTTCAACGCATCGTTGAAAATTCCACGTAGGAAATGACTGAGATCACCAATCGTTAAAATTCGTGGAATTTCGATAAAAATCTGCAAATTTCGATAAAAAACGAAGAAATTTGTTTATTTTCCTTTTAACAAATTTCAACAGGAGTTAAGCGAAATCAGTACTGTAAATGAAATACCTGAGACACCCACCTGCAGCAAACGTTTATGGTCCACTCAGTTTCAGACTTCCACTCAAAAAGCAGAGGTAGTCAATAATGCTTTCGAGTTTCCAATACAAAACATAGCACAAACATTTCACGCAACAGTCAGTACAGGGACCACAGTGCCACAAACATTACAAATAAAGGGCCTGAAGAGTCCATAGCCAGGAAGATGGAAGCTGCAGGATTAGAGGTGAGCTCAAATAGTCCATGTATCCAGACTCTGAAACAGATGCAAAGGAAACAACAGTATGATAGACTATATAAGAGAGACAGAGCATACAGAAGGAGGAGAGTACAACTCAGAGAGAGAGAGAGTACAAGCTACATGGTAGAACTAAAAATATAAACCAGTCCAGTGATTGATGACATATCAAAAAAGATGTCTCCTGTTGCTTTTTGGCACTTTTTCTGAAGAAGCACACTTGGTGCGGATTGATATAGAAGCTAATAGGAGTATGCCAGCTTAAGTAACAGTTGACATTTCTAAAATCCACTTTAAACCTCTTTTTATGATAGTTTCAGAAGTAATGACTTATATCATATTTGTTTATCTCTGTCTATTGTGTGAATCTTCATATGGTGTCTCACACATGTTGTACAGTCTATATGAATAATACAGTACTGACCTTTAAACAAGTGAGAGCCCAATGGTTGACATATTCCCTAGTGTGATTAGAAGTCATTCCATCAGCATGGCTGGCATCTACTGCATGTCTAAATTGTGCTTGGGTCCACAGAATGTGTTTTAAGCACAGTCCCTCAGTTGGTGCTACTTACCCCCTCTGGTGGAAACTTGACGCAAGTTGGCCTTCTTCCCTCTGAAAATGTGATCACTTCCTGTATCGAGTAAACTCTGGCCCTAAAATGAAAGAGAAAAGTTACTTGTTACTTTGGCACTGCTCTTCAAAGGTATTTTGTCAGATTTTGTTGCGAAAACTACTCAGGAGAGCTATGTACTAGCTGTGACCAGATCTAGAATGAGGGCGCTGTTCAAACAACATTCCAAACTAGTTGTAGTCCATCATATTGACTAGTTTCTCAGTGTAAGTCTTGTCTTGTATCAGTCTATGTGCAGCTATTCAACTGCTTAGACTTCCAATAAATGCTTACAAACAAAACTAGTGAATAGGTCACTGGAAAATTGGTATATTTTAAGGATAAAAACTGATTAGTATTCAGAAGAATGGGTAGAAGGAAAGGCATGTTTGATAGGCATGCAACGACCTTCAAGCCAGGTAACAGGTTTGGCTTTACTGCTTGAACAGCTGCTGAAGCTGATGCCAATTGCACTGTTGATATTCCTAGCTCTTCTGATACAGATATGGCAACTAATTCCTCTTGCAAACCTGCTTATAGAAGGCTCGACAAGGAAGAGTATGAGAGAGTAATTAACCCAGCAGATAAAGGACATGAGATATTTTCAACTCAGTCACAACAAACCATGTTTGCAGAATCTACAGGAAACAGGTTAGTTAATTTGCAAGCCCTATTAAGGGCCTATCACAGTGCTATGATGGCTCACAGAGAGACAAGCAATGGATGTGGGGACGACCCTATAGGTCTTTCTGATATGGAAGAATTGTAGGACTTGAATCAAAGGTTGTGTTTGGAATCCCTATGTAGCTACAAGAGTGAACTCTTGTCCATCTAAAAAGCTTAAAAAAACAGTAACAAACCTGGCAAGAATCCTTCAGGTAGCATACGCCCATTAAAAGTGACTTACACACTAAATCACAAAAGTAATGTGGTCTCTAAGTCTAGATAGAAGTTTTCACTAGCTAAACGCTACCCATCACCGGATAGCTGTCAAGTTGGCCTTTTATGGCACCATCAATTTTCCATATCATGACCATGTAGATTTTTTGCTATCCGAGCTGGAAGTTTTTGTCACTTGTAAACAAACCTCTTCACTCAGTGGTAAACAATTTTCCTATGCTGCTCCTGGGAGGCCTTAAAGGGGTCTGAAATGGCCTCATTTGACACAATTTTCTCACTACATGTACTTCCATTCATGCTCTTCAACATGCAAGCCACAAAAAACTAGGTCATGATTGATAACAGGTCACAAAAGATGTTCCCCTGCTGCTTTTTGGCACTTTTCTTGAAGGAGAAAAATAAAGCGGACTGATATAGACTCTAATAGGAGTATGCCACCTTAAGTGAGAGATGAATTTTTTTTTAATACCAATATGATACTTTTTAGTCATCACAATATAAACCACAACAAAATTCTATGCAATTATCATTTTAGGTCTATAAAGATGTATTTTCAGAGATTTCAGTATGCAAGGTGCAGTGTGTAAACACACATATGAGCAATACTGTGTAAGCAGTAACCAGGTCTACGTCTGCAACAACATTTCCAGTCACCAATTTTGATAAGCTTGACCAATTTGGGTGCATCTATGATTCCTGCAGGTTGTATTGGTATCCCTGATCACAGTCCACTTGGTCTGGCTTGCCCTACTGTACCTGCAGAAACGTCATCCAGAGAAGGGTCAGCAGGGAGGGTTTTTTCGTCTCTGGCTCTGAAAAGTGATGAAAACTACTTTTGATTAGCTCAGCTGATTCCTCCCAAACTGACCTACTGTACAGGACATACCCCAATGTATTCCTGAACTGTTTGGAATATGTTAAACTGATATTGCATGTCACTCCAGTGCAACTGTTAAGTTACTAAGAATTGAAGGTGTTCTTTGCCAAAACTGGATCATCAGGATTTGTAAACCACAGCCTCACTGTGTGACAAGTACAGTACATTTATGTAGCTGATCAATATGAGCTACCCTACTTGCTCTTCATATTACACACTACGACACGCTTGACGACCACAAACTGAAACATGGTGTCAGAAGTAAACTTAAGATAATTTCGAGGAACATTCTTGCGAGATTCTAAGGACTGATCACCCAAAAATCACCGTGAATTAGTCAGCAATTCGGTAAGATTCCGCTATGCAAATGCAACTTTAGAATAGCATACACAGTATCGTATGTATAGGACTATGCGATAAAACAGTACAGTAATCCGAGACGCAACGTAGAATGCAGTGTGATGTGGTAAGCAAAGAAAGGAACTGCAGATTGTACGCTAAACTATAACAGTAAGATATAACTGTGTTCGACTAGTTCATAATGCAACGAAGGGGAACACACTGCAGCACGGTGATAATACAGTAGTAAAGCCTTGTGAAACAACAGTCTGGTGAGGTGAAAATAAGAAAAGAAAACAATCAATACAAAACCGTGTACACGTTGGAGAATTAAAATTAACATTCAGACGATTCCTGAAATAAATTCTGCCAGAAGGATCGCGAGGTACAATAACAGTATGGATAAAGTTCCCCCACCAGAGAAGATTGATTTTGCTTCTCCCAAACTGGCAAGCAGATGGCAACACTGGAAAGAAGAATTCAAGCTACATGCAGAACTGGCAATGTCTGACAAAGATGATAAGTTAAAGGAAAAATGTGCCTCTATCTTATGGGCACTACCGGACGTGAGATATATGAGACTATAAAACCGGTACCAGCTGCAGGCGCTGCCGATGTTTGCCCGAAAATTGGAGAGCTCCTCACACTCTTTGATGCCCACTGCAACCCAAAGCAAAATGAAACTGTAGAAAGATACAAATTCTTCACAAGATTTCAGGAGCCAGGGGAGCAGTTGGACAGATACATCACTGAACTCAAAGTCCTGGCACAAACATGTAACTTTGAATCATTGCATGACCCGCTTGTCCGGATAGGATCGTGTGTGGTATCACAAATTCGGCACTCAGAGAGCGATTACTACGAGCACAGAAACTTACCCTGAAATCATGCGAGGATATGTGCCAGTCGGCGAAACTATCCAGAGAAAGGATAAGGACCATCTAGAGACGAAAACAGAGGTGCACGCGCTCTGACAAAGTGGGCAAGACGACAGACTTCAGAAATGCAAGTACTGTGGGAACAGACACGTCTTTGGGAAGTACCAGTGTCCTGCATATGGAAAGACCTGTTCCAAATGCGACAGGAAGAACCATTTTGCAGCTCAATGCAGAACAGCTACACGCAAAGCGTCAGCGAGCGGATCCCAACGGAGTGGACCCAAAAGGGGCAATATGAAACGGAAACCGTGGGTAAATGCTATAGCGGAAGGTGCATCCAACGTTGGCGACAGTTCCTCCGAGTCCCTCTCAGATGACGACTTCGAGGACGTCAATACGGTGAACCTGCTCACTCCTCCAAAGACAGAGAACAATATAAACTATATTAACTATAAGCAACAAAGTCACATTTACGCTGACATGAGTATAGATGAAGTAAGAGTCACTTTCAAATTGATAGCGGGGCAACCTGCAACATCTTACCAAGCTCAGTTATGAAGAAACTAGGTAAGCATAACATTAAGCAAACTAGCCAGGTATTATCAATGTACAATGGGAGTACCTCAAAGCCAAATGGTAAATGCAAACTAAAATTGGTGAACCCCAAAAATGGAAAGAAAAACCGGGCTGAGTTTGTGATTGTTGACAATGATATTGCAATCCCTCCGCTGGGCAGCAAAGCGGTCCAGCAGATGGGTCTCATAGAAGTTAGACATGAAAACATTGCCAAACCACTAGGCGTCAATGCAAATGATGCACGAATGCAAATGATGGTAAAAACGTCAAAGTTGTGAAGGAGGGGCAAATTACTAATGTTGTTAACCTGTACCAGGAATACAATGATGTTTTTGAGGGCATAGGTCAACTAGAAGGGGAATAAAAACTACAGCTAGATCCCAATGCAGTACCTGTAGTTCATCCACCCCGTAGGTTCCCGGTGGCAATCCGAGACAACCTCAAAGCAGAATTAGATAGGCTTGTGAAACAAAACATCAAAAGCCAGTTTCAGAGCCAACCCCCTAGGTCTCCAGTCTAGTGACTGTGGTAAAGCCGGGGAAAATGAGAATATGTATCGACCCCAGAGACCTAAACAAGAGTCTCATGCGCAGCCACTATCCGATGCCTACCTTAGAGGATATACTCCCAGATTTAAGTAAGGCTCAGGTCTTTAGTGTATTCGATGCTAAGCATGAGTTTTGGCATGTGAAGCTTGATAATGAGAGCTCACTTTTGACCACGTTTAACACCCCTTTTGGAAGGTATCGATGGCTATTGGCTTCCATTTGGACTAAATGCTGCGCCGGAAGAGTTCCCGCGTAGGCAGCATCAGGCCCTAGAGGGTTTGCCTGGTGTAAAATGTATTGTAGACGATGTTATCGTTTATGGGGAAGGTCCCACCAAAGAAGCAGCTATCCGTGATCACGACCAGAAGGTAAGAAACCTCATGGATAGATGTCGAGAGAAAAACTTGCGACGCAATAGAGATAAGGTCAAGTTTAGGACAGATGAGGTATCCTTCATGGGTCATTTGATTACTAGCCAAGGGTTAAAACCAGATCCAAGAAAGGTTGAGGCAGTCATTAAGATGCCAAAACCCACCGATGCGCAAGCAGTTCGGAGATTCATTGCTTTTGTAACATATCTCAGCAAATTCCTACCCATACTAAGTGACGCATGCGAACCGATGAGCAAACTGACGCTGAAGGACACAGAGTGGTCGTGGCATGAAGTTCATGACAAGGCTTTCAATAACATTAAGAGCCTAGTCACCTCACAACCAGTGCTCAGCTACTATGACTCCGTAAAGGAACTTAACTTGCAGAGTGACTCGTCAGAGTCCGGACTGGGTGCTACAATAATGCAAGACGGTCACCCAATTGCATTTGCTAGTCGCGCCTTGAGTGTCATAGAAACGCGATATGCGATAATAGAAAAAGAACTCCTGTCTGTCATATTTGGGTTGGAAAGATTTCACCAATACACGTATGCAATATGGTCGTAGAGTGACTGTACAAACAGATCACAAACCACTGGAAAGCATCGTCTGCAAACCGTTGTATAAGGCACCAAAACGCCTACAACGAATGTTGCTGCCACTCCAGATATATGACGTAACATTAGGCTATAGGCCAGGCAAACAGATGCAGCAGGCTGACACGCTCAGTAGAGCGTATCTTCCAGGAAAACCTCAAGGTCATACCTCTAGAGAGGTAGAATCAGTGAACATGGTGTATCAACTACCCATAACTGATTCCAGAAAACAGGCAATACAAGCGCACACAACATCTGATAGTACACTGCAGACACTCATTACCATCATTCACAATGGGTGGCCACAGTCTAAAAATTACTTACCACAGTGTGTGACTCCCTACTACCAATGTCGGGATGAGTTAACAGTGCAGGATGGCGTGGTAATCCGTGGTGAAAGAGTTGTTGTTCCTAAAACACTCAGGAGGGAAATGCTCGATAAAATTCACTCTTCGCACTTAGGAATAGACGGATGTCTTCGCTGTGCTCGTGAATGCCTGTATTGGCCAGGTATGAATGCCGAGCTGAAGGACTACATCCAAACATGCGACGTGTGTGCTTCTGTGGGAACTAATCAGCCCAAAGAGCCACTCATGCCACATGCAATAGAGCGAAGACCATGGTCCAAAGTTGGCGTAGACCTATTCCATGTTCATGACCGTAACTATGTCGTGACAGTCGACTATTTTGCTGGTTTTTGGGAAATTGACTTTCTCCAGGACACCACCTACAACAGTGCGATACACAAACTGAAAGGGCAATTTGCTCGTCATGGTATCCCAGACGTTTGCATGTCTGATAATGGACCCCAATTTAGCTCCTATGAGTTCAAACAATTTGCACTGGATTAGGAATTAAGACAAACAACATCTTCCCAAGGGTTTCCCCAAAGTAATGGTAGGGCGGAACAAGCAGTCAAGATGGCAAAGTCACTAATCACCAAAGCAAAAAAAGCAAGGAAAGACCCATATCTAGCTATCTTAGCTTATAGAAACACTCCATCTCAAAACATGGACTCCAGTCCAGCCCAACGCTTGTTTAGTCGTAGGGCAAAGACACTGCTTCCTACTAGCAGTAAACTGTTGAAACCTGCTGTGCCAACAAAGGTGACAGAGCAGATTAAATCAAACAAGGCAAGACAAGCCTACTATCATGATAAAGGCTCACATTCACTTCCAACACTTAACACCGGAGACACAGTCAGGATTATGCCACCATCCAAGCGTCAAGAGTGGCAAAAGGCAATTGTCCAAAACCAAGTGTCGCCCAGGTCGTATGAAGCTATGACTGAAAAGAGGCGTAAATATCGCAGAAACAGGAAACACTTGCGACACAAAAAGGAGACTTACACACCCAACCCCGACCCACTGGAAACAGTTGAGCAAGAAATTACTCAAACTGAACCACACACACAAAGCCCCACACTGTTAAAGATTACTCAGACAGACTTCCACAGCAGACACGTTCAGGTAGAGTAACGCGTGTCCCAAGCTATCTGGGAGATTATACCACTTAGTTGTAGTAAAGTTGTTAAAGGTGCTGTTTTAGGCTCCCTATAAAAACTTATGTTTATCTTTTTTTTTTATATTTGTTTTACTTGAGTTTAGCATTAGTGCATTTAACGTAATGAACATAAGTATATATGCTCGTATAGAGTAAAATTGTATTGCATGCTGTTTACATTCACCAAGTTGTCACATGACTTAAAATCTAAAGGAAAGGAGATGCGACAAGTACATTTATGTAGCTGATCAATATGAGCTACCGTACTTGCTCTTCATATTACACACTACGAGTATGTGCACTCCATTGAATATGGCTACTGAAGTACAATAATAAACCAAGTCTGTTACTAAATAAATGATCGCCTACTACAGTACTGATTTCGCTTAACTCCCGTTAAAATTCGTTAAAAGGAAAATAACCGAATTTCCACGTTTTGTCATCGAAATTCCCCGATTTTTATCGAAATTCCACGAATTTTAACGATTGGTTATTTCGGTCATTTCCTTCGTGGAATTTTCAACGATACGTTGAAATTCTTTTTTAAACGAAATAGAAGGTCAATGTGTGGTTACGAGAAACGTCGGAAAACGAGCAACTTCGTTTATTAGTATTGATTAGACTTTGGAACAGTCGTTCGAAGGCAGGAATTTTCTCAAGAACATTCCTGTACTTACTGAGTAGTGACACTCAAAGAAACATGTAGTGAAACTGACGGGGGACGTTTTCTAACTGTGAACCCCAAACACAGTGACATAAGTCTTAACTTCGCCAGGAAGTAAGAGAGGTTGCAGTCAAAGCTATGTACCACGAGGCACCCTTCCAGATAAATTATGAGTGCTGTTTAACCATTTAAATAACAATGAATGGACATATAAACTTGGTTTACTTGCAGATTACGAAAAATAGTTATTTTTTTGAGATGTAAATTTGGTTTTTTATTAGAGTTGGAGTATGAAACTTTGTTTCTGAGCGAAAACATGTAACTTGAAGCAAAATAAAGATGCCCCGCCCATTCTGCGAGGACGCTTCCATTTTTCGAAAAGGCGTTTTCTCTTTTTAGTTTTTCTATTTTGTTTACTTTTAAACATGAAAATTATTTTAAAATATGTAAAGAACTTAGTAATGTACTGCAAACTATCTATAAAAACAAAAAAAACGATGTTTTAGGCATGAATAATGTGTTTAATATAACTAAAGTAGTAGGCCAATAGTCTTGAGCTCATGATGATAGTGTCGTCAATTCGTTTTCTCAGTTTATATTTGCGACATATCACCCGTGTACATCGATCAATGGCATGGTGAAAACCCCGTGTGAAAATATGTTGACCCCAAAAGACGCAAATGGCCGTTCTAGAAAGTACCGTCATAACATTAACAACACAAGGCCAGTTTGCTCTCTTAGGTCCGCACGTGTACAGCCATTTTTTCACACATGATATTATGCTGTGCATGCATTGCGGGCGCGATTGCGGCAAACATAAAAGAAAATGAATGAAACTGAAAAACTTACGATATTTTTTCACAAATATTGATGCTTAGATAAGTGCTTCCTCACAATCAACGAGCCGCCCTAAAATTCGCTCCGCTTACGGAAAAACTTCTATATATATAACAAATGGAAAAACCCGAGTTTTTACACACATAATTCCAACTGACATTGGTCACAGAACATAAGTAGGTCATTGACATTCGAACTTGGCAACTTGCCCAAGTTCATCGCACCATGGGAACGACACAACACATTGAACATGATGTTATATTCTCCCGCCATCTGGACGCCGAGTGTAATATGCAAATTATGAATGGTACTGCGCAGCGTGGTTAAATCTTAACCTATTGCGACACAAATTTTGGGAAGCTGTTGTTTGAAGTAACTTTTGTATCAAATGTAAGGTACTGTATCATGTATGTGACCAGGGGCGTAGCGAAGGGGTTTTTGTTGTTGGGGAGGTGTGGAGAATTTGATTTGCCGACGGATCTGGAAGTGGTGACTGAAATGGGGGAGGGGTCTAAGGGGAGGGGTTGTCCCCCTCCCCTTTGGAAAATTTTTAGTTTTGAAACGTCCTTAAATGCCATCTGGTGTATACTTTAAGTCAAATTTGATTTGCCGACGGATCTGGAAGTGGTGACTGAAATGGGGGAGTGGTCTAAGGGGAGGGGGTCTCCCCCTCCCCTTTGGAAATTCTTTAGTTTTGAAACGTCCTTAAATGCAATCTGGTGCATATTTTAAGTCAAATTTGACTTGCCGACGGATCTGGAAGTGGTGACTGAAATGGGGGAGGGGTCTAAGGGGAGGGGGACGGCGGGAAACGGCGTTTAAACGTTTAACCGACCGGCAGGGGATACGGTGAAACGGTTAGCGAAATATCTGATAGGTCACACCCTTATTTAAACACACACAACAAAACGCCCTTATTCAATGAAAATATACTGAAAACCATATCGCAAAAACACAAAATCGCTTATAACTCGAAAACGGAAGGAGACATCGACTTTTGTCGGCTGTATAGGGATTTCCTAAACCGAATTTTGATGCGCTCTATCCACCTGTGTCATTTATGAGCTTCTCTGACGTAAGCTGCAGTACGTAATTTCTCTGTACCAGTTCCGCGAAATTTATTTACGCAGTAAACATCCTTCATTATGTTTTCTTTCACAACGAATATTCAAAGTTGTGCTCCACACGCTTCACAGATATTGTTTTATGTCGTTCATTTTCAATTCTACTTTAAAATTACATTTTCGAACGATGCATTGCATGCCTTATCAAGCATTCCTGATTAGTAAAACTAAGGAAGGATATTCAAATATATATTATTTTCATTTGACATGATTTTATGAGTTGTTCCACTTGAAAAACGATGATAAAACCGAAAAACAAAACATTTACTTCTCATGTGACGCATACCGGGAGACTCATAAAAACTCCCCTACTCATTAAAATAAACTTATACATGCCGTCAGGCCAGTTGAAAGCCGTCAGGCCAGTTGAAAGCCCTCCCCAGTAATGTTTGATCAGCTCTTCCCAATATACAATACTCAAATAAGCAATGAAAATATATTCATTTTCCACAGAAATCTACCCAACGTGGGCCCCAAGTCACAGCTTTATTTTCTTAGTAGTCATGGAAACAATTGTTTGCAACTCTCTTGCTGGCCAGGTGTTTTCAAGTTTTATTAATAGCACGACTTTTGATTGGTTCATTCAAGATAAACTTTCTATCCCTGCTGGATTGTTCTACTTATATATATATGAATGAATATTTGGTTTTCAATTAACTAAGTAACAGATAACATCCATTCCATTACGAACAGTAGGGGTAAAATAATGTTTGCTTCTAGAGGCAGCCAGCCATGAAGGTTCTGCGGTGCTAAACCCCCCACGAAGATAAATACTATGCTAATTAACATAAGGTAGGCGTGAATTTGACAAAGCCAAGTTTATGATTGGACTAAGCCTTTCAAAAAAGTTTGGTGGTGGGGATATCCAGGGTAGGGAATGCACATGTAAGCAGCATACTACAGGTGGCCCAGACCCAGGCTGCGACCTTACCAGGGCAGTCCATCTGCTTTCGCGGGCAACTTACAGTAACGGGTTAGGGGGAAAATAATTTTTTTTTGTTTTTTTTTGCGTGCATTGAAGTCGGGGGAGATTTTTTGGGCGGAATGCGCTCTCAGAAAAGTTTGAAAGTGAGTGCGGTTCTGTAGTAAACGGTACCGTAGTACGTCAAGTAACACAGGAATTTTTTGGAAATAAAGATCTCTTTGATATCCAGCTACGACTGTTTCATTGTTGATATTTTTTTCTTGTTTTTTCTGACACTGCGTTCCTTGGTGAGTTAACTTAAACTTATCCTAGTTTAATACTAGCCTATAACTTAAGAGTCATAGAATGTGCTTGCTACGATCGACCAAGACTAGTTTTTATTATCCTAGCCAAATCATTTTTCAAACACCTAGTACAGAACTTACTCCATCTTATATACAATCACACTTTTGCAACGTTTGTAATATTCCTCGGCAACTTCTGGTAGAGTCTGAAAACGGCTGTAGTTACACTAAGGATTCAACGCAAGTCACAACCTTGATATGTCTAGAATTGCCTTTGCGGTTTTTGATCGCGATAACTTTCGTGGAAATTTCGTTGAAACTTCGTTGACAACCGTGCCCGCAGTAGTCTAAATCTTGTCAACGAAATTAACCGAATTTCAACTTTTTTTATCGATTTTTAACTTTTGTTATCGATCGTTGATTTTTTTTCAACGGGAGTTAAGCGAAATCAGTACTGTATATTCTTTATACGACACGCTCAACGGCCACACACTGAAACACACTGTAACAGTATGTACAGTAGTCAAAAGGAACGATTACTGAAATGCTATCTAGATACACTGTTCACCTCAACAGCATATCCAGTCCATTTAAAGGTTTGTGCATAGGTTGTTACAATGTATTAAAGACAGTTATAAGGGAAGAGAGGTGGAAAGGGGGCATATTTCATGAAAAACATTCAAATTTGTTGCTCGGCAAAGAACAACAATGTCAAATTACCTTATTCTCCATTGGTGGCGAGCACTGGTTCCTATACTGTAGTTACTACAGTAGATCTCCCATGGAAGCATCAGGATATCTCTTTCTGCTGTCAGAGTTGTTTGGGATTTGTTGTTACCTCATCTAACCAGTTGAGTCCAATGACACCACACCCATTCAAAGTATATAGCTGTGAATGCTGAGGACTTAGCACATCAACTTTCTCTGAAAATTGACAAAACAACAGAAAACTAATGATAGTGAAAATAGGCTCAAAAACCCCTTGATGCGCATATGCAGGAGCAGAAAATGCATACCTTTGTGGATTATTTGCTGAATAAGACTCAAAACATTCTCTGTGCAAGGTTTTAGCACTCAGCAGCCACTCCACTTAGGATACAGACCTCATACAACATTGTGCTACAGCTGGTGTAGACGTGGTCTAGGGTACTAACGTAGCGCCATTATGAACCTGAGGCCTAAGCTAACAACATTATTTCATGCATTGAAACTGAGTATTTGTCCTTAGTCAAACACCAGGTACTTCCAACTTTAGCAAAAATAACCTAAAATATGGTTACCATGTACTTTAGGTGCCCACAGATGTCAAATTTCACTGAACTTAGTCGTTCACGTCACACACACGGTAAGCATTTGGTCTGATTCTGAAGGATTTTGAATATCGTGCATTTGGAACCTACAGTACTTAGCAGGGTCAAGGAAGGAATAAAATTACGGAAGCTTGGTAGGTCAAGGCTTAATGACCCAATAGTTTATTGGGGAGGAAAACTGGTCAGAAATGCTCAAAATGTTGTTCTAGTCTCATGTATAGAAACGCACATGCTCTTTGTGGTACTTTAAGGCTGTAATACTAATTTATGCGTAAAAATCACCCAAGCTTGAAATTTTCAGACGTTTGCTTGAAAACCATATTTACACACCATAGCAACTACTTTGGTCCAAAATTGGGACTTCTAGCACTTAAAATGAAAAATTTGGCATTTTTGCTTAAGGTAGCATACGCCCATTAAAAGCCCCATTGACTTACACACTAAATCACAAAAGTAATGTGGTCTCTAAGTCTAGATAGAAGTTTTCACTAGCTAAACGCTACCCATCACCGGATAGCTGACAAATTGGCCTTTTATGGCACTATCAGGTTTCCGTACCATGACCATGAAGATTTTTTGCTATCTGAGCCGGAAGTTTTTGTCACTTGTAAACAAACCTCTTCACTCAGTGGTAAAAACTTCCTACGCTGCTCCTGGGAGGCCTTAAAGGGGTCTAAAATTGCCTCAATTGACCCAATTTTCTCACCACATGTACTTCCATTAATGCTCTTTAACATGCAAGCCACAAAAAACTAGATTATGATTGATAACAGGTCACAAAAGATGTTCTCCCGCTGCTTTTTGGCGGATTGATATAGACTCTAATAGGAGTATGCCAACCTAAGTGAGAGATGATTTTTTTTAATTACCAAAATGATACTTTTTATGTCGTCACAATATAAACCACAACAGAATTCTATGCAATTATCATTTTAGGTCCATAAAATGACTTTGTTAAGCTTTTAAGCTTTGTTAAGCTTTGTTAAGCTTTTAAACTTTGTTAAGCTTTTAAGCTTTATGGAAGACTTCCCTCCGCTTTGTACTTCTGTGGAAAAACAAATAAATAAGTAAATAAATAAATAAATAAATAAATAAATAAATAAATAAATAAATAAATAAATAAATAAATAAATAAATAAATAAATAAATAAATAAATAAATAAATAAATAAATAAATAAATAAATAAATAAATAAATAAATAAATAAATAAATAAATAAATAAATAAATAAATAAATAAATAAATAAATAAATAAATAAATAAATAAATAAATAAATAAATAAATAAATAAATAAATAAATAAATAAATAAATAAATAAATAAATAAATAAATAAATAAATAAATAAATAAATAAATAAATAAATAAATAAATAAATAAATAAATAAATAAATAAATAAATAAATAAATAAATAAATAAATAAATAAATAAATATTTTTTTTTTTTTTTTTTTTCCATCTCCTTTATTCTGTAAATACATGCATGTGTACATATGAATATTGAATGCATTTTTTTCACGTATCTAATAGTATCATAACTATCGCTTATACATAGTAATTTAAACGTTTAACTGAGTTCATGAATAAAATGACAATTTCTGAACGCAGTACAAAGGCTATCATAAGTTATTTTGCTCCGTATATGAGATCTATCCAAACTTTTTTCTACTTGAAGGATGAACTTAAATTTATTGATAAATTCATTTAATATTGGCACTTCATTATTCATCTTTTGACTAAAGATATAGTACTTCAAATGAAAGATGAGAAAATTATACGGATGACTCAGAATTAGCTTGTAGCCAAAGAAAATGTCACTCTTGGTGAAAATAAATTGCATACCTAGCACATGTCGTTCAATATCTAATATAAAGTTTGAAGTAATTTGACAATCCCAAAAAAGGTGCTCTATCGTTTCATCATGTCTCCCACAGAACGTACAGCTTGCATTTTCCTTGATATTCATGCGATAGAGTAAATGATTAGTTCCCAGTATACGGTGGAGAAAACGGTATTGAAAATAACAAATCTTGCTTTCTCTACAAGAAATGAAAGGAATACGGAAAATAGTCTGCCACTGCAAATCAATAAACTCAAAATTATTTCCCCATTTGGAATAAATAAATAAATAAATAAATAAATAAATAAATAAATAAATAAATAAATAAATAAATAAATAAATAAATAAATAAATAAATAAATAAATAAATAAATAAATAAATAAATAAATAAATAAATAAATAAATAAATAAATAAATAAATAAATAAATAAATAAATAAATAAATAAATAAATAAATAAATAAATAAATAAATAAATAAATAAATAAATAAATAAATAAATAAATAAATAAATAAAGATGTATTTTCAGAGATTTCAGTATACACGGTGCAGTGTGTAGATACACATATGAGCAATACTGTGTAAGCAGAAGGGGTTAGCAGTATAAGATCGCGGCAAAAGCAAACTGCGGTGGTCGGGGCTCGAGCCCAGGATTCAAAATACGTCGTGCTCTCGAGGTACATAGCACAACCAACTGCGCCACGGCAGCTGTTGTTATAAATGTATGTTCGTTTCTAATACTAAAACTTCCCGATACCGAATAAGATCGCGGCAAAAGCAAACTGCGGTTGCCGGTTCTCGAGCCCAGGATCCAAAATACGTCTCGCTCTCGAGGTACAGAGCACAACAAACTGCGCCACGGCAGCTGTTGGTATAAATGTATGTTCGTTTCTAATACTTAAAGTTCCCGATACCGTATAAGATCGCGGCAAAAGCAAACTGCGGTGGCCGGGTCTCGAGCCCAGGATCCAAAATACGTCTCGCACTCTCGAAGTACATAGCACAACGAACTGCGCCACGGCAGCTGTTGGTATAAATGTTTGTTCGATTCTAATACTTAAAGTTCCCGATACCGTAAAGGATCGCGGCAAAAGCAAACTGCGGTGGCCGGTTCTCGAGCCCAGGATCCAAAATACGTCTTGCTCTCGAGGTACAGAGCACAACCAACTGCGCCACGGCAGCTGTTGGTATAAATGTATGTTCGTTTCTAATACTTAAACTTCCTGATACCGTATAAGATCGCGGCAAAAGCAAACTGCGGTGGCCGGGTCTTGAGCCCAGGATTCAAAATACGTCGCGCTCTCGAGGTACAGAGCACAACCAACTGCGCCACGGCAGCTGTTGATATAAATGTATGTTCGTTTCTAATACTTAAACTTGACGAAATCGTATAAGATCGCCGCAAAAGCAAACTGCGGTGGCCGGGTCTCGAGCCCAGGATCCAAAATACGTCTCGCTCTCGAGGAACAGAGCACAACCAACTGCGCCACGGCAGCTGTTGGTATATTTATTTGTCTATTTATTTGTTTCATCACAATTTACAGTGTGACGGGAAGTCTCCTATAAAGCCTGTAAGGCTTAACAAAGTAGGAGACTCCCCAAAAAGAAAGAAAAACTTAACAATAGAAAATGAAAAGTTAATAGTAGCATCTACAATGTTGAAATAATCGAATTGACTCTACTTGAAATTAATAATGTTAACAAGCAATCCTAACAATCTATATAATGATCTTAATCGCAAACACACACAAGAATAAATCCATCAATAGTGAGAAATAATTACAGTTTGGAGATTCCTTTTGAATACAGAGTAAGAAGGCTTATTCTTAACATTATCCTGGAGATTATTCCACGTTTTTATAGCACGAATACGAGGATTAAAAGAACTTAAAGTACTTCGTTGGGATAAAACATGGGCGTTATTAAAATGGCGTGTTTGATGGTTGTGGATTAGTCTATTACTATATATAAAATCTTTAAAAGCCTCGGGTAGCAATCCATTCCATGCTTTATATGCAAATGTTGCAAGCTGGACTCTTATAATATCATTTAGTTTTAATAAATTTAATCTTTTGTATAATGGGCTAGTATGATCACGTGGTGCAGCATGTGATATATGGCGGATAGCTCTCTTCTGGAGGACACATAGGTGATTAAGATTTGTAGAATAGGTTCCTGACCAAATAGTCGTGCAATAAGTTAATTGGGGTAAAATCAGAGTTATATAGAGTGTTCTGAGTATATTTGGAGGTAAATAATGTTTTAATTTGCATAAAATACCAGTATTTCTAGCCACTCTGTTACAGACTGCTGATATGTGATCACGCCAAGAAAGTTTATTGTCTATGTGTACACCCAAGAACTTAGTCGTGTTAACCCGATTAATAATTTTATCATTCATGGTAATACTGTGATCCCATCTGAATGAGTGACTAGCATTAAACACCATATAATTAGTTTTTTCTATATTAAGAGATAATTTGTTTGCTGCAAACCAGCTGGAAAATTTAGTTAGTTCAGTAGAAACAGTTTTATGTGATGAGAGTAGATCTTGGGAATCGAAGAAAATATTTGTGTTGTCGGCAAATAATATTGCTTTAGCAATATCGGAGACATTAACGATATCATTGACATAAATTATAAATAGTAATGGACCTAGTATAGAACCCTGAGGAACTCCGCAAGCGATTTTAGCAAGTTCGGATTTAGAATTTTTATATAAAGTGTACTGGTATCTATTTGAAAGATAACTATCTAGCCAATTTAGGGTTGTTCCTCTGATACCATAAAAAAATAATTTACTTAGTAATATTTTGTGATCGATGGTGTCAAAAGCTTTGGATAGGTCGAGAAATACGCCTACACAGGTATTATTCTTATCAAGACTATTATAAATATTGTTGACTGCATCTGCTAAAGCTAATTCTGTAGAATGGTCAGGACGAAATCCGTACTGCTCGTTATTAAGAACATTATATTTACATAGAAAACTGTATATACGATTAAACATTAATCGTTCAATGATTTTTGAAAAGACTGACAATAAAGATATAGGGCGGTAATTCTCAAAATGACTGGGGTCTCCTTTTTTAAAGCTTGGTTTTACCTTTGCTATTTTAAGCTTATCCGGAAAAATGCCGGTGTTAAAAGAAATATTGCAGAGATGAGTTAAAGGCTTTACAATGTATGGGATTACTTGTTTGATAATACCTGGCTTAAAGTCATCATAGCCTGCTGCTTTGTTTGGTTTCACATTTGTGTGAGCAACTTTGAAAACTTCTTCTACTGTTACTGGATATGTAAATATGGAATGGCATACCTTGTCATTATTATGTAAAAAATGTTCCGCTTTTAGTTTAATATTAATCTTACTAGCGAGGTTATAACCAAGATTTACAAAGTATTTGTTAAAGTTGCTAGCGATGTCATTATCATTGCTAATTTCGCAATCATCATTTTTAAAAATTGCTGGATATGATGAGTCTTTACCGTTTTTATTGAGAATTTCATTAATTGTACTCCAAGTACTGTTTACGTTGTTTCTACTCTGCTTGAATTTATCATAAAAGTATAATCGTTTGGAATATCGTATAACATGGTTTAGTTTATTACGGTACATTTTGTAAATAGACTTAGTATGTTCAGTAGGATTCTTCAAATAACGTCTAAATAATATGTTCTTCCTTTTGATTGATTTTAAAATGCCCTTAGTGATCCAGGGATGTTTTTTAGTACGTTTCTTTTTTGGATTGAACACTTGAGTAGGAAAGCAATTATTATACGTAGTATTGAAATAATAGTAAAATGTATTATAAGCAGTATTAACATTTGGTTCGTTTAGGACATTGTCCCACGTAGTTTTCCCAATTTCAGAAGTGAAACTGTTTATATTATTATCACTGTAATTACGTGCATAGATGGGATTATGTTGTCGGCGATTAGTCTCGAGGGCATTGACAAACACTGGAAAGTGATCAGTGATATCAGTCACAAAAATACCTGATGAAAGTTTAGAATTACTATTAGTTATTATATTGTCAATCAAAGTTGAAGAGGTACTGGTCATTCTGGTTGGTCTTGATATTGTTGGATAGAAACCATTTGAGTAAAGGTTATTTAGAAACTCTGGTGATTTGTTTTTATCTAAGAAATCAATATTAAAATCCCCCATAATGTAGGAAGTACAGTTTAGCTGATTAATGGTAGTACAAATATTTTGCATGTTATAATAAAATTGTTCTAAAGAACCATTTGGAGGTCTATAAACAATACCAATAATTATTTTCTCTTTAGAATTTGGCAAGTTTGCCTCAATAAATAAGGATTCAATGATATCGGTAAATGTTGATAGATCTGGTTGGTGTTTAAAGTTTAAACCATTGTGCACATATAAGCAGACACCGCCACCCCTTCTATTAACACGATGTTTTTCTATAATTTCTATAAATAACACGATGATTTTCTATAATATGTTTTTCTATAATGTTTTTCTAATAATTCACGATGTTTTTCGAAAAAAAAAATAATGTTTTTCTCTCAGTTGGTATAAATGTATGTTCGTTTCTAATACGTATCGTTATCGTATCGTATCGTAAATATTATCACCATATATAGTATTCATTGATTGTCGAATTATTCTATTTTGTATTGTTATGTAAATACTTTTCTTCTTTCCTTAATACAGGGAGTCTTCTACTTTGTTATGCTGTTGTACGCTTTTTGGAAGACTTCCTTCACACTTTAAATTTACACGTGAAAAACAAATGAATAAATCAAATCAAATCAAATATTTTGTATATTTGAATTATTCGTATATTTTTGTATATTTTGTATATTTATATATTTGTATATTTTGTATATTTGTATATTTGATATATTTGTATATATTTGTATATTTCATTTCATTTCATTTATTTATTTGTTTTTCCACAGAAGTACAAAGCGGAGGGAAGTCTTCCATAAAGCTTAAAAGCTTAACAAAGTGGAAGACTCCCTAAAGAAAAAAATTAATTAATAAATACAGATTGAATGTTTGTTACATAATGTACAGAAACTGCTGAAATAAATAACTCATTAACATAATTTAATATGATGATATCAAATCTTTTTTTAAACATTTCTTAAATGAATTTTTTGTAGCTTTAGATTTAACGGTATTGCTTAATGAGTTCCATAACTTAGTTGTACGGTTGCGAAAGCTGCGTGTACCTAATTTCGTATGATAGAAGTTGCAATGAGCATTTTATCTATATTACACAAAATTTGTATATTTGATAATTAAATCAAATCAAATATTTTGTATATTTTGTACAAATCAAATATTTTGTATATTTTTGTACAAAAATTTTGTATATTTGCACGGGGAAAAAACAAAATAAATCAAATCAAATCAAATCAAATCAAAAGATCGGCAAAAGACGTCACCGGGGTTCGAACCACGGATGCAAAAGAGAGCCTCGATCATCAGCTCGAACAGTGCGCCAAGCCATCGCGCCACTGTATGGACTGAGATATTAGGTGGATTAAATAATACTTTCAGCTCCCCGTGTAGGCACTTGCTGTAAAAGATCGGCAAAAGACGTTACCGGGGTTCGAACCACGGATGCAAAAGAGAGTCTCGATCATCAGCTCGCTAAGTGCGCCAAGCCATCGCGCCACTGTATGGACTGAGATATTAGGTGGATTAACTAATATTTACAGCTCCCCGTGTAGGCACTTGCTGTAAAAGATCGGCAAAAGACGCCACCGGAATTCGAACCACGGATGCAAAAGAGAGTCTCGATCATCAGCTCGCACAGTGCGCCAAGCCATCGCGCCACTGTATGGACTGAGATATTATGTGGATTAACTAATACTTACAGCTCCCCGTGTAGGCACTTGCTGTAAAAGATCGGCAAAAGACGTCATCACCCGGGGTTCGAACCACGGATGCAAAAGAGAGTCTCGATCATCAGCTCGCACAGTGCGCCAAGCCATCGCGCCACTGTATGGACTGAGATATTAGGTGGATTAACTAATACTTACAGCTCCCCGTGTAGGCACTTGCTGTAAAAGATCGGCAAAAGACGTCATCACCCGGGGTTCGAACCACGGATGCAAAAGAGAGTCTCGATCATCAGCTCGCTAAGTGCGCCAAGCCATCGCGCCACTGTATGGACTGAGATATTAGGTGGATTAACTAATATTTACAGCTCCCCGTGTAGGCACTTGCTGTAAAAGATCGGCAAAAGACGCCACCGGGGTTCGAACCACGGATGCAAAAGAGAGTCTCGATCATCAGCTCGCACAGTGCGCCAAGCCATCGAGCCACTGTATGGACTGAGATATTAGGTGGATTAACTAATACTTACAGCTCCCCGTGTAGGCACTTGCTGTAAAAGATCGGCAAAAGACGTTACCGGGGTTCGAACCACGGATGCAAAAGAGAGTCTCGATCATCAGCTCGCACAGTGCGCCAAGCCATCGCGCCACTGTATGGACTGAGATATTAGGTGGATTAACTAATACTTACAGCTCCCCGTGTAGGCACTTGCTGTAAAGATCGGCAAAAGACGTCATCACCCGGGGTTCGAACCACGGATGCAAAAGAGAGTCTCGATCATCAGCTCGCACAGTGCGCCAAGCCATCGCGCCACTGTATGGACTGAGATATTAGGTGGATTAACTAATACTTACAGCTCCCCGTGTAGGCACTTGCTGTAAAAGATCGGCAAAAGACGCCACCACCCAGGGTTCGAACCACGGATGCAAAAGAGAGTCTCGATCATCAGCTCGCACAGTGCGCCATGCCATCGCGCCACTGTATGGACTGATATATTAGGTGGATTAACTAATACTTACAGCTCCCCGTGTAGGCACTTGCTGTAAAAGATCGGCAAAAGACGTCATCACCCGGGGTTCGAACCACGGATGCAAAAGAGAGTCTCGATCATCAGCTCGCACAGTATGCCAAGCCATCGCGCCACTGTATGGACTGAAATATTAGGTGGATTAACTAATATTTACAGCTCCCCGTGTAGGCACTTGCGGTAAAAGATCGGCAAAAGACGTCATCACCCGGGGTTCGAACCACGGATGCAAAAGAGAGTCTCGATCATCAGCTCGCACAGTGCGCCAAGCCATCGCGCCACTGTATGGACTGAGATATTAGGTCGATTAACTAATACTTACAGCTCCCCGTGTAGGCACTTGCTGTAAAAGATCGGCAAAAGACGTCATCACCCGGGGTTCGAACCACGGATGCAAAAGAGAGTCTCGATCATCAGCTCGCACAGTGCGCCAAGCCATCGCGCCACTGTATGGACTGAGATATTAGGTGGATTAACTAATACTTACAGCTCCCCGTGTAGGCACTTGCTGTAAAAGATCGGCAAAAGACGTCATCACCCGGGGTTCGAACCACGGATGCAAAAGAGAGTCTCGATCATCAGCTCGCACAGTGCGCCAAGCCATCGCGCCACTGTATGGACTGAGATATTAGGTGGATTAACTAATACTTACAGCTCCCCGTGTAGGCACTTGCTGTAAAAGATCGGCAAAAGACGTCATCACCCGGGGTTCGAACCACGGATGCAAAAGAGAGTCTCGATCATCAGCTCGCACAGTGCGCCAAGCCATCGCGCCACTGTATGGACTGAGATATTAGGTGGATTAACTAATACTTACAGCTCCCCGTGTAGGCACTTGCTGTAAAAGATCGGCAAAAGACGTCATCACCCGGGGTTCGAACCACGGATGCAAAAGAGAGTCTCGATCATCAGCTCGCACAGTGCGCCAAGCCATCGCGCCACTGTATGGACTGAGATATTAGGTGGATTAACTAATACTTACAGCTCCCCGTGTAGGCACTTGCTGTAAAAGATCGGCAAAAGACGTCATCACCCGGGGTTCGAACCACGGATGCAAAGGAGAGTCTCGATCATCAGCTCGCACAGTGCGCCAAGCCATCGCGCCACTGTATGGACTGAGATATTAGGTGGATTAACTAATACTTACAGCTCCCCGCGTAGGCACTTGCTGTAAAAGATCGGCAAAAGACGTCGTCACCCGGGGTTCGAACCACGGATGCAAAAGAGAGTCTCGATCATCAGCTCGCTAAGTGCGCCAAGCCATCGCGCCACTGTATGGACTGAGATATTAGGTGGATTAACTAATACTTACAGCTCCCCGTGTAGGCACTTGCTGTAAAAGATCGGCAAAAGACGTCATCACCCGGGGTTCGAACCACGGATGCAAAAGAGAGTCTCGATCATCAGCTCGCACAGTGCGCCAAGCCATCGCGCCACTGTATGGACTGAGATATTAGGTGGATTAACTAATACTTACAGCTCCCCGTGTGGGCACTTGCTGTAAAAGATCGGCAAAAGACGTCATCACCCGGGGTTCGAACCACGGATGCAAAAGAGAGTCTCGATCATCAGCTCGCACAGTGCGCCAAGCCATCGCGCCACTGTATGGACTGAGATATTAGGTGGATTAACTAATACTTACAGCTCCCCGTGTAGGCACTTGCTGTAAAAGATCGGTAAAAGACGTCATCACCCGGGGTTCGAACCACGGATGCAAAAGAGAGTCTCGATCATCAGCTCGCACAGTGCG